>NC_091471.1:249084577-249387603 GCF_036971445.1 Narcine bancroftii
TCAATAATCGCATCACGCTGTCCGACAACAGGCACAGACCAGCAATTGTATCCCCGCAGAACTTTGTGGGAGAGAGGGGTGTTGACAGGTAACTCATGACAGAACAAGCACTGCTCCTTCACACACACCCAGACAACCAGATGCGCATACACTCAGTCAAAATCTATTCAAAAAACATTTTTAGAAGAAATTCGACTGCACACAAGATGTGAACTGTAACAAAATGTTCTGAAAGGAAGAATGAGAAAAAAATAAAGCTAATGCTACAAAATCAATGGGGAGAATCGACAGGTATACGCGTGTCTGTGTATATGTGTGTTTCAAGGAAAATATAGGAACAATGAAGTGATAAACAGAGGTCATTGGAAAAATGTGTCAGGGCAAGGATAAAATGGGGAAAGGTTAAAATTGGAGTTAAAGAAAGAGGGGGACCACTTAAGAGGAAGTGTAGTAATGTGATATAACTAAGGCAAAATAAAGTTTTGTCTTCACCAGAGGACAGAAAGAGATTGATAAACGATCACAGATATTGATGAAGATTAAAATCACTAGCTGAGGGTGAAGGTGACAGATAACACTCAAGGCTAACACGTCACTGGTACTCTTTTGGATTCATCCTGTGTTGCAAAGGGAATCTTCTGTGGCTCCAGCTCTGAGCACAACCCTCAACTCTTTCTTGGATACAGGAGGTGATTGACCAATACTGCGATGTCAGAGAAACAGAGGCAGAGAACAGTGAATGGAAATGTTTCTGATCAGAGAGGGGTGTTCAATTAGCCCTATGGACAGTACTTGGGCCACTGCTTTCTTGCTGAACTTGTTCAACCTGAACTTGCTTGTATTTGGGGAGCAAAATTGAGAATGCCAATTAAACAAAATCTGGCATGTACCAAATAGCAGAGGATTGGAGCACATTTGAGAAGCATCCAGTCTGATGAAATGAGAACACCTAACTCAAAGAATTTAATGCTGATAAGTGTGGGGGTAAACATGGTGAGACAAAAGACAGAAGTTAGATGAAGGAAATGCTGTGGATTTTAGTAAAGCCTTTGACAAGATCCCACATGGGAGGTTGATGATCCAAATTTGGAATATTGTGTGCAGTTCTGGTTGGCTAACTATAAGAAGGATATCAGCAAGATTGAGAGAGTGCAGAGAAGATTTACTAGGATGTTGCCCGGTCTTTAGGAGTTGAGTTACAGGAAAAGATTAAACAGGTTACGAATTTATTCCTTGGAGGGAAGAAGAATGAGGGGAGATTTGATAAAGGTTTACAAGAGTATGAGAGGTATAGACAGTGGATGTGAGTAGGCTTTTTGCACTGAGATTGGGTGAGATAAATACGAGGGGTCATAGTTTTTAGCTGAACGGAGAAAGGTTTAGGGGGAACATGAGGGGAAAGTTCTTCACTCAGAGAGTGGAGAGAGTGTGGAATAAGCTGCCATCTGATGTGGTGAAGGCGGGCTCGATCTTGAGTAAATCAATTCATGGATAGGAGAGGTCTGGAGAGTTATGGAGTGGAAGAAGGTCATTGGGACAAACGAAATAGTGGTCGTCATAGACTAGAAGAGCTGAATAGCCTATTCTCTGTGCTGTAGCATTCTATGGTTCTATCAGTGGATCCCAAACCTTTAGAATAAAGCCTCTCTAGTTTACGCTCAATATGAATCGCCCTCTTCCCTTGCCCACAATAAGCAGGCTGCTCCTTTGAAGAAGCTGAGGTGTTTCTCCCTGGAACCGCTGAGCCAAATATAATTTATTCATTTTTGCTATTAATGTCAACTTATTAATTATGGATGGAACAGTGAGGCAGTTGGCAATGCTGATGTTGCATGGATCCAGAAATCTGGGTTCCCAGGTGGAACTTCCAGCACCTCAATCCTGACCTCCAGCACAGATCTGTGATGTTTTTACTTTCTCCCAGTGACCGTGTGGCTTTCCCCACCCCCACCAGTTCCCTCCCACATGCCAAAGATGTAACTGGCCACTGCAAATTTTCCCTAGTGTGTGGGGGTGGGTAGAACTGAGCTCATTAGGAATGTGGAAAGAATAAAATGGGCTCAGTGAAGGATTCGTGTGAGTCCAGAAGGCACATATCCGTGCTGCCTCTATCACTCTAAACTGGTATTAAAGCTTCCATAATCTTTGCTCCCTCCCCACCCTTCAAAGTTGAGAACCACTCATCTGATGGCCTTATTCTGAGTTGCAAAATGGGCAGACTGACAAAATTGAGAATAAATTCTGCAAAATATTTGACTTGTTTGAGACACGTTGCCATTGTTTACAAGGAATTTAAGCTAAACTGAGCAAACCTCTGACCAGGTCCCACCTGGGAAACAGAATATCCACATGTGCAAATATACAGAGGCAATTTTCTGCGAATATATCAGGGTGAGGGGGTTTCAGCTTTTGAGTAAGATTGGATAGATCAAGTCAACACAAGGATGGGTCAAATGGACACGATAGATTGAAAGGGGGAGGGTAAAAGAAAGAAGAGTCCAACATGTATCAAGATGGAGCCAAAATGTCAGTCACTAACCTTCACACTGTCCACATGAGGGTCAATGAAGCCAGTCTTGTCGAGGTCCAGCACGTGCACCATTGAGAGCTGGGGTACCCCTGGGGGGAAGGCAATATCCCGTAGTCGCTGCAGGATGGCTTTGTTTTGCTCCATCCACTGGGACTTTTCAATCTCTCGATATCCGTGGATTGCCTCACATCAGTTAACACAGTAAAAAGTCATCATTCAAAACTCTGAATCGTTCACAGGAGAACATACTTCACAAAATAATTAAGGAAAGAGAGTGTGGCACAATTACAATGTTTAACCTTTTGGACTCCGTGTCCTGATTTTCAGGGACTATCAATAAGCATATATACTCTGTGTCCTGATTTTAAGGGATTACCAATAAGCGCATATACTCCATGTCCCCGTTTTCCAGGTCCGATTTTAAATTTAATTAAAAAAATTTTTTAGACATACTGCACAGAAACAGGCCCTTTTGGCCCACAAGCCTGTGCCGCCCAATTACACCCAATTGACCTACAACTCCTGGTATGTTTTTGAATGGTGGGAGGAAACCAGAGACCCCAGGGAAAACCCATGCAGACACAAGGAGACCGTACAAACTCCTTACAGACAGCTCCCAATTGCTGTGCTGTAATAGAGTTGTGGTAAGCGTATACAGCGTATACAGAGCCGTTGTCATACCCACACTCCTGTTCGGCTCCGAATCATGGGTCCTCTACCGGCACCACCTACGGCTCCTAGAACGCTTCCACCAGCGTTGTCTCCGCTCCATCCTCAACATCCATTGGAGCGCTCACACCCCTAACGTCGAGGTACTCGAGATGGCAGAGGTCGACAGCATCGAGTCCACGCTGCTGAAGATCCAGCTGCGCTGGATGGGTCACGTCTCCAGAATGGAGGACCATCGCCTTCCCAAGATCGTATTATATGGCGAGCTCTCCACTGGCCACCGTGACAGAGGTGCACCAAAGAAAAGGTACAAGGACTGCCTAAAGAAATCTCTTGGTGCCTGCCACATTGACCACCGCCAGTGGGCTGATAACGCCTCAAACCGTGCATCTTGGCGCCTCACAGTTTGGCGGGCAGCAGCCTCCTTTGAAGAAGACCGCAGAGCCCACCTCACTGACAAAAGGCAAAGGAGGAAAAACCCAACACCCAACCCCAACCAACCAATTTTCCCTTGCAACCGCTGCAATCGTGTCTGCCTGTCCCGCATCGGACTGGTCAGCCACAAACGAGCCTGCAGCTGACGTGGACTTTTTACCCCCTCCATAAATCTTCGTCCGCGAAGCCAAGCCAAAGAAAGAACCACTATACTAACTGTGCCACCCCAAACCACCAGATATTTCGTATTCGTGTTCATGCTGTCGTTTACGCACGGACACAGTCCGGAATATACATTATGAAAGGTTAAAAATGGTTGGAGTCCAAAAGGTTTCCATCACCTATAACATGATCACAATGCCAAACACATCTTCCCTGCTCCTTCTCTTTCTGTCTCCTGCAGGGGCTGCTCCCTCCGTGACTCTTGGCCACATCACTTCCCACTCACCCACCCCATTGGCATCTTCCCCTGTGACCACAGGAAGTGCCACACGTGCCCACACCTCCTCCCTCACCACCATTCGGGGTCCAAAACAGTCCTTCCAAGTGAAGCAACATTTCATGTGAATCAGTGGGAAATGTCTATGGCATCCCGTGCTCCCTTTGCGACCTTCTCTACATCAGATACTGGACGCAGAATGGGAGATCACTTTGCTGAGCACCTTCGCTCCGTCTGCATCAATGACATGGATCTCCCAGTGATCAACCATATCAATTCAGTGCCCCACTCCTGCACTGACATGACTGATCATAGTCCATTGCACTGCCAAACCAAGATCGACTGTAAATTGAGGAACACCTAACATTCTGTCTGCACACTCTACATTATCGTTGACTTCTCCAATTTCTGCTGGACCATTCCCTGTTCTCCCTCTCTTCCCCAAGCCTGTCTCCTTTCCTCCAGCTCTCCACCCCCCCCCTTCCCTCTCCATTTACAGAACAATTCCTCCTCCCCGTTTGCTGGTGTGCCCACCCTCCCTTATCCACTTGTAACCTCCTGCCTGTGACATGGTGCTCCTCCCTGTTTGCTGGTGTGTCCACACTCCCTTATCCACATTACTTCCTCCCTGTGTGACTGCCCATGTTGCCCACCCTCTCTCCCCGTTTGCCAGTGTGCCCACCCTCCCTTATCCACTTGTAACCTCCTGCCTGTGACATGGTGCTCCTCCCTCTGTTTGCTGGTGTGTCCACACTCCCTTATCCACATTACTTCCTCCCTGTGTGACTGCTCATGTTGCCCACCCTCTCTCCCCGTTTGCCAGTGTGCCCACCCTCCCCTATCCACTCGTTACCTCCTGCCTGTGGGACTGTACCCCTCCTCTCAACATATTATTCAAGCACTTGCCCACATGTTGCTCAGACCTTGGTGAAGTTGGTGATGCATATTTATCTCTGCTATATAAAATGCCCTGCTTGGCCTACTGAGTTTTGTCCAGCATTGTGCTTTTATTTCAGTCCCAGCGTCTGCAGAGTGTGCTGTTTTACCCTCCCTACTGCAGATTTTGCTCAGACCTTGGTGACGGGCTCAAGCCCGAAGCTTTAGTTCACTGTTCTCCAGCCATTTTTCCAATGACTGTGTTGCTGCGACCCTACCTGGTCCCAGTGGTCCCGTTGGTAACGCTGCCGTTGGAGCCGGGGCTCCAGCTCTCGCATCAGCGCCGCTTCCTCGGCCGGGCTGACGAAGCCGGGCCTCAGCTCCACGTCCCCGGACAACCGCTGGAGCAGCGCCGGGCTGGAGCCCAACATCAACCGCAGACCCGCGTCTCCGTGAAGCCTGTGGGGGCACAAGAGGAAGCCCCGCGGCCTCAGCGACTTGCTCCGGCCCAGGGGCCGAAAGCACAAGCCCCAGGGACTCATGACCCTCCCCGGGAAGGGCAAGTCGCAGATAGGAATCACGTCCGACCTATCGGTGCCGCCATCTTGGACCCAGACGGCAGTATAGGTCCAGCGCATGCGCAGCACAGTGCACCCTCCAATTTGGGAATTCCAGCCGTTCAGCCCATCGAGACAATGGTAGCTCTTAGAGCAGTCCATCCGGAATCGGACCCAGGGAGCATCTCACAGCCCTTCTACCTCCGATGGATGCTGTGTGACATGCTGAATTTCTCCAGAATGTTCGCGGGCTGAAATCCAGTATATCTATTCTTTTTTTATAATTTTTTTAATTTAATACTTCACCGTGAACCAAACATTCATCATTAAGATACATACAGTGACATTTTTACTTTTTTCCACCCTCCCCACCCCTTACAACAGAGCAAGAATAAAAGAAAGAAGAAAAATAAACAATAAAAGAACACAAAAGAAGAAAAAGAAAGAAATCATGATAAGCTACAAGTACAAAAATACTTAAATATGGAATTTTGTACAGTAAATCTATTCAATATTTTTTTCCAACAGCTCTCAGGTTCTTGAAGGCCTGATACTGCCTTAATCACAAATTATTCTGAACACCACTTTTTCATTGCACTACCTCGAACCCACGAAGCAGATTCAATGGGCCGATGGGCCTACTCCTGCTCCTATATCTGTGAACCTTGAATATTTATCCACTGCTGCCACAAAACAACAAATTTCTCGACAATAAATCTGATTCATTGATTATGTATCTGTGAAACAAGAAAGTCTGCAGACACTTTATGCATCTGTAGATAAAGATTTATCATCTATAATTTTAGTACCTCTGATATTAATCCTTTATTGTCCATACATTGTGCAATGGACATATGCACCAACATTCTTGCAGCAGATGGACAGGTATCTTGTTAAAAAAAATCCAAAAAACTAAAATAACAACTACAATGGTTAATGGGACAATTCTTAATTCTGGATTCTTAAGTGTGGAAGAACAAAGTGACCTTGGGTCCCAAATTTATCAGAAATCACAGATCTCTCAAGGTTGCCATGCAGGTTGATGGGTTGGTTGAGAAGGTTTATGGTATGCTGGCCTTCATTAGTCGAGGGATTGAGTTCAAGAGCGGTAAGGTGATGTTGGCAGCTCTGATACTGCCTTAATCACAAAGTGAGTCCACACTTGAAATGTTGTGTTCCGAGCTGGTCGCCTCGTTTCAGGAAGGAGGTTTTGGAGAGGGTGTAGAGGTGATTAACCAGGATGTTGTCTGGATTGGAGAATGTGTCTCATGAGGCAAGGTTTACAAAAGCTTTTCCCTTTGGAGCGAAGAGGAATGAGAGATTACTTAATAGAGGTCTACAGATTATAAGAGGCATAGATAGGGTGAACAACCAGCACCTTATAGCCAGGACTATAGTACAAATACCAAAGAACAACTGCATAAGGTGAGGGGAGGAAAGTTTAGGGGGCTATACATAGTGTAGTGGGTGCCTGGAATACATGGCTGGGGGTAGTGGTGGTAGAGGCTGGTACAATAGGGACTTTTAAAAGATTCTTAGACAGGCACAAGGATGCAAGAGAAATAGAGAGTTATGGGTGTGATTGTTTCGTCGGTTTAAATTGGTCCGAACAACATCGTGGGCTGAAGGGCCTGAACTCTGCTGTAATGTTCTAATGGTATATTTAATTGAATTAAAAAGTGACCATAAATACAAAAAAAGATAATACAGTAAATATTTGCAGTTATCCTCGTGCAAAATATCTCTTACAGTCTTGGCATATTGTGGAACTTCACTTATACTGATGTAGTTAATGGATCTTATTCACCTGTAAGAATCTCAGTACATATGTACATTCTACTTATGTATATAACAATCATTTTTTGTATCATATACTTTCAACAGGAAGCTATGGAATATGAAGGGTGGAAGGTGACTGATTCAGATTTCCGATTTATTGGCAGAGTACATACATGACATCACATATAATCCAAAGATTCCTTTTTCCTGTGGGCACGGCAGAATCACCATTAATTATTAGGGCAATAAAAACTGCACAGCATAAACATGTAAACAAATAAAGAACTGTAAACAGATAACAAATGTAAACAAACTGACTGTGTAATACAGAGAATAAAAAAGAAAATCATTAAAGTGCACAACTAAGAGTCCTTAAATGAGTCTCTGATTGAATTTAACCATTGAGGAGGGGTAGCAGCCATTCCTGAACCTGGTGGCACCGATATCTCTTTCCTGATGGCAGGAGCGAGAACAGAGTGGGTGTTTGATGATTGCTGCTGCTCTCCAACAGCAGTGTTCCCTGCATATGTTCTCAATAGTCAGGAGGGTTTTGCCTGTGATGCTCTGAGCTGCGTTCACTTCCTTTTGCAAGGCTTTATGCTCAGGGATATTGGTGTCCTCATACCAGACCGTGATGCAGCCGATCAGCACACTTTCCACCACACCTCTGTGGAAATTTGCCAGGGTTTCTGGTGTCATACCCAACCTCCGCAAAGTAGAAGCGCTGACGTGCTTTCTTCACGATGCCATCAGTGTGTTTGGTCCAGAAAAGATCCTCTGAGATAGTGACTCCCAAAAACTTAAATTTGCCCACCTTTTCCACCTCTGACCTTCAATCTCTAACAGGTTTGGGAAGGTTGACTGGGAGGGAGAAACAAGTGAGTGACTGGAATGGGAGGCTGGGGTGGCAAGTGAGAGAGAGAGATAACTATCAACTGGTTGGGATTCATGGGTGTGAATTATCAAGGCTAAATAGGTGGGGACTTATCTCCCTGGAGAACAGGAGACTGAGGATGACCTAACAGAAATTTACAAAATCTTGAGAGGCGTAGAGGGGATAGATTTAAGGTGGGAGGGGAAACATTTTAGAGGGGAAACTTTGTTACATGAAGGGTTTACATTTCAATTTAGACCTACAGCACAGTAACAGACCCTCTTGGTCCAAGAGCCCATGCCACCCAATTACATCCAATTGACCTAAAGGCCCCGTATGCTTTGAACGGTGGGAGGAAACTGGAGCACCCAGAGGAATCCCATGCCAACATGGGGAGAACATACAAACTCCTTACAAACAGCACCGGATTCGAACCCCGGCTGCAGTCATTGGACAGTGAGGTCTCCACAAAGATTGGAGGCTCAGGATAAAATTAATGGAAAATTTCAGTTGAGACCACAGGGAATGGATCGCTGAGTTTCAATAGTAAGGTCCTTTTGTCTGCTGTATGTTCCACAAAGGAGAATGTCATATTTTTGCACCACTTTTCAGAATTTTCCCAATGTCAATAATCATGGATCAGCCCTCACCTGAAAGACAGAGCCCTTGACACTGCAGCCATGCCTCAGTATTGCACTGAACTGCATCTTTGTGTTTGCATCCCAAGTGGAATTTGAACCATGCCTTTCTGGTTCAGACAACAGAACTACTCAGTGAGCCCTGAATACAGTCTAATCCTTCAGCACTCCCACACCCAAACTTCTGCTTGGATAACAATTGTAGTTAGCCTCATCAGTAGTTGGCCCCATTAGCAACAACGATGAGTCGCAGTAACAATCTGAGTCTCAACATCGACAAAAGAAATGATAGTGGACCAGGAGGATTAGGAATGACCATCCTCCACTACACATCAACAACTCTGTAGTGGGGAGAGTGGAGAGTGGAGAGTTCCTTGGAGTTCACTTAATTAGTGACCTGTTGTGGACACTCAACATCTTCTCACTTGTCAGGAAGGCGCAACAGTGACCACACTTCCTGAGAAGACTGAAGCGGGCAGGATTACCGGTCACCATTATGTCAGCCTTCTACAGGAGCTCTAACAAGAACATTCTGACTGGCTGGATCACAGTGTGATATGGTTACTTCAGAGAAATGGATTGGAGGTCAATCCACAAGAGCAGCAGAACAGATCACTGGAGTCTCCCACCCTGAATGACGTGATCTACCGGGATCATCTGAAGAAGGCGCACAACATCATTGAAGACCCCCTCCACCTTCCACACATCTTTCAGTTGCTCCTGTCAGGAAAGAGATACAGGAGTATCAGAGCCAACCCCACCAGGCTGAGGAACAGCTTCTTCCCACAGGCAGTGAGAATGCTGAACAACCAAAGGAACCGCTCACACTGACCATCCGAGACCTCATATTTATGAAACAACATTTATTTATTGATATATATGTATAGTTGCCCTGCATATGTGTTATGTCTGGTTGTGTGTCTGTGTGTTTTGCACCGAGGACCAGAGAACGCTGCTTCATCGGGTTGTTCTTCCGCAATCAGATGACAATGAACTTGACTTATCATGGACTGTTCGTCAACTGTCAGCAGTGGACATCTGCTGTCAGATTTTCTGCAAAGAAACTTCACCTCATTTCCCTCATCCACACATCCTTCCCCTTCCAACCAGTTCTGGATGAGCAGAAATTTCCTCTGACTAAATCTTGCAAAGACCCTTGGCTTCCATCATTGTGGTGGTACACCACTGGCCTACTGCAGCGGGCAACCACTGTACCTGCAGAAGAGCACAGGGACAAGACAAAACCTGGCTGGCTGCTAATCAGCTGGACTGAATAGACCAAGCCCCACCTGGTCAGGTGTCAGGATATAAGCCAGAGCTGGCCCTTCAAAGTCACTCTCAGAGTTTACAGCAGCTCTCCTCACTGCTGGCTCTGTGGAGGTTTATGTCGAATAAAGCCTGTTGTACAGTCTTTTGGCTTTATGTGTTTGCTTCTGACCGACAACGCACCATAATCATAAACTCAATCTTTCTATCTCTTTCCCCATGTGTTTTGGCATGACTTTTTCTTTTGCTTGGGCTATTTTGACTATAAACTGTCCTCAGTATTATACGTGTGGTAGAATCAGGGGGAAGATGAAGATGTACATAGAATAAAATGGAACGTGTAGATGACAACATAGAGCCCAGAAAGAGCCTCATCTAGTCTCTCCAAGCATCAGGCGCTCATTTACATTAATCTTACACCAATCCCTCAGATTCTATCACCTCTGCTGCACACAGGAGCCATTTTACAGCAGCCAATGAACCACCAACCTGCACATTTTCAGCACGCGGATGGAAATTAGAGCATCTGCAGGATACTAACATCGTCGTCCAGAAAACGTGCAACCTCCCCATAGAGAGCACTAGATTGAATGCAAGTTGTCAGAGTTAGGAAGTCCATGAGCTGCGCCACTTTTTTGGCCTTGGTGCTTGGATGGGGAGGGTAGCGCCAAGAGCCTATGGGGTGTGACACTATAACACTCAAGTGCAGCACACCAATACTTTCTGGCAAGATGTAGGGAGCGACATAATAAATGAAATATCGGCAGCTGGCTTCCTGTACTCCCAGTACTGGCAGACCAAGAACAATTAATATTGTTTCCCATGGCACTTGCTGTAAATTCTGGAACACACAGCATTCCCCATTGATTCCAATCAGAACTGGATGTTCAAAGGGCCCCAAAACACTCCTCATCCTGCAACCATCAATGCAGTCTTAGGTGTTATCACAACAGAGCCCAGTGCATCCTTTCACAGATTCCACACACATCCCAGGGCTTGTGTTACAGAGGCCCCTCCAAGATCATAACACAGGATTGTCCCAACTCCTCTGTCAATCTCAGAGAGATACTACACCCTCACGTTCTATGAGACACCCACAAAGTTACAGTTTGTTTTGAGTGCTAAATAGATGCTACGTAAACAATTAAAAGGACACTCTCTTGTCTTCAGCACAAAAATTGTCGATATTTTATTTTTCAGCACAAACCTTCTTCTTCCCAGAATCCTCTACAGCCACGCCCCTTGCCTTTCCCATTTGCTCTAAGCCCGCGGGTGATGAAAGTATGCAGCCGCGACACATTAGTAACCAAGAGGTTCTATTAGAGTGATAAGTTGGATTTTATTTATATTATCGTGTCATGAGTCCCTGTGCCGTGACATATATTTCCCTGTAAGGTGCCCTCTGCACAGCTCAGCATTGATTCCTCACTGGGAAGTCAGGACTGGCAATGCCACCAAAACTTGAAAGGTGAGCTGGTGTTGGAGGAAAGATGGGTGTCCTGCACCCTGGCTTCAGTGTGCTGGGTGTGACTTAGTGATAGGGCAGGGGTTACTGGCATCAGGTGATGGGGGAGAAATTAGGAAGGAGGACAAATGAATTTATGGCGTCCCCTCCCTTGTCCATTACCGGAGATGCAAATGGCTTCATCCTTCACCACGGCGGTGACATGGGCTGTGGGTTCTGAAGGTACGACATCACCACAGCTGAAATTGACAACCTGCAAAGCCAGACAGAAGGGACTGGGTGAGGGATTTACACAAACCAAATCACAGAGCAACTGCTCATCCCTCCATTACCTAAACAACCTCCCACTCTGCAGACACCATGTTTGGTTAAAAACACTAGAGTGGAGAAACTCAGCTGGTGAAACATTAAATAATGATACAAGGGTGGCACAGTTAGCATAGCGGTTAGCAAGATGCTGTTATAGCGCCAGTGATCGGGACCATGGGTTCAGAATCCCGTGCTGTCTATAAGGAGTTTCTGTGGGTTTCCTCCAGGGGCTTCAGCTTCCTCCCACCTTCAAAACGTACCAGGGGTTATAGATCAATTGGGTGCATTTGGGCAGTATGGGGTCCTAGGCTGAAAAGGCCTGTTGCTGTGCTATATGTCAAAATTTTTATTAAATTAAATATATACTTTCATCAAAGTATGAAAAAATGTCGGCAAGCGTCCAAGCAAAATGGTGGGGAGGAGAGGCAGGGAAAAGAGCACGGTCTCAAAGTCAGGAAGAAGCATTAGTTATGCATATTTATTTTTGCAAAATAATGTACTCTGACTGGCTGAATTTCTCTCGCATTGTGTTTTTAACCTCCCACTCTGCCTTTGTGATCTCTTTATTCCTCTCAATCTTCCCATTCACCTGTTTGATCCCTACTACTAATCTGAGTATCAAACTGAGTTTATCAACATGAGGGAGCATTGCACTGTCCTTTGGATGAGACAAACGTGACTGCCCTTCACACGTTCTTCCCCGTCCATACAATGTTCAGTGACTACTTGATATATTGAATTCATAGGAAGATAAATATTTAAGCCCAAAACCAGCCCTTTGGCCCATTGAGTCAGTGCCAACCATCAACAACCCATTTACTTTAATCTTATAGTGACCTCTTTTTATAATTTCCCCTCCTTTTCATCAATTCTCCCAAATTTCTATAGCAACAAACAATCTGCTGCAGGAATATTCAGTGGGCCAAGGAGCAGCAATGGGAGAAAAGAATTATTGGTGTTTCAGGCCAGAGCCCTTTGTTGTAACAAGTGAAAGCACAATGCTGGAGAAACTCAGCAGGTCAAACAGTGTCCTTTAGGTAAAGGTTTATCTTTAGGCAAAGGTGAAAATTCATAACTGACATTTCAGACTTGAGCCCCCTTCATCAAAGCATGAGATTCTCCAGCATTGTGCTTTTATTTCAACCACGGTGTCTACTGATTTTCGCGTTTTACTTTTCCCTTTGTTGTGACTGTGTTTTCAGTCTTGTTGAAGGATTTTGGGGTGAAACCAACAATTCTTTTCTCCCATTAATGCTGCACGACCCACTGAGTTCCTCCTGCAGCAGGGCAGAGACTGGGAGAACACCTCCCCTTCCCTCCCCAGTTAAAGCCTGGGATGCGACATTACATGGCTGTGGACCAGCGAGGGGCTCCATGGCTGAAGGACCCACATAGCCTACAGGCTGCCAGAAACTGGCTCATGGGAACCACGTACTGGAACCGGGATTTGAGAGATTGCTGAGAGCGCATCTGGGGGAAACCCACCCAGTCACAGGGAGCACAGGCAAAATATGCACGTCGGGTTTCACTCACATGAAGCTGCTCATCATTTGCTTGGTGTCTTCCGAGCTGCGCGAATTTGCAAAGCTAATGAAAGAGCAGTACACGGCAATCCAAGCACAGCATTTCAACTGGGGAAAGAGGAGATAACTGGCAGACGGTGACCAAATTACACGCCGCACCCTAATTCCCAGCCAAATCCAAAACCCAGATTCTTAGCCCCTTGCTCTATTTGCCAAACATCTATGACCGTGAAGATTGGTACGAGAAAACCATCTACAGATTCGGGTTGTAGAGAAAAAGACGATGAGCCAGCATACAGGAGGGAGAGTGAAAAGTTGGCTGAATGATGCATCAACAACAACCTTGCATTCAGTGTCACCAAAAACCAAGGAGGTGATTGTTGACTTCAGGAAGGGATAACCAGAGATGTACGATCCAGTGATCATCGGGGGATCAGAGGTGAAGAGGGTGAGCAAATTTAAGTTCTTGGGAGTCACTATCTCAGAGGTTCGTACCTGCACCCAACACACTAATGGCTTTGTGAAGAAAATACGTCAGCGCCTCTACTTCCTCAGGAGTTGGCAGAGGTTTTGTATGGCATTGGTAAACCTGGCAAATTTCTACAGATATGTGGTGGAAAGTGTACTGACCAGCTTCATCAGTCTGGTGTGTGGACACCAATACCCATGAGCATAAAGCCCTGCAAAATGCAGTGGACACAGCTCAAAACATCACAGGGAAAACCCTTCCCACCATTGAGAACATCTACACCCAGAATATGCTCTGTTCTCACTGCTGCCATCAGGAAAGAATTATAGGTGCCATAAGACTCACACCACCAGGTTCAGGAACAGCTGCTCCCCCTCCACCATCAGACCCCTCAACAACAAACTCAATCAGGGGCTCATTTAAGGACTCTTACTTTTGCACTTTATTGATTTTTTTTCTTTCTTTATTGCAGTCAACTTGTTTATATTTCTTTATTTGTATGTTGAGTAGTTTTCTTTGTGCTACCAATAAGTGGTAATTCTGCCTCGCCCGCATGAAAAAGGAATCTCAGGGTTATATGTGATATCATACATATGTACTCTGATAATAAATCTGCCATTGTATAGGATGATTCTCAACACTTCAAAATTTCTCCTTAAAATTGAGTTGTCCTATGCAAGGAGTCTTAAATTCTTTTCTTACCAATGAAGTCTCAACAATGCCACCATCTTCCCACTGGTTCCAACACAATCTTGCACACGGCCTGTTAGTTATTTGCAAAGATTCAGCACTCCCCTGCGGGGTCCATCCACCAGATCTGACTGTTGTTGGTTCTGTACGGGCTTTAAATGGCCTGTTACAGGAGCCAACTGTGGTTTATTTTAAAATATCCAAATAGAATTTAAACCTTTAAATGGTAATTTGTTGTTAAAATATTGCGATTTGCTTTTAACAGCATCCACTGGTCAACGGTAAGTGCCGGATTTGGGACTCGTCTTACACAAAGGGTATCATTCAAACCCAACATGGTGGAAATTCTGGGGTCATCCCATGTAATGGCATGTATGGTAATGACACACTTTTTTTTGAACACAAACTGCTACAGGTCCTGCTCTGGAAGTCCGTGTGCAAGAGGGAACAGAACTGATTCACCCCAAGCAAATTCAAAATGGGGTGCTCAGAGGGCAACATCCCAGCATGGAGGTGATCAGGGAGAAGGAGACCATTTGGGAAAAGGGAGAGAAAGAAGGACAACAGGTCAAAGTACCTTTAACATCAGTCCACACATACTGAAAATCATGCCCAGCAAGTTCATGTAATCCGGAGTTGGGTCTTCCAGGGTTGGGTTGTTATCACTGGCTGGCGGCTTATATCTGGAATTAAACAGGTTCATTAGAAGCAAGAGACAGCTTTCATGACCTTGTCCAGTGGTTCTCAACCTTTTTATATCACTCACCTTAAGTAATCCCTTACTAACCACAGAGCATCTTATTCAAGATTCAATTTATTGTCAGGTAATAAAGACTGTGCAATATTACGGCAGACAGATTTGCCATCGGCTGAAATTGCCTGAAGTGCCTCTTACAGTCAGAGGAAGAGAAGCAAAAGAGAGTCCCTCCAGACCGAGTGATGCTCTGTGGTTAGTAAGGGATTTTTTTAAGGTAGTTGAGTGGACGTACAAAAAGTTGAGAACCACTGACCTAGTCACTGAGCCCAATGCCATTCAAAAAATGTTCAGGGCAAATTCCATCTGCAAGTCTTTCTTCTAACATTGTCCAACTCCATCAAAATTCTATTGATCTCAGCCTGGAATAAACTTAATAATGGAGAAGCCAGACTCTGAAGCAGAGATTCATCACCCTCTGAAGTGAGGAGATTTCTCCTGAGCTCAGTTCTAAACAGCTTCTTAGCATCCGCCATTTCAATCCCTCTCAGCGACTTACACTGGACAACAAAGATTTTTCTTCCGAATATTTTATGGGCTGTGAGCTGCTGATCATGAAAATCACCTGGAAATTTTCCTATCATGTTCCATTTTTGTGATTTCCTGTCATATTTTAAGTCTACTTCAAGCATCCAAAACCACACTTGGACGACTTCCCTGCTGATCTTGGTGCAGTCAGTGACGAACATGGTGAAAGGTGACATTACAACCACGGAAAAGCGGTATCAGGGCTACTGGAATCCATCAATGCTGGCCAGCCATTGTTGGACGCTGACACAAGAGGCATCAGATATGAAAATCAGTAGCAAAACATTTTTAGGTCAGTTGAATTAACGCAATGTGCCAGCATCTTTATGCGATTAAACATGCTAAATTCAATAAAAGTTAATTTAATGTTTCTCCAACTTCTTAATCTGAAATTATCTTTGTGTTCAGCTTGAATTTGTCTATCGTAATACCCTCTTTTTTTCCAGGAAGCAAGCCTTTTGAAAATAAAAATTGTTGCCCAGTGCTATCGATCTTAAAGAGAAAACATTTTTCTTTTGAACTCCAGCAAATACTGATCAATCTCACTTGTGCTACCACACAAAACTCTATTGGAATTAATTTACTGAACCTTCATTTACATTATATCCTCCAGTATTGTGTCCCAAGCTTTATGTTTTTAGACCTTTTTCCACCTATACCATAGCCCAGCATTACGCAGGAGGGGGTCCATATCCAGGATACCAGAGTTCAGTGTTAGTCATTCAGCACAGAACCATTGACCAACTGTGTCCACACTGACCATCTACACTAATTTTACGTTATCCTCACTTTTTATTCAGCTGCTCCCATCAGGGAAGAGATACAGGAAATCTGACAAGTATATCTGACAGCTGTGAAAAGCTCTAAATGACATAACCTGCTATGTGCCAAATCCTGTGCAATACAGGACAGCAAAGTTTCACTCTCAGATGAGGTTCTATGCGAGATTTGACCACCAGAACCATTGTTCACGCCCACGTCTCCTCTATTATCAGGGTACAAAGATGTCATGCAGACTGCCTTCAGGAGAGTGAATACGAGGAAAGCATCCAGTCCGGACAGAGTACTGAAAAACTACGCTGACCAACTGGCGAGTGTATTGTCAGAGTTCTTCAACCTCTCACTCTGACAGAGTGTGGTACCCAACTGATTCAAACAATGGTCCAGAAGAGTGTGGTAACCTGCCTAAACAACTATCAACTAGTGGCACTCACATCCACAGTGATGAAGTTTATCAAGTGGTTGGTCTGGAAACATATCAGGTCCTGTCTGAGCAGCAACATAGACTTGTTCCAATAGGCCTATCTCAGCAACAGGTCTACAACAGACGGTATCTCACTGGCTCTTCACAAAACCTTGGACAGCAAAAATATAGGCATCAGGATGTTCCTCATTGAGTTTAGCATTTAACGCCATCATCACTAATCAGGAAATATGGACCCCACTGTGTAATCAGAAGTGGAGAGGATCAGCAACATTTAAGTTCCTAGGGGTCACTATCTCAGAGGATCTGACCTGGACCCATCATACCATGTCAGCACCTCAACTTCCTCATGAGTTTGCAAAGGTTTGAGATGTTATCAACATCTGTGGCAAATTTTTACAGATGTGCAGAGGAAAGTGTGCTGATAGGCTACATCAATGCCTGGTACGGGGGCACTAAAACCTCCGAGCTAAATTCCTGCAAAAAGTCGTGGACTCAGCCCAGTACATCACATGCAAAACCCTCCCCTCTAACGAGAATGTTGACATGGAATGTTGCCTTTGGAGAGCAGCTGCAACGATCATCAAGGATCTACACCACCCAGGACATACTCTGTTCTCACTGCTACCATCATCAAGGAAGTAAAGGTACCACAGGACTCGTTCCACTAGCATCAGGAATAATTGCTACCCTTCAACTATTTGACTCTAGCGCTATCTGTAAGGAGTTTGTACATTCTCCCCATATCTATGTAGGTTTCCTCCAGGAGCTCTGGTTTCCTCCCACCCTTAAAAACATACCGGAGGATTTGGGAGGCCCAGGCTAATTAGTAGACTGGAATGGCCTGTTACCGTGCCGCATGTCTAAAATTTTAAAAATTAAACTCCTGAACATCAGAGACTCATTTAGGGATTCATATTTTGCACTTTATATATTACTGTATATTTATACATCTGTTACTGTTCTGTAGGTTTAACTTTAAAATCTGCATTTGCACAGTCAGCTTGTCTTTAGTTCTCGCTTCCTTTGAGCAGAGTTTAGTTACCAGTAATTAGAAATTCTACCTGGCCTGCAGAAGAAGAATCTCACGGTTGGATGTGATGTCATATATGTACTCTGACAATAAACTTGGATTTTGAAATAAACTTAAAAACAGAACTAAGAAGAGCCATTTCCGCGCTGAATCTCTCCTCGACTATAATTTACTTCTCGAGCATCCAAGTGGACTGACCAATGCTAATCAATAGGCACTTTTAAGCTGCAGCAACTGGGTGGCCCTCCTGGGATCCAGGTGCGATTTCTGGGGCAAAGGTGCTTCCAGCATCTTTTAAGCTGTTTCGAAAACCTTTTAAGCTGCAGGGAGATTGACCCATTAAGTAGCCAACCCGGCAATTTAAGGGTGGATCCTGCCCCCGCGATGACGCGGCATGCACTCACGAGACCTATCGGTAGTCTCATCCGCACCCCCCCCCATTGGCTGTCAGTTGCTCCCCACCCACCGTATTAACCTGACCGGAAGTCAGATGGTAAGCACTGGAGCTGGAAGGTGGAGGATGATGAAATAAGGGAAGCAGGAAAATAAAGACACTGGTAAAGCATGTTGTGATGGTGTTATTAATTTCACATTTCGGGCCAAAAATGTGACATTGGCGACGAGGATAAACATTTTGGATTTTGAATCGGTGGCTTTGAGCTGGAAGGTTTTCTTAATGGCAGTCACAGGAGCTGAATTTCTAGCACTTCGAGGTGCTCCTCATTTTGACCCAACGGGTGATGCAAGCACTGTGAGTGTGAAGTGGAAGGCATGGCTGGAAGAATTTGAAGCCAACACCGACAGTCATGGCCTATTTCTCGATAGCAGTATGGCGGAACAGAAAGCGCAGCGGAGGGCGTTATTTCTCTTCACCGCAGGACCCGCAGTTCGGGAAACTTTTAAGACACTTTCGAATACTGGAAGGAAGGAGGAATACCAGATAGCCGTAGATGCATTGAATGCATACTATGTGGTGACACCGAATGCTACATTTCAACGCCGTTTGTTTCGCAAAACAAAACAAGAAGATGGAGAAACGGTTGCCCAGTACGTGACGAGATTGCGACAACTGGCTGTGGGATGCAATTACATGGTAGCTGATTTGGACAACCAGTTATTGGATCAAGTTGTGTAGCACTGCAGATCAGACAAACTCAGAAGGCGACTGCTGGAAAAAGGGGGTGAGTTGAAACTTACCAATGCTTTAACAATGGCTGCTACATTAGAGGCTGTTGAGGGGAAATTTCATACCATGAAACTGAAAGACAACTCAAGCCAGCCCAGTAAAGACAAAGTTGGTCAACAAGTAAATAGGCTCTTGCATAGCCATAGCCAGCCAAGAAATATGCCGACACATGACTTGGAGTGTTACAGATGTGGAAACAGAGGTCATTTTGGAAAAGACCCATGCTGCCCAGCAAAAGGCAAAGTTTGTAGAAAGTGTGGAGGTAAGGACCACTTTGCAAAGAAGTGCAAAAGCAAGTCAAATGCAAACCAGAATGGGAAAGCTTGGGGGAAAGGAAAGTATCCTGGAAAGAAAGGCACTATTCGCCATATAGAAGGTGACCCAGAAAGTGACGATGATGATGACAACCAGGATGAGCAGAAATACTATCAGTTTACATTGAATGATGTACATCATGAGAAGGTCCCAGTGATAATTGGTGGTGTGACAGTTCCGGTCATTGTAGACTCAGGCAGTGACAGTAATGTAATTGACCGACACTTATGGGAGAAATTGAAAAGAAAAAAAGATAATTTGTACATCAAAGAAGTGTTCAAAGAAACTGTATCCATACACAGCATCCAAGCCATTGCAGACCATTGGATGTTTCACTGCGACTGTTGAAGCTGGTGACAAGTACACCGAAGCAGAGTTTGTTGTCATAGACGAAAGGGGAGAACCATTGCTGAGTAGACGCACAGCGCAAGACCTGGCAATACTTCATATTGGAGCTCGTGTCAATTCAGTTCAGTCATACGAGGATATGAAGCAAGAATTCCCCGCAGTTTTCCAGGGAGTAGGAAAGCTGAAAGGTTGACAACTAAAGCTAGCAGAGGACAAAACGGTCAAACCCAAGGCGCAACCAGTGCGCAGAATTCCATTTGGACTTCGTGGGAAAGTCGAGGCCAAAATCAAAGAGTTGATCGAGCAAGACATTATTGAACCTGTAGAACATTCAACACAATGGGTCAGCCCAGTAGTGATCGTGCCCAAACCAAATGGTGACATAAGACTGTGTGTTGATAAGAGGATGGCCAATGAAGCTATAATTCGAGAACGACACCCCATACCAACAGTGGAGGAAGTACTTCAGGAGTTAACTACCAGTCAGGTGTTCTCAAAAATTGATTTAAAATGGGGCTATCATCAATTAGAGCTGGACCCAGAATCCAGGGATGTGACAACATTTGTGACTCACTGTGGATTGTACCGGTACAAGAGACTATCGTTCGGCATCAATGCAGCTCCTGAGATCTACCAGTACGAAATCCATCGAGTGATTCAAGGCATTCCTGGAGTTGCCAACATTTCTGATGACATATAGTCCATGCGGCTACAAAGGAAGAGCATGACATATGGTTGAGGCGTGTGCTATTCAGACTACAGGGGGCAGGCCTTACCGTGAATGGAAACAAGTGCCAGTTTGGTGTCTCAGAGATGGACTTCATGGGACACAGGCTTACACGGGAAGGACTGAACCCAGCTGATGCCAAGGTGAAAGCTGTTGCAGATGCACGTGAACCCCAGAATGCAACGGAGATGAGGAGCTTCTTGGGATTGGTTAATTATTGCGCAAAGTTCATCCCTAACTTTGCTACACTGGCAGAACCACTGAGGAAACTAACCAGGAAAGGTGTACCATTCCATTTTGGCTCTGAGCAGAAGGAAGCATTCACAGCTCTGAAACAAAGTCTGACGAATGTCGATACTCTTGGGTATTATGATCCTTCTGCAACAACCAAAGTCATAGCGGATGCTAGTCCTATTGGTCCAGATGCGTGATGTGGGACCAAGAATCATTGCCTATGCCAGCAGATCTTTGACAGATGTGGAAAGGAGATATTCTCAGACAGAGAAAGAAGCACTCGGACTTGTATGGGCCTGCGAGAGATTTCATGCATATTTGTATGGCATTGAATTTGAACTCATCACGGACCATAAACCATTGGAGGTGATCTATGCCGCCAGGTCCAAACCTTGTGCCAGGATAGAACGATGGGTGCTCAGACTCCAACCGTACAAGTACAGAGTAGTTCACATTGCCAGGAAAGCAAACATTGCTGATCCGCTGTCCAGATTATTGAAAGATGGATGCCCACAATCCAAGTCAGAATTGGGGACAGAAGCAGAGAGCTTTGTACGCTTCGTAGCTATCCAGTTGACACCGGAAGCTGTGACAACGAGGGAAGTCGAGAAAGAGTCCGAACATGACCCAGAACTCATGGAAGTTAGAGAATGTATCCAAAGTGAACAACGGGACAAATGCATTCACAAGGCCTATATTCCCATTAGAGACGAACTTTGTTGCAGCGGGCAGTGTGTATTGAGGGGGTGTAGATTGGTGATACCACAGAGGATGAGACCAAAGATCGTATCATTAGCTCATGAAGGACACCTAGATATTGTTGGTACCAAGCAAAACCTCAGGAGTAAAGTATGGTGGCCAGGTTGTGATAAAGACGCAGAGAAATTCGTCAAAACCTGCTATGGGTGTCAACTCACAAGTAGGAGTAATCCTCCAGAGCCGATCGGAGTATGCAGCTCCCGACAGGACCGTGGATCGATGTAGCTGTTGATTTTCTCGGACCTTTAGCAACTGGTGAGACAATCATAGTAGTGGTAGATTACTACAGCAGATACTATGAGTACGTTGTGATGAGGTCAACGACCACTGAAAAAACAATACAAGCATTGGCAGGGATCTTCGCGAGATATGGATTGCCTGTTACGCTATACTCTGAAAATGGTCCACAGTTCATTTCAGAGACATTTGCTGAATACATGAGGACCACAGGTATCCACCATCATAAAGTAACTCCTAAATGGCCGCAAGCCAATGGGGAAGTTGAGAGACAAAATCAGTCCATCGAAAAACGATTACGGATTTCTCATGCAGGATAGAACTGGAGAAAAGCATTGCTATCCTATGTAGCTGTCTATCGGGCAACGCCTCATGCAACCACAGGAAAAAGTCCAGCAGAAGTACTTTTTGGGAGGAAAATCCGCACAAAAAATGCCCGAAATAAAGGAAATTAGGGACGACCAGGAGATGAGGGACCACGATGCTGAAAAGAAGGGAGTAGCAAAGCTGTATGCAGACTCGAGGCGTGGGGCCAGGTACTCAGACATCATGCCTGGAGATAATGTTCTGGTGAGGCAAGAGAGTGGTGGTAAGCTAGACACACCTTATTACCATCAACCCTATACTGTTGTATCCAGAAGCGGAAGTATGGTGACAGTCAAGTCTCCAGCTGGAGTCCTGTACAAAAGAAATGTGTCTGGTGTCAAAAAGTACCAATCCAGAGCAACACCGAGTGAAGTGGTTGGAAGTCCAATACGAGATGCTCAACCTGAGAGACCAGATGATGTTCCAGAGGTAGTTACCAGCATTCCCAATGAAGTGGCCAGAGTACCAGAAACACCAGAGGCCGCAGCGAGCAGTGATTCCGGTGCTGAGGGTGAACAACCAAGTTGCAACAGTAGCATTGCAGGAAGGCCGAGACGGGACAGGAAACCACCTAAACGATATGAAGATTTTGTGCCATATTTCTAATCATGCCCGCATTATCACGAAAGTGAAAGTTTGTGATAGTTGGAATGAGTTTCAATGAAGCACAGTAATGCTACTCACCAAGGAAGAGAAATGATAATGGGAACATTTGGACAGTGATTTGATCAATATATCATAAAGTACATGTATGAGTGCTGTATGAATTGTATTTTTGTTTAGTCGACTATTTGGTATTCAATGAAAAAAAAACAAAAGTATTGGAATTTAAACATGGGAGGTGTATAAATTTAAATGTTTACATTTTGCATATGAGGTGAGCATTGTATTAGTATAATTACAGAAGAACAGTTGAGCTATTATATTACATTGGGTTTACATGTTTATGTTCCATTTTGTGAAGAGGGAATTTGAAGTTGTTTTTGTTTTGAATTTGAAGTTGTTTTGTTGGTTCAGAAGGCAGAAAAATGCTATTGATAGTGTTAAAGTATTTACATTTAAACATAAAGATATAAAGTTTATTTCTGGTGAAAGGAGGGATGTCATGATAATGAATATGCATGATATGTATTAACCTGACCGGAAGTCAGATGGTATGCACTGGAGGTGGAAGGTGCAGGATGAGGAAATAAGGGAAGCAGGAAAATAAAGACACGGAGATGTTCAACTGGTAAAGGATGTGGTGATGGTGTTATTAATTTCACATTTCGGGCCACAAATGTGACACCCCCCCCCCACCCCCGTCAGTCGCGACCCCCACTGTCAATCAACACGCCACCTGTCAATGGCGTCCCCTGACCCCCAGCAGTGTCCCGCTGCCGCAAATATTGAGCTGTCACAACTGGAGTGGCGTTCATAGTAGCGGCAGTTCACAGATTCCCACTCTCCCCCCTTCCCCACTGCAACGACCCCTCTCCCTAACCCCCCCCCCCCACCCCCCATGGCAGCAACCTCTCTCCCGCTGATCATGGTAACACCCTCGCCCCCGCGGCAGTGACCTCACTCCACCCCCCCCAATTGTGGCGTCATCTCCCCCTTGCGGCAGCGACCTCTCCCACCCTGGGCCCTGCGGCAGCAACCCCTCTCCCCGATCGCGGCAGGCACTTCACCCAGTGGTTTCCCTGTGATGCCGGTGCGCAAACACTGACGTCGCAGGAGTAACTGGGTTGGCCATTTTGCTGTTCAAACCGCCGGAGGACGCGCCCTGGGTAAGTTTAACTGGGTTCCCTGACTCCCTCCGAGGAAGGGGAGGGACCTGGATGGATTTGGACCCCGCTGACCCGGGTCAGACCCTTTCAAGCTGCCGCGTGAGTAGGACACTAACCGGGCAAATTGACCAGTTAATCTCATTTTACACGGCAGCTTGAAAGGGCCTAGTGGCTTGATTCCGCCTTTAATTCAGTTCCAGATACACTGGCCTGTATCCGCATCACTCGGGGCTCCCCCACCCGGGCGCCGCCTCACCGCAAGATCTTGTTGGGTCTCCTCGGATCCGCCATGATGTTGGCGACCAGATTCTGACCTTTCTCCTCGGAAGCGGAAGTTGGTCGCCGGGCTCCTCAGGCGCCATGGCGTTTCCTTCTCCGCGTCCGCGACCCCCGCGGTTTCCCACCCAGCAGTTCAGGAGCTATGAGTGTAATCAGGGCGCGGTGAGGGCCGTGCGCTTCAACGGTGAGTGGCCGGGGAGTTGCCATGCTGACAGGTTCACTGAGAAGGGGTGGCGATAACCTAGCAACGGAGTGGCGGACGCGCCCCCTGGCGGCGGGAAGGAGCTCATCCCATTTCATGGGATCATCCTGTGTCCACTCGCCTCATCCTCATGTCCACCTTCCCCCTCATGTCCACTCTCCTCATCCTCATGTCCCGTCTCCTCGTCCTCATGTCCACCTTCCCCCTCATCCTTATTTCCACCTCATCCTCATGTCCCCTCTCATCCTCATCCTCATATCCACCTTCCCCATCACTCTGATGTCCACTTTCGTGTGTAGCTGTATCAGCTGTGCATGGACGAAAGTACAAGGGCACCAAGTGCAGGAATGTGCCGATCTGTCCCAGGTGTGGGAAGGATGGACACGGCATTGTTACTGTGAAATGTCCTAGTCAGCTGAACTTTGCTACACTACCCGGAGTAAAGATTTTTTTTCCCAGACAAATACATTTGACCACAAGTCCATCAGGCAACGGTCAGCATGGAACATTTTGCAGATACTGAGAGACAAGAGCTTGATGGACCTGGTGGGGTGGTTCCTTGATCTGACAGTCCAGGTCATCTGGCTGGAAGTAGGAGAAGCCCTCCCAGTCAGATTCTTTCTATATGACAGAAATATCACACACGTTGTCCCCGAGATGAATACCATGGAGTGGAGGCAGTTGCCCACCTCTTTACAGAATGCAGATTTGCAAAATATCTGTAGAGAAGGATGCAAGGGTCCTTAACACAGTTCATCCCCTGCATGCTAGTGGGCTCTCAGAACTGCTGCAAGATCATAAACTTGGTGAAAGATGCCAAAATCTGTTGGTCTTTCAGCACACAGATGTTGTTGCAGGAATGCTGCCGACTGGCACATTCCAGGCTGCGGATGTACTTGCTGTGGGACGCACTGAGGCTTGGTGCAGTCAATGTGAGAACGCTGTGGGAAAGGACAATAGTCTTGAGTCCTTCCAACTTTGGGCATTGAGGGGCTGAGAATGAGGGGAAGCCCATCAAACAGCAGAGGGGAGAGTAACGACAAGGTGCCACAATGGTGGTAATGGTGTGAAGAGAGAACTAATCTAACAATGTACATTGATGGAAATGCATGCATATGACATTGAGGATGTGAAAAGACTTTGAAAGGTTTTCTTCTTTGAAAATAATTTATTGTGAATAAAATCTATTTTTGGAATAAAAAATTTCTCCTGCCCATTGGGGGAAACAGCCTGCGCAGTGTGCCATCCCATCCTCAAGTGGCCCCACAACCACCCACCCCTTCCTGGAGAACTCTTGTGTGTGCTACTGCATTTATCCTGCCTCATCTTTTCCTGTCCCCTTACTGGGATGCCATTAGCCTACCATCTGGTGTTGAGGGAGAGACCATATTTACCTCGGTTGCATTCAGTTTTACCCATGTCAAAATATCAGAGCATCCCAGGATGCCCATTGCAGAAGGCACATTGTGCCTTTGTTGGCTTGTTCAAGAAACAGTAGAATTGGTTACTTCAGCTCTGTTCCAGTCTCTCATGAGACCACACTTGGAATGTTGTGTTCTGTTCTGGTCACATTACAGGAAGGATGTGGAGGCTATGGAGAGGGTGCAGAGGAGACTTACCAGGATGCTGCCTGGATTAGAAAATAAGTTTTATGATGTCAGGTTAGCAGAGCTGCAACTTTTCTCTTTGGAATGTAGAAGGATGAAATGAGACTAATAGGTCTACAAGATTATGAGAGGTAGAGATAATATAAACAGCCAGTGCCTTTTACCCATGGTGGGAGTAGCAAACATCAGAGGATCTCTGTGCAAAGTGAAGGGAGGAAGTTTTTTTTTACACAGAGTGTGGGTGCTTGGAATGCATTTCCAGGGGTGGTGGTGGAGGCTGAAACAATTGGGGCATTTCAGTCTCTCAGACAGGCACATGGATGAAAGAAAAAATAGAGGGTTATGAAGTAGGGGGGATTTAATTTTTTTTTTGGGTAGGTTTATATAGGTTGGCACAACATATGGGTTGAAGGGACTGAACTGGAATATTCTACATCTATGCCTAAACCTTGGCTGAACTGTTGTCCATGAGAAAGGGGAGAAGCAAAGGTTAAATGAGATGGTGCTGATTAGGCAGTTGAAACTTTGGAATTAAAAGTAGAAATTCTGGAAGAAAAGGTGTGATGGGGTAACTGGAGGCACATACGGTGATAAGTTTATGATGTGTCGTGCATTGGGATTTCACCAATGCAAGGTTAAAGTGTGGTGGTGATGCTGAATTGCTTTCTAGGACTGCTGCAGTCCATCTTGTGAAGGTGTTCCCAGGCAGTTAAATCTGAATGAAATAGAACTCCAACTCCACTCACCACCCTGTGTGAACTATTAAAACAACCAATTCCAGGGTCATCACCAAACTCCAAATGAACTTAAGTTCACAGACTATCCATTAACATTTGTTATTGTAAGGGATGTCAAGTTTTCCACTGTACTGTATAGAGAGAATGATAAATGGTGTATTCCAGGCATCCTGTCATCGTGTTCTAACTCACAGCAAGGTTGTGGTTGTGCGAGTGTGGATCGTCTCGGGCAGGGATGGCCAAACCACGGCCCACGGGCCAACTGCAGCCCGTTGCCCATTTTTAAGTGGTCCGTTAGAACAGTCTCTATCAATAAATTGCACTATACGTACATTGCACTTCTTAGTTTCGACACTAGATGTCGCTGCCATTTTGAACAACCTCTAGACTGACTGTTGCAATGTTACTCATCAGTGAAAACATTTACCTCAGTTAAAAAATGTTTACCTCTGTTGATTAAACATGGCAGAACCGAAAAGACGAAAAATAGCAAGGGAGAGCTGAAAATTTGAGACACGGTGGGAAAATGAATAAATGATACTTCACAGAAGTCAAGGGAAAGTGTGTATGTTTGATTTATAAGGAATCTGCTGACTTTCATGGCCTATCTACAGATTTACACATTGGATCTTTATCATTAAGGTGGACACTTGGACCATGAACTGTATTCATTGAGAGTTGTGGAGGGATGTTGGAGATGACCTTGTCCCTTTCGTGATCTTTTCTCCTGTTCTTATTTTGAACCCAGCTTTTTGAATGAGAGTTTTAGAGAGTTTTATTGTATTCATTGAAATTAAAGAGCAGCAGATACAGAAATGCCAACTGTAATATGTGAGCACATCATAAACTACTGTAATGCCAATGGTTCAACAGTTCAGTGGTGTTGTATAGTTATTTTGATAAAAAATGGGGTTTTCTGATTTTTCTTGCAGTGTAACTGGTTGAAAATTGCCAGGCTTAATATTGTTTGGCCTGTGACTTCTTATATTTTTCTGTATGTGGCCCACGTCCAAAAAGGTTTGGCCACCCCCAGACTAGGCGATTATGTAAGATTCACATTTTGTAATGGTATTTGAATGCTAATTCTGTTGCAATATTGTCTGCTCCCATCCAGTGGACGGGAATTATTGCCTGACCTGTGGCAGTGACAAAACCCTGAAGCTGTGGAATCCGCATCGAGGGAAGTTCTTGAAGACCTACACTGGCCATGGGTACGAGGTTCTGGATGCAGTTGGGTAAGACGCTCCCTGGCAGGCTGCCTGCGCTGATGCCATTTTCCGTGCATGACAGGACTATTATTATTTCAATGGCAGGCGATTGCTGCATGCTGCCGTGCAGGAGGACTTGGGAGGGCTTGTGCATGAATCGCAGAAGTTTGGTTTGCAGGTGCAGCAGGCTAACAAGAAGGCCTTCATTGCTAGAGTGAGTTTAGGAGCAGGAAGGTTATACTGCAAATGTACAAGGTACAGGTGGAGTATTGCATGCAGTTCTGGTCTCCTTACTTGAGAAAGAATGTACTGGCTTTAGGTGGGGTGCAGAGGAGGTTCACCAGGTTGATTCCAAAGGAATGGGAGAATAGGCTATAAGGAGAGGTTGAGTCACCTGGGGACTGTACTCACTGGAATTTATAAGAAAGAATCAGAATTTATTGTCATCAACAAGTCAGTGTTTTGTAGTAGCATCATAGTGTAAGCATTCATTTAAACCACTTTTACAACAAATAAAATAAAAATAGTGCACGAAAAGTAAGGCAGGGTCTTTGGTTCATTGATTATTCAGGAATCTGATGGAAGCAGGAAAGAAGCTGTCCTTGTGCTGCTGA
This sequence comes from Narcine bancroftii, assembly GCF_036971445.1. Classification (NCBI taxonomy): domain Eukaryota; kingdom Metazoa; phylum Chordata; class Chondrichthyes; order Torpediniformes; family Narcinidae; genus Narcine; species Narcine bancroftii. Next base: position 249,113,204 of record NC_091471.1, read on the forward strand.
GGGCTCGTTTTTAGGCTCCCGTACCATTTCCCCAATGGTAGCAGAGTGAAGAGGGCATGGCCTGGGTGGTGGGGATCTTTGAAGATTGAGGCTGCTTTTTTAAGACACCACCTTTTGTAGACGTCCTCGATGGAGTGAAGTCTGGTGCCTGTGATGTTGCAGGCCAAGTTAACAACTCTCTGAAGTTTATTCTTGTCCTGAGAGTTGGGGCCTCCATACCAGCTAGTGATGCAACCAGCCAGAATACTTTTCACAGTAGAAGTTTTTGAGTTTTTGGTGACATACTGAATCTCCTCAGACACCTCACAAAGTATAGCAGCTGGCAATCCTTCATGATTTCATTGACATGGAAGCTCCAAGACAGATCCTCAGAGATGTTAACACCCTGGAATTTGAAGTTCCTGACCCTCTCCACTACTGAGCCCTTGATGAGGACTGGGTCATGTTCCTCTGACTTCCTCCTGAAGTTAACACTCACCTCCTTGGATTTGCTAATGTCGAGCGCAATATTGTCGGTATGACACCACTCCATTAGCTCATCTATCTCCCTCCTGTACGCTTCCTCATTGCAGACTTGTAGATGGCATTGGAATTGTGCTTGGCCACACAATTATGGGTGTATAATGAGTAGAGCATGTATCTGCGGGATGTGCCTGTGTTGATAATCTGTGAGGAGGAGACCTTGTTTCCAATTTGTACTGGCTGTGTCTTCCAATGAGGAAGTCAAGAATCCAGTTGCAGAGGCCGAGAGTTTGTAGCTTCTTCAATAATGGTGTTGAAAGCTGACCTGTAGTCAATGAAGAGGTATGAGTTGCTGTTTTCGAGGGCAGTCAGAGCTGAGTGGAGAGCCAGCGATCTGGAGTGATTGTGACAATAGGCGAATTGCAGTGGGTCCAGATCTTTGCTTAAGTGTGTGTTAATTCTGGCCATAACCAACCTCTCAAAGCATTTCATCACAGTAGAAGTTAGTGCTACTGGGCAGTAGTCATTGAGGCAGCCCACGCTACTCTTCTTGGGCACCGGGATGATTTATGCCCTTTTGAGGCAGGTGGGAACCTCTGACTGCAGCAAGGAGAGGTTGAAAATGTCCATGAACACTCTGGCTAGTTGGTTGGTGCAGATTTTCAGTACCCTGCCAGGTACACCATCAGGGCCTGACCCCCATGAAGATAAAAGTGTATAAAATTATGAAAAACATAGATGAAAGATAGGTTGTTTCCATTGGAGGGGGAGACTAAAACTAGCAGAACAGCCTCAAGGTTTAGGGGAGTAGATTTAGGACAGAGGTGAGGAGGAACTGCTTTTCCCAGAGGGTGGTGAATCTGTGGAATTCATTTCCCATTGAAGCTGTGGAGGCAACCTCAGTATTTAAGACAAGATCGGATAGATTTTTACATAGTAGGGGAATAAAGGGATATGGGCGGGAAGGGGGGGTGGGGGAAGGCAGGTAGGTGGAGATGAGCCCATCAGCAGATCTGCATGACTGTCCTCCCAATGCTGTGTGGTGCTGCCCAATCTCTGGCGCTTCCTTCTGCTGACCCTGTGGGTTGAATGGCCTCCTCTCTACCTTGTGCATAAAGAACAGGAGCAGAAATGCTGGAAAGCACAATGCTGGAGAAACTTAGCAGGTCCAACAGTGAACTTTATATTAGCACAGATAAAGGTACATAACCAATGTTTCAGGCTTAAGCCCTTCATCAAGATATAAACAAAATGTCGTTCCTTGATGAAGGGCTTAAGCCTGAAACATTGGTTATGTACCTTTATCTGTGCTAATATAAAGTTCACTGTTGGACCTGCTGAGTTTCTCCAGCATTTCTGTGCTTTTACTTCAACCAGTGTCTGCAGACTTTTGTGTTTTCCTCGCAGGACCAAAAGTTCTGGTTATAGTTGCCCCACTGATTTTCTTCAACCCATCTGTTGTTTTGATTCTGCTCTAACCCACTGCCCCTCCCTCAAACCCCAGGCCCTGCGGTTTTGGCCAAGTGAATCATTTGCCTTTGGACTGCCTTCACCAGTCTAACTTCTCACCTCCTTCAGGTCCTGCGACAACAGCCAGATCTGCTCCTGCAGTGGTGACAAAACCATCATCCTCTGGGACGTGGCGACGGGGCAGCTGCTCCGGAAATTCCGGGGCCATGGAGGGGTAAGACCAACTTTGGTCCACAAACTTTGGCTGACCCTGAGGTGAGCGGCAAGAGTGAGTGGGCTAGTGTTGAGGTGGGGGTAGATATATGGCTCTGTGGTTGCCGCCGTACTGGGATGGGTTGTGGAGGGTGTGGCGTAGTGGTGACAGTGCGATGATACTGACGGTTGGTGTGACCTCATCGAAGAAGCAACACTCCTCAGTTGTCTTCCTTCTTCCATCAGGTGCTTCACTTGGTGATTTGACCTCTGGTCTTCAGCTGTATTGTTATATGAAATAAAGCAAAGCAACAGGCTGTTCAGACCATCGAGTCCATGCTGACTACCAGCCACCCATTTTTCACACTAATCCTATGCTAAATCATTGCATCCTCCCTACATTCCCATCAGCATCTTCCCTCCTAGATTTTTAAAATTGTTTATTAACAACACGGTAGAAGTCAATTCCAGCCATTTAAACCCATGCCAACTAATTACACCCAAATTAACCTACAACACCACGTGTTTGAAGGTTGAGAGGAAACCAGAGCACCTGAGGAAAACCCACGCAGACACGGGGAGAAAGTGCAAACTCCTTACAGACAGCGCCAGTTTCAAACCAGGTAACTGGCACCGTAAAAGTGTTGCACTAACCGCTACGTTAACCATGCCACACACCTACAGGCTAAAGGGAATTTACAACAGTTATTAACCTACCATCCTGCATATCATTACTGGAGCATCCAGTGGAAGTCCATGCAGTCACGGAGAGAAATAAAATCTTCAGTTAGCATCAGGGCCTTCTGAATCATGAGCTAGCAGCTCCACATACCTGCATCACTGCTTCACCCACCTTTTCACTCCCACTCATACTGAAACACCACTCCTTTCTCTCTTTTTGCAGAAAGTGAACTGTGTTCAGTTCAACGAGGAGTCGACTGTCATTGTTTCAGGTGAGAACTCTGTTGGAGGGAGCCATATGGGAAACCCGTGTTCAAAGCAGGCACGGTCTGACTTGTTGAAAGCCGTCACCTCACCTCGGCAGTCCATCTCCAGCCTGTTCCACAGCCCCTAGTCTCAGTGCTGATTAATTCAGTGTGAGGACAAACAGAGCATAGACTCTGAACCCCAGTAGGTTGCTGCATTGGGATTTGGTTCCCCCTCTTTCTCTGAATGTACCAACCCCTCCCTTAAAGGAACAACTCCTCAGCGGAGCTTCACCCACCCTTGACATGTCACCCAGTACTCATGGCCAGCTAGGCCACTGATCAGCAGGCAGAAGGTGAAACGTGACAGTCCGCAGACCCCGTGATTGTAGTCAAAACGCAGGAATACTGGACAAACTCAGCCGGTCTCATAGGAGGTAAAGATATAGAGATAGTAATTCTGGTGAGAATCTCAAGTTTGGAAGTGTTGATTTTATACTGTAAAATAAGAAAATTAATGGCACAGAAGGCCATTAAGATGGGTGTAGAACAGTTAAAAACCCTTGTTATCCAGAATTCAAGCAACCGGCAAAGAAATAGAGGAAAATAATTACATTTTCAAAAATTAAAATAAATAAACATTTAAATAAAAGATTAAAACTCTAAAAGTAAATGTTCTCTGAAGTAACACATAAACATTTGGTGAAGATGGGAGCAAATATTCAGCTTGTGGAGTGCCTTGGTCATGCTTTGGTATTTAGATATAGTTGTGTTTGAATAAAATGGTGTCGCCCGGGACGAAGAGCTAGTTGATGCCGCTCACCGTTAGCTGCCTACTTAGTAAGCGTCTTAGTAAGATGCTCGCTCCTTGCTTAGTCTCTATCCTTATTATCTTGTAAAGTATATTAGTAAAACTTTATCTGTAAAGTTGGCGGGGGGGGGGGTTAATTGTCTATAATGTTCATCTTTCATGGATATGCCGCAACAGCTAAAGAATATGACTGAAAATAAATTCTGTAAGGTTTATATATATTCATGCAAGTGAAGTTTGTTCAGTGTAAGTAAGTATACAGAAAAAGTTTGAAAATCTGGATGCCCGACATCTGGATCACCCGAGAATCCGGACTACTCGAAAACTCAGCTTTTGCATGCGTGCGTGCTTTGTGTAAGCACCACAGATAATCCAGAAAATCTGGACCTACCCAACCACAAGCAGTCCGGATTTTAAGACATACTGCAGTATTTTTGTCTTTTAAACTGTTTATTCCTAATGTAGGTGTATTAATTAGATATTGTAAGAGTGAGTCTCAAGCAACCGGAAAACTCACTTATCCAGGATTTACCAATCCTCACAGGTGCTGGATGCCAGGGGTTTTACTGTGATTGTAAGAGCTCCCAACATGATCCCACTTTCTAGTACGTGCACTTCAGGTCTATCATTAGCCTCAATGGTGAAGCTGCTGATAGACCAATACATTTCACCCACTTCCTTTCACCCCCTCTAGTCTGTTGCACCATTCAGTGGACTCGGTAGTGAAATGGGAGTGTCTGCCAGTGTGTGCCCTGTTTTTAAGTTCTTGGGTTGTTAACTGGGCCAATCATCTGATCGCAGGTTCCATTGACTGCTCGATTAAATGTTGGGATTGTCGCTCCCGGAAACCAGAGGCCATTCAGAATCTCAATGAAGCCAAGGACGGCATTTCCAGTGTGAAGGTTTCGGACCATGAAATTCTGTCAGGGTGAGAGTCGCAGTGGGAAAAAGTAACTGCAATTAGTGAAAAGACAACAGATAAACAATGCAGAGTGGGAACATAACCGCTAGAAATCCAACAAATACACATCGATGTACATGTGTGTCTACACACTGGCTCAATGGGCAGAGCTCCTCGCTGTCAGAAGGCTGTTTCTTTATATTTTGGCCAGATTTTTTTTAATGATAAAGGCCATTTAGCCTATGAAATTTATGCCAACTCGCAGAACAATTAACCGTATATATACGTATAATAGTCGATACGATGTAAAAGTCAACTCCCTCCTATTTTTGGCCCTGGCTACCTGCCCATCCAAACTCCCGATGCCCCTACCATTGACTCCATATGCCCTGTCTGTGGACTCTTGCCTCGGCCTTGGCTGCCTGCCCATCCAAGCTCCTGATGGCCTGAATGAAGCAGTTACTTACTGTGGTCAAAATCTTACCCTAAAAATCGGTCCACAAAATTCAACCATATATGTAGTAGTCCCTGTAACCTATTCACATTGTACTGTGATATAAGTCAGTCCTCTTGCCTCAGGAAGGAATTGATAGAGCTTCATTTGCTGTCCTAGCAACTCCCTCATCTCTTTCTCCAAGAGACACAGTGTGGAGGCACATTACCACCACTCACCAAAACATTAGGGACAATTTATAGTGGCCAATTAACCCACGCATCGTGGGAATTTCACAGAGGAGCATGGTTATTGTAGCAGTTACTACAATGCTGTTACACCAGCGACCCAAGTTCGAATCCGGTGCCGTGTGAAAGGAGGCTTTTTTTGTTCTCCCTGTATCAGCGTGGGTTTCCTCCAGGTGATCCAGTTTCCTCCCACCCTTCAAAACGTATGGGAGTTGTAGGTCATTTGGGTGTAATTAAGTGGCACGGGCTCATGGGCCGAAAGTCCATTACTGTGCTGTATGTCTAAATTGGAAACTGGAGCACCCAGAAGAAATCCACATGGTCGCAGAGAGAGAAGGCAAACTCCGCACAGATGGCATCAGAACAATCTCAGGTCAGTGGAGCTGTGAGGCAGCCCACTCTTCTATCTATGGCTGTTGGTTCCAGACCCAGATCCTCAGGTAGGCAATTATGTACGCAGAGGAGTGAGGGAGGTTTTGGGGGGTGGATCATTTGAATGTGGTTTGCTGTCCATCCTTGCTGTGCCTTTTCAGGTCGGTCGATGGACGAGTTCGGCGGTATGATCTACGGATGGGACAACTGATAGCAGATTTCATTGGAAGTAAGTACTGGACAGCAGAGCTATGTTAATACAGGGTGTGGTGGAATGGAAGCATGATGCTGATTAAAGACAAGGTGTCTCTCCCTGTGACGCAGATTTTCAGATCAGCTGGAGGTCTCTTTGTGCTCAGGGTAGCTGATAACAATGGACAACAAACTTTTTTTTCCCCTAAAAGCTTTTCTTCCTGAAAATAAATTGTGGATTTGAGCTGAACAACGATAATTTCAGATTTGCTGTATCATGTAGGAAGTTGGAGAAACATTAAATGAACTTTTATTGAATTTAGCATGTTTAATCACATCACAATATTGACAAATGGCATTAGTTCAACTAACCTAGAAATGTTTTGCCACTGACACAAGAGGCATCAGATATGAAAATCAGTGTCCAAATAGTCGACCAGCATTGATAAAATCTGGTTGCCCAGAATCTGCATTTCTGTGGTCGCAATGTCCTGTGAAGCCTTTCACCATGTTTGTCACTGACTGCACCAAGATCAGCAGGGAGGACGTCCAAGTGCAAATTCAGAAAATTAATTTTCAAGGACACATTGCACTTCATGTTTCAAGCATGTTAAAAATGACAGGAAATCACAAAAATAGGTTATATCTAAAAAAAAATACGTGAAAGGAAATTTTTTAAGGTGATTTTTATGATCAGCAACCAAAAATCCATAAAATACATCCCAAAGTGTTCAGGGAGCAAAATCTTCTTTGTCCAGTGTAATTTGTCTGTTTGCTCTGCAGTGATTGAACGACTGTCTCTCTATTTCACACAGGTCCGATAACAAGTGTGTGTTTCAGCAGGGATGGCCAGTGTACACTCAGCTCCAGTCTGGACTCCACACTACGCCTTTTGGATAAAGAGACTGGGGAGTTGCTGGGACAGTAAGTATCAGTGACTTCCTGAGGCAGGAAGACCATGGGATGGGGTAGTGGGCAATGCACCGTGTACTTGAATGTGATCTAATTTACATACTTCACGGGTTTGGGAGAGGAGGCGTGCAAACTGAATCATTGTTACTCTGTGACTGAGGAGGATTTCTCCTTGTGCCCTTCTTGACGGGTGTTCCTGTCCAGGTCAGGGCAGTCAAGCGATTGAGAAGAGCAGAACTGGCTCAATGGGAAAACCCAGCATAAACTAAGTCCACGCTTCCTTCCGTCTCAATAATGGGAATGCTAGTCGAACACAGCCGCAAGCAGCATCTGAGGAAAGAGAAGGCAGTTAACATTTTGAATCAGGGAGCCTTCCTCAGAAGTTGGCGAGGAGTGAGTTGTTAAAAAAAAACAAGGTCACCATGAAGATTGATGTGATTGTTGGGAAGGCCTATGGGATGCTGGGCTTCATTAGTCGGGGGATTGAGTTCAAGAGTCACGAGGTCAAGTTGCAACTCTACAAATCTCTGGTGAGACCACACAGAGTATTGTGTTCAGTTCTGCTCACCTCATTAAAGGAAGGATGTGGAAGGTATGGAGAGGAGATTTATCAGGATGATGTCTGGATTGGAAAATACAGTAAAAGTCTAAAAATCCAGAGGCAAGAAAGACTGAGCTGTGTATATGAGTCTATTAAAACTAGCATTTAACTTGCATTTAAATAAACAAGCAACATCTGAAACAATTATTTTCTTAGATCAGTTTAAAGTTATAATTGAGCACCAACAAACAGTGTAAATGGCATGTAATTAATTACATGCATGTAATTAAACTTCATAGTTGCCAGCAAGCTTTGTTTCTATATACTTAATTAAAATAAGACCAATTTTGAAATGCATGCCGAAGTTAAAAACCAGATTTAAGCAGAAACAATGCTGTATTTGCTCATGAGTAAACTATATTTGCTAATGAATAAACTTTATTCCTCCTTAAATTTGAAGTTTAAACATACTGCCCAAGAATCCAGAAAATCCAGACTGACCCCAATTCCTGAGCAGTCTGGATTGTAGGACTTCTACTGTGTTACGAGCTGAGATGAGCAGAGCGACAGCTTTTCTCCTTGGCGTGTAGAAGGACGAGAGGTGACTTCATAGAAACTGAAAGGCATAATATGGACAACCCAGTGCCTTTTTTCCAGGGCAGGAAGAGCAAACACCAGAGGACACCTTTACAAAGTGAGCCAAGGGAGACAACAGGGGTATGTTTTTGACACAGAGAGTGGCAGGTGCCTAGAATGCCTTGCCAGGGTTGGTGGTGGAAGCTGAAACATTAGGGGCATTTAAGAGACAGGCACATGGAGGAACAATAGAGGGTTAAGAGGTATAGTTTTTTTTTTAAATTTTTGATCAGAATATATAGGTCGGCCCAACATTGAGGGCTGAAGGGCTTGTACTGTCCTCTTCTATATATGGAAATTGGGTGAGACCGAGCAGGTGAGAAGCACAAGTACTGACTGGCATTTTCAAGATACTGGGTGAGAAAAGCACAATGATGGGAGTGCAGTTCACCCTTAATTGGAACATTCAGTATTCATTCCAGAAGGTTGCAGAGTGGATTGATGGAAGATATTGTTGCTTTAGTTTACATTGCGCATTGGAGGCTTTAGATGGGTAGGGATTGAAAATTAGCAGCATGCAACAGGAAGGTAAGATTACTCACGTGGATTGGATGCAGATGCTCCAAGAAGCAATCTGTGTTTGGTTTTTCTGCATTGTGAACAGCTTTTCCCTTTTTGCACCAGGTACACAGGTCACTCGAATGAACAGTATAAGCTGGACTGCTGCTTCAATGAGGCCGACACGCATGTGGTCAGCGGCTCTGAAGATGGGCAAGTATATTTCTGGGATCTTGTTGAGGTGAGTGGACCCATTCCCCGGCAGCCACCCTCACCTTTGCTCCTGAACGCTGTCAGGTGACATGAAGATAGTGGGTGGAGAGCACCACTCACCACAAAGAATCGTCCATTTGGACCTGGCTGTGGTTCTGTGAGCTGCATTCTTACCCTTGGAATAAGAAGTGGTGGATTTGGGTACCACCCAGGAGGGACAGTTTTGAGGGTCTGCTGTACTGTTAGAAGGGCTGTGGTAAGAGTGCAGGATTAAGGGCATACTTCACCATCAGATTCAAGATACATATAAATAAAATAAAATGTACTGTAACACAAAATTTCATTTAGTCTGACAGAAGGCAAGGAATTGCCATTAGTATACTTGACGCCCCTTACAACAAAAGAGAAGCAAGAGTCCTTTCAGAGACAGTGTCTGTGGATTCACCTCCAGTTCTCCCACGTCCACATAGACTCCATTCTCTCCATTGGCAAGCTGAGCTCCAGATACAATCAAGAAGGCTTCAGTGCCTGAGGCCCCATCAAATCCTGGTTTCGATACCTGGTTCTCACGAGTCAGTTTCCTGCAGCCCGTGTGGGTCCTTCAGCCACTGAGCCCCTCACTGGTCCGTTGCCATGGTCACTGTTCTGTTGGGTCATCTCCTCCACTTCTTCTCAACAGGAGGCGTTTCTCCTGTTCCCTGGAGTCTCTTGTCCCTCAAGACCGCTGCCACCTTGGATACAGACACCACGGTTGCAGGATTTTAAGTAAATACACCGTCTTGTTTAACAGGACCAGGCGGTTGGACACTCCCAGCGGCAGTGTCACCAAACTAGGAGCGGGACTGCTGAAATATTCCATTGTTGGGGGGGGGGGGAGGGGTCTAAGGTAGAACTTAAAGAGCAGGAAGGTGCCGCTACAGTAGAAGTCCAAAAAATCTGGATCACTTGAGAATACGGACTTTTCGAAAACACAAACATTTTAAATTTAGCGGGCTTTTGTGTGCATGCACGAACAGCGCAGAGGCAAAGCAGCAACCATATATAGCATTCTTATTTATGATCCTAATGTAGATAAATGGTGGTGTGAAGAACATGTTGTTTCTCCAACATCTGACTCTCAGCCAAAAATTTCTTCTTTCAATGCATAGCTAATAATTTGACCTCGTAAAAAAGCCTTTAAAGCATCCCATAAAATAAAATTACTCTGTACTGAGTTCTCATTTAAACTCAAAAAAACAATTTGATCTTTAACAAAACTAACAAATTCTGACTTTTTCAATAACATTGCATTAAATCTCCAACGAAAGGTTGATTGAATAACTTACGGTCCAACACAAGAAATAAGTAACAATGAACGATTAGATACTATTCTCTGTTATATTCAGCCTGAGTAATATGAGCTTGCAAGTGTGCTGAAGCCAAAAAAAAATCTATCCTTGAAAATGAATCATGATGAGAAGAATAAAATGAAAATTCTTTCTCACTCGGATTTAACCTCCTCCAAACCGCTATTAAGTTCAAATCTTTCATCAACGAAGCCATTTGGACAGCAGCCTTCGATTTTTTTCAAAGTCTTTGGAGATTTATCCAATAATGGATCTAGTACACAATTAAAATCTCCCCCAACCAAAATGTTTTCCTTGGCTTGACTCAATGTTAAAAAAGCTTCAGACATGAATTGTTCATCATCAACATTTGGTGCGTACACATTTAACAATGACCATGGTTCTGCAAACAATTTACAATTAATCATTACAATTTGACCAACTGATTCCACCTGATGACTCAAGTTCAAACGGTATCTTGTGAATCAAAATCGCCACTCCACGTGCTTTAGACTTGAAATAAGATGAAATTACATGGCCAACCAAGTCTTTCTTCAACTTTGAATGTTCTTTTTCAGTTAAGTGTGTTTTCTGCAAAAAAGCTACATCCACTTTCTTTTTTAATATAAGCCAAAACACGTTTATGTTTAATTGGATTATTTAAACCATGAACATTAAAAATTGCAAAATTCAAAGTAGACATTATTCTAACAATTAAAAAAACTTTTACAAAATAAAGAAAAAAAAACCCTCTCAATAAAGTAAAGCTCCCCTTGAAAAAAAACCCCTAAATTGATAAACTACAAAAAAGAACCCCCCCCCCCCCCGCCAACAAACAGAAAAAGATTACACAAGTACAAGAAAAATGTATATATACCCAAAACTACAAAATAGTAACTCCCCAATTAACTGGGTGTGGAAAAAAAAACCCAGAGGTGGCAGATGACTTCCAAAAGCTTCAGCATCATCCAACCCCCCCCCAAGTCGGACTTACAAAATCATGTCTGAATCAAATTATAATCCCAATGAATTCAGTCCCAAAGCTTGTTCCGGATCATCAAGCTCTTTGACATATCTGCCTTCCCATTCTTCTTATCTGACATCTTCCTCTTAGGAGAAGAATGCCTTTCAGTGGCCTTGTTCGGCAAAGAATTAGCAAAAATTAAAGTATCATGATCATTCTCAAAAAATTGTGATTGGAAATTGCCATAAAAATCTTCAACACAGCTGGATATCAAAAATAAAATTTATATCCCTTTCTCCAAAGCACCTTTTTCACAAAATTGAATTCTTTACATCTCTTAATAATTTCCTGACTTAAATCAGGATTTAAAAAAAAAGACCTTATTACCTTGCACCATTAATGGAGACTGATATCTACATGCATTTTGCACCACAACTCGCAAAATTGTCTCCGTCTTGATATTTCAAACAGCGAATCAAAACTGCTCAAGGTGGTTGACCAGGATATAGTTTACTTATTAAAGCCCCAAGTGCTCTATCTAATTCCAAACCATCTGGAAAAGATTCAACACCTAATGTGTCAGGGATCCATTTTTAATTTTTTTGAACTGGATCCGAACCCTCAATAGCTTCTGGAATTCCCACTATTTTAACATTATTCTGACGGCTTTGATTTTCCAAAGAGTCAATCTTCTTCAATGAATCTTTCTTCTGAATTTCCCATCCAACAAAAGAATCTTCCACTTTTTCTATTTTCTCTCTATTTCGTTCCACTTGTTCTCTACAATTTTGAAAAGCACCTTCAATTTTCTTAAAGTTCTCTTGTATCCACCATCTCTTTCTCTCTTTGGCTTGGCGGACGAAGATTTACCGAGGGGGTAAATGTCCACGTCTATTGACATCAGCTTTAACAATAGAAATATCTTTCTTAACAGATGAAACCTCATCACAAATATTGTTCATTTTAAGTCTTCATAAATCTATGATCCATCTGAGTAGACATGCGTTGACATGTTACCCATTTGTTGAGCTATACTTTCAAGAACTGTAAAAACAGCATCAGGTTCAATTGTCTCTTTTTGGGGCCTACCTTCTTTCAATTCAGCAGTAACCAACATTTCTTCTTCCATACCTTCCATCTTGGAAAAGCCTTTTCTTCTTGTTCTTTCAAGATCACAGTCGATTAAAAGGCCTTACTCCTTGTCAGCATGCTGACCAATGCGGGGCCGACACCTTCAGCCCGTTGCCGGCCATCCTCGCTGACAGCCCAGAGCCCCTCGAAGCACCTGTGATAGTACAGATCTATCACCAATGTACATAGTGTATATAGTTACTGTATCTAGACTGTGCTTACAGCGATTGGCTGAGAGCTAGGCCACACCTATTGTTTGGGCCTTAAAGGGTTGTGTCCCTAGCCAGGTCGGATCATTCCGGACTGGTCGGCCACCTGTGAAGAGCTCCGGTCTTTTGCTAATAAAAGCCTTGGTTTGGATCAACAAGTCTTTGGTTCTTTCGACGAGCTCTACAATTTTATTAGCAAAAAGAATTTTTTTTGAAAGGGATGGAGCGTTTAACTCGGCCAGAAAAACTTGATATCGACCCACAGTCAGCTACAGCCTTCAAAGCCTTTAACTTCTGGCTGCTGAACTTTGAAAACTTCCTGAGATTCATTCAGGTAGAGGAGGATAACCAGCGTCTAACAGCATTGCTGTCTATGGTGTCCTTGAGAGTCTACGAGAACATCCAGGATGAGACCACTTACACCGCAGCCATAAAGGTACTGAAAGGACTGTATGATCAACCGGTGAACAGAGTTCATGCCCGGCTCGTGCTTGCGTCGAGGAAGCAACAGCCCGGTGAGTCCAGCAGAGCATATTTACAAGTATTAAAGGCATTGGGCAAGGACTGTAACTGTGTGGACAAAACTGCTGCCGAGATCACAAACGATCTCGTCCGGGATGCCTATGTGGCCGGGCTCAGATCGAATGAAGTGAGGCTGCGCTTGCTCGAACAAGGGGTAGAAAAACTAGAGGACGTGGCCCGGATTGCAATCACAATGGAGGATGCAGCCTTAAAATCCACCGAGCTCTCTTGGGACTGGACCCCTCGTTCTGATGTGAGTAGAGTGCCCTTCTACCCTACCCCTGACGGCCTGTCGGCTGCTGCTACCCTCCCCCGTGCGGAACCGAAATGTTATTTCTGCGGGAGGGACAAGCACAGCAGATCCCAGTGCCCAGCAAGAAAAGCCAGGTGCCAGAAGTGCCTTAAAAAGGGCCACTTTGCTGCAGTCTGTAGGTCTAAAATGGCCGCCAGCAAACACAGTGCCTCGTGTGAAGCCCAATCGCCGCTTTCCCATTCAAACTCTTCTTCCCCAGAGCTCTCGTCCAATGAGAGCGAGGGCTCCCCTGCACGGCAACGCCTGACGTCACGGAGACGCCGAACCCGGAAGGGGCAGCCCACCGTCGCAACCATGGTGATGGCCTGCCTCTCGCCCCCGTGCGGAACACTTGTCACTACAGCCGCTGCTGCCGCCGCCACAGCCACCCCCGGGGCCGACGCTACCGCCGCTGCTGCCGCCGCCACGGACACCCCCGGGGCCGACGCTACCGCCGCTGCTGCCGCCGCCACAGCCACCCCCGGGGCCGACGCTACCGCCGCTGCTGCCGCCGCCACAGCCACCCCCGGGGCCGACGCTATCGCCGCTGCTGCCGCCGCCGCAGCCACCCCCGCGGCCAACCAGGTGCTCACCCTAGCGTCCATCGCTGACGACCGCCAGGGCCCGACCACCGATCACGAGCAACTACAAACCCCACTACTTACCATTCACCTGCCACAACAGCACTTCCGGGAGGTTCTCCAACCTTCTCCTCGAGCGTTGACTACGTCATCCCGTTGCGTGACGTCATCCCGTTGTGTGACGTCATCCCGTTGCGTGACGTCATCGCGCAAAACTCGCCTGTCAACTGCTTCAATAACATTAAACCAGCAATGCTCTCATCCCCTCACCAGAGCAATGGAACTGATTAAAGTGCATGGACACTACACCAATTGCTTATTTGACTCTGGGTCAACTGACAGTTTTATCCAGCCAGATCTGGCCCTCCGTTGGGGACTTGACATTATCCCCACTACCCAGAGGATCTCATTAGCGACGAGGTCGCACTCGACTGGGATAAAGGGGTATTGCATCGCCACGCTGGAAGTACAGGGCTGACGGTCACCCACTTTAAATTATTCGTCCTTCCCCAATTGTGCGCCCCAGTGTTGCTGGGATTAGACTTCCAGTGTCAGTTCCAAACGGTGTCCCTACACTTTGGGGGACCCCACGCCCCCCTCTCGGTCTGCCATCGCCCCACTTCCGAAGCACCCGAGCAACCCGCCCCCGTGCCCCGGGGCCAATCCTGCGGCCTTTCCACACTCCGGATTGCCCCGCCAGCACTCTTCGCAAACCTCACCCCTGGCTGGAAGCCTGTGGCCACCAAAAGTCGGCAATATAGTTACGAAAACAGGCAATTCATTAGGAGTGAGGTGCGTAGATTGCTGGATGAGGGCATCATCGAACCCAGTTCAAGCCCCTGGAGAGCCCAGGTGGTGGTTGTCAAGAATGGGGAAAAACTACGGATGGTGGTCGACTATAGCCAGACCATTAACCGCTTCACACTCCTGGATGCGTACCCCCTGCCACGCATCACGGATGTGGTGAACCAGATCGCCCAGTACCGCATTTTCTCCACTATTGACCTACGTTCGGCCTACCACCAGCTCCCGATCCGCTGCGAGGACCGACCATTCACGGCCTTTGAAGCGAATGGGCGGCTATATCAATTTCTCAGGGTACCATTCGGGGTCACAAATGGTGTCGCGGTCTTCCAGCGGGAAATGGACAGGATGGTGGACCAGAACGGGCTAACCGCTACCTTCCCGTATCTGGACAATATCACCATCTGTGGCCACGACATGCAGGACCATGACGCCAACCTAGACAAATTTCTTCAAACTGCCCGTCAGCTAAACCTGACTTACAATTTGGACAAGTGTGTTTTCCGGACCACACGACTCGCTATTCTAGGTTGTGTGGTGGAAAACGGGATAGTCATGCCAGATCCTGACCGCATGCGTCCCTTAATGGACTTACCCCCCCCACATACCCAGAAAGCTCTCAAACGCTGCCTGGGCCTTTTCTCTTATTACGCCCAATGGGTTCCAAACTATGCCGACAAGGCACGTCCTCTTATCAAGACCACCCCTTTTCCCCTCTCGACCGAAGCCACAGCGGCTTTCGATCGAATCAAATCTGACATCGCTGCTGCGACGCTGCACGCGATCGATGAGTCTGTCCCGTTTCAAGTCGAGAGTGATGCATCCGACTTCGCCCTGGCAGCCACCTTGAACCAGGCCGGTCGGCCTGTAGCCTTCTTCTCCAGAACCCTCCAGGGTCCGGAGAGTAGACACTCCTCGATCGAGAAGGAGGCCCAGGCCATAGTTGAAGCGGTACGTCGTTGGAGACATTACCTCGCTGGGAGGCGCTTTACACTGTTGACTGATCAATGCGCGGTCTCCTTCATGTTCAGCAACACCCAGCGTGGTAAGATAAAAAACGACAAAATCGCCAGATGGAGAATCGAACTCTCCACCTTTAACTATGACATCCTGTACCGGCCTGGTAAGCTCAACGACCCGCCTGACGCGCTCTCCAGGGGGACGTGCGCCAGCATACAGATGGACAGACTACGGAAACTCCATGAGGCGCTCTGTCATCCAGGGGTCACTAGGTTTGCTCACTTTGTCAAGGCGCGCAACTTACCCTACACAGTTGAGGAGATCCGCTCCATGACCCGAGCCTGTTCGGTGTGCGCCGAATGCAAGCCCCACTTCTTCCGTCCGGATAACTCTCACGTCATCAAAGCCACCCGCCCCTTCGAGCGTCTTAGCGTAGACTTTAAGGGACCCCTACCGTCGACCAACCGTAATACCTACATCCTTACGGCCATCGACGAATACTCCCGCTTCCCATTCGCTGTGGCCTGCCCAGACACCACTGCCACCTCAGTGATACAGGCCCTTCACAGTATTTTCACCATCTTCGGGTACCCCAATTCCATCCACAGTGATAGGGGGTCCTCATTCATGAGTGCAGAGCTGCAACAGTACCTTCTGGAGTGTGGTATTGCTTCAAGCAGGACCACGAGCTATAACCCACGCGGTAATGGCCAGGTCGAGAGGGAGAATGCCACCATATGGAGAGCGGTTACACTGGCTCTCCGGTCTAAAGGTCTCCCCACCTCTCACTGGCAGGAGGTTCTCACTAGTGCCTTACACTCCATCCGCTCCCTCCTATGTACTGCAACAAATGCCACCCCCCACGAAAGGATGTTCCTTTTCCCGAGGAAATCCGAATCGGGAACCACTGTACCGGCATGGCTCACCGTCCCTGGCCCCGTCCTTTTGCGACGCCACGTCCGGCACTCAAAGAACGACCCCTTGGTCGACCGAGTGACTCTACTCCACGCGAACCCACATTACGCATACGTGGAGTTCCCAGACGGGCGGGAGGACACTGTTTCGGTGCGGGACCTAGCTCAGGACGCGGTAGACCCAGCAAACCCCCCAACTCCTTATGCTCCAGGCCCCGTGCCGCAACAGAAGGACCAACAGCACCCCAATGACTCGGGCCACCCTGCCGACAAAACGACTGGGGAATTGAGTGACGGAGCAGTCGCACCCGATGAGCCCGCTGGTGACACCACTCCAGCGACCCCAATCCCGGCACCACGGCGGTCACGCCGGATGGTCAGACCCCCTGACCGCTACAGTCCTTGACCTACCCCTTCCTTTTCATTCTCTCCCTCGTTTTTGTTTTTTTTTTTTCCCGGGTCAATTCTCCAAGAAGGGGTGAATGTGATAGTACAGATCTATCACCAATGTACATAGTGTATATAGTTACTGTATCTAGACTGTGCTTACAGCGATTGGCTGAGAGCTAGGCCACACCTATTGTTTGGGCCTTAAAGGGTTGTGTCCCTAGCCAGGTCGGATCATTCCGGACTGGTCGGCCACCTGTGAAGAGCTCCGGTCTTTTGCTAATAAAAGCCTTGGTTTGGATCAACAAGTCTTTGGTTCTTTCGACGAGCTCTACAGCACCGCACATGCCCGACAGCGTCACAGGCTGCGCACGCGCGTCTTCTGACACACCGCCTCGGGCCTCCGCGCCGCCGGGCACAACAGCAGTGTCGCGCGCCAGGCCTGACACTGGAAATTCCAACGACTGTACCGCGCGCTCGACATAGCAAGTGCATGGTTCAAGATGAGAGGAAAGAGTCGGAAGCCCGGTGCCATCTTGCGACTGCGAAGAGGGCACCAGGGTAATACTTAGGCGAGCTGAAGTACCTTGAAGCTTGGCTGTTGGACCAGTAGACTCCATGGATTCCACTTGGTAGGTAGGCCTTATTAATTCCTCTGTACTCTTAAATAAAAGTTTCTTCTGAAATTGTGTTTTCAATTTCTTTGTATTAGTAGCCATTATGTTCTTGTAATATTGGAACAACTTTAGAAAAAGTTTTTAAGCTTTTACAAAATCTTTAATTCGGGTATTTATTAGTCCAACTGGGGAGAGGTGGAATTACACTTCTTCCTATGCCATCACACCACGCCCCTGTTCCGTTTTCAAGGTGTTGCGCATGCTGTGTACAATAATCTTATCACAAAGAAATTACAAAGTCGTCAATAAGGTAATAGACAAAAATATTTCAAGAGAGCAAAAGAAGCTGGGCAGCAGATGCAAAATAAGCTGCAAGTCTTCCATCCACATGTTGTGCAACTTTATTCCTCCTGCCCGAGAATTTGGACGAACCCGATCCCCAAGCAGTGCAGATTTTCAGACTTCTACTGTACCATCACCACAAAAACAAACACCATTTTGTCTTTCCCATTGCCATAGATGGGATCTTGTAAAGCTGGCATCGTGATTATGTACATGTTGAAGTGGTGACATTTTAATTTATTTACATATGCGATTATTGGTTGCAGGGATCCCAAGCTGCAAAGTTGTCGGTTGGGAAGGGCGTGGTACAGTCTCTGAGTTACCACCCAACCCAGACATGTTTGCTCACAGCCACAGAGGGGACCATACAGCTCTGGGGAGACGAAACGTATGAAGGAGAGATGCAGCCAGCCGAGTGACACTCCCCACAGGCTCCAAGCTTCCATGACAGACCCAACTCTTGGGGTTTGCACCGGCTACAGACGAAAGGACCAGTGCAATCAACATAGTCTGCCTATGACCCACTGGAGAGCGATGTAGGGGGTCGGCGCTGCACTTACTTGTTATCCGTTGCTCCACACCGCTGGACTCTAATAATCTAAACATCAATTCTGTGATAAATAAAGTGCTTAGTTTTATAAAAGCTGAGTTTGAACAAGCTGTGTTGTAATGGAAGATTGCAAAAAATGGTAGACAAAATCAAACTCAACCACATTGATTTCATCCATTGCTTTTATTCATACCCATACAGCAGTCAAAATCAAAATTAAGATTTTGGAAAAAAAATTGTGCAGAAATGTCAGCATCACCCAGCAGTCTCCTGCTTCTCCTCCCCATGGAATCCAGACACTCCAAACTCAGGATCCATGGTGAAACTGGCTCAAGTGGTTAAACTTTTAACCCTCTGGACTCCAGCCATTTTTAACCTCTCATATATACTCCAGCCCGGGTCCATGGGTAAACTACAGTAGAAACACCAGTACGAACCAGCTGGTGGTTGGGTTTAAAACCAGTCTCGGACTGGTATGCTCAGGAACTTGTACACACTGATTTATTTGCCTTTGTCAGAGTCAAACGAGATGTAGTTCACAGAAATACATTAAATAAAACTGGGACACGGAGTCCAAAGGGTTAAACTCTTGAATGTCCTCAAAGATTTCAGTAATATATATTCCTGATTTGTGTTCTCGGCCTCTCCCTGCCTGCCTATTCCTCACTTTTGAGAGCATCTACGCATCCACGCATCCAATTGCCAGCTACTCAACTTCTCTGGTGGCCTGTAAAAGCAGCCAATTATAGCTAAAATCTAAAGCAAACAGTCACTTCTTCAAGTAGTTTGATTAAATGCAGTGTGTGGATCACAGGTAATTCCCTCAGGAATCTCTTTTTTGCTGTGAACCTCTGAGATTAGGAATCACAGCAGGCCCCTAATGTGGCAGGTCAGATGCAGATGGCACCCTATTCCAGGAGTGCCATCTGCAGCAGATTCCATTACTTGCCTGCCTTAGGTGGGGAGTGGATTAAATCATCTTTGAATGAGACAAAAATGCGCTCAACTTGGTAGCAAATGTTTCAGCAACCAACAGAGGGAAAACCAGAGTGGCGTCAGCACAGATCTAGGAGAGAAAGAACAGGTGCTCAATACAGTGAATTCTCTAGGTCCTACCTACCTGCCCTCTCAACAATCACCCTTACTGTGGTCTCCTTTACATTGGAGAGACTGGGCACAGACTGGAAGATGGTTGAGCATCTCGGCTCTGCTTTTGCAACAGTGGGGTCCTCCCAGTGGCCACCCATTTCAATTCCACATCCCATTCCCTTGCTGTCATGTCTGTCCATGGGGGTCATGCACTGCCAGACTGAGACTACCTGCAAATTGGAGGAACAGAACCTCATCTTCCGTCTGGGCACCCTCCAACGAGATTGCTTTAGCATTGATTTCTCTAGCTTGTTAAATGGCCCCCCAAACCTTCCCCTGTCACCTTTCCCCCCAGTTCTAGTCTCTCTCTCTTCCCTTTGTCTCCTTTCATAGAGCCAAAGTCCACTCTCACCTCTCCTCTTATCATATCCAATTAACACCTTTTGTTGGCCTGGACTCCTCCCAGCTAGCCTTGTCTTTATTCTGACATTTCCTGTTCTTTGCTTAATCCTTGAAGGGTTCAAACCTGAAATGTCAGTAATATATGTACCCACTATGGATGCTGTGAGACTGGCTGAGTTCCACCAGCATTTTTGTGTGTTTTTGCTAATATCAGTGTTTGCAGGCTTTCATGTTCTACTCCAAACTGAAGCCTGCCCAATGCTGACTTCTCCCTCCCATCCAACTTACAACACGGAATAGTTCCATAATTTAACCTCTGACAGCAAATGGAAGAAACTCACCTTCACTGGCTTTGCGTCCATGCGAATTTTACCCCACGAGATGGCTTCATCCGGCCTGGCTCCAGAGTCAGAGCCATCAAACTCCTGGCCCGTGTTCACAAACACAGAGTAGTCTGCTCCATTCCTCTATCAGTGATTGGAGGATGGAGTCAATGGAAAAAAAAGATTAGGGAACAATAAATGAATTAGAGTGGGGGGGGGGGGGTCACAGGAATCATTTACAGAGCAAATACAGAGCACTGACCATGAGATTGGCATTGGCAATGTGATGCTTCACCACACCCCCTCCCAGAATAATCATTCCTGTTCGCTTGGCATATACTGCCTGGCTGTTTATTCGGCGGATGTCTGGAGAGAGCAGAAGAGAGGAGTTACTTCAGCCAACACACAGTCACTATCACTCCAACATGCCCATCTTAAATTTCTCCCACTGTTCCTCTCATTGACACCACCTCCCCAACCTTACTGATGCAATGCAATGCTCACAAATAAAGCAGCTTCCAAACATGGACATGCATGGACAGACAAATACCACCATGCCACTTGGCAAAGGATTCCATTTGTGCTCTCTGAAAGTTACCACCTGCTGTATGCTGCTTTATTACATGTTCTCAAAGCCCACTCACCTTCAACAATATCGAGTACCAGTCCAGGGTTCTTGTAGGAGTGGAAGTAGATCATGTCACCGATAGACCCATCCGTCAGGGCAGGGCTGAAGACAGGAATATTATTCTGCAGAGGAGGATAAAATTTGGTGAGACATGGAGACAAATTTGTCCAAGTGAGGGTGCAGACACGAGTTGAACATATGCTCAGGAACTTGGACACACTGATTTATTTGCCTTTGTCAGAGTCAAACGAGATGTAGTTCACAGAAATACATTAAATAAATGAACCTCAGGAAAATTGAGCCATAATGAGTGATAAGAAACAATCAAAAAGAGTGAGGAATGGAGAAATTTTTAATAAATCATGGGAGCCAACTGGCAGAATGAATAGGGTTTGTGGTTTGTGTTATGATGGTGTGTGAGGTCACGAAGATTGAAAGTTGGGAAGGTTATCAGTGCTGGTGTGGCTGACCTTAAGGTAATGGCTCACACTCTGGTTTCAAGAGATGTGGGCACTTAGCATTGCAAAGGGGGGGGGGTCTTGTGATGGAGAGGATGCTTTACAGAATCTTAATATCTGAAGTTGACTGGAGCACTGAGGGAGTGATTTAACCTACACCTGGGAAGCAGGAATAAATTGGTAACTTTGTGGAGGCAATGGCTTCAGTATTCCCATTATTTCACTGGAGTTGATCATTTGTAAGCAGGTGGAGGAGTTGACTGTGTATTTGTGGAATCTGACCCAACGTCCATGTTTCCAGGATAGGAGCTGTAGATGTAGAAGAGAGGCATGAAATACCTCAGGAGATTCCACAGGAGACTTCCCCAGGAAAGGGAAGGCACAAATAAATGAGGAATCAGAAACTGAATAGAGTCCTGAGGTGCTGTGACAGTACAGACATCAGGAAATTTCCACCAGTGAAAGTCTGGAATGAAGGGTCATGGTGACAAGATTAGGTTCCAATCATTAAAAGCCTTGCAGAAGATGGTGAATCTCTGGAATTCCCCATCTCAGAGGGTCAATGGGGATATTTAAGGAAGAAGAAAATACATTTTTGAAAGCAGGTAAATGACAACTGACACAGATGAGGAGACAAGGCTTGGGGCAGGTCAGCCATATCACATAGCATGGTGGGGCAGGTTGGATGGGCTGACAGCCTTCTCCTGCCTATCACACGTTCAGGTGAGGGCAGAGTGGAGGAGGAGGATAATGGGTTCATTTGTTCCACAGAATGCAGAGATGTTGGGGATGGGTAATTAATTTAAAATTTAAATTTAGACGAACAGTACGGTAACAGGCCCTTCTGGTCCATGAGCCTGTGCCACCCATGTATATCCAATTGACCTACAAATTCAGTCCATTTGGAAGGACGGGAGGAAACCGGAAGGCCAAGGGAAAACCCACGCAGGCACAGGGAGAACATATAAATTCCTTACAGACAGCGCTGGATTCGAGCCCCAGTTCACTGGTGCTGTAAGTCAGTATGTTTCCGATGATCCGAAAACCATTTGGAAGGACGAGAGGAAACTGGAAGGCCGAGGGAAAGCCCACGCAGACACAGGGAGAACATATAAACTCCTTACAGACAGTGCGGGATTCAAACCCCAGTTCACTGGTGCTGCAAATCAGTATGTTTCTGATGATCCGAAAACCATTTGACTGAAATTTGGAGTTATCCCAAAAAGAATTTGGTGGCAGCATGATGTCACAAGTTGAAAAAAAACTTTCACCTGACTTGCTCATTTGGGGCTCTGATGCACTGTTAGCGCCAGTTTGCTCAGAGAAGCAGGCTGGAATCTCGAGCCATCAGTGAGCGACTGGAGGAAGTGTGAGGCATCGCAAGGGGACTCACTACCCTCTCTCTTTCCATTTCTCCTTTACCTTCCACTGTACTTGGTTCTCCACCATCCCAGCGACATCAAGGGGAGCGGCCTCCTGGACAAAAGTGGGGACCTCGGGCTTTCAGCCAGGATTGGCGACGGTGGTGGGGAGGTGTCGGGGATTGGCGACGGGAGCATGGACCTCGGCCTCCCGGGCAGAAGGTGCTCCGGGCAGATGATGCACAGAGATCAGCAGGAATGGCAGTTCTTAAAGTTGAAGACAGTCACAGACCCACATGACAAATCCCATACCTTGTATGCCCAGTAGTAGACTGACTCTGGGTTATCTATTTCTTTCCCAAGTCGAGCAATCATCTTTGACGGTGTCCAGTTCAATCCCTTTAGGAAGAGCACAATGAATCAGTGTGTATGGCACCCTGCATACAAAAAACGTGGCATCTGGGCAAAGGATTGATGTTGTGGACAATTCAGGCTTTAAAGAATCAAATAATTACACCAGCAATTTTTTTTTGTATTTTATTTATTTCATCATTTAATTCCAAAGGCAGGATAGTTGTTAATGCAACCACTTCTCCGGCTTAAATCTACAAAGACTTCAATTCTGCCCATTCTCTCCCGGAGACCAGGAATCTCAACTCACCTTGATGAAGGCCTCAAGCCCAAAATGTTGGTTATGTATCTTTATCTTTGCTGTATAAGGGGCACTGTTTAACCTGCTGAGTTTCTCCAGCATAGTTTTTTTAAAATCTCATCTCAACTCACCTGCTCCTTCTGCTCCAATAACATCTGATCCAGAATTGGCATTAACCAGTCCTCGAATTTGCAATAGTTGTCATTGGGAACCAGAAGATTTCCAATTCTGTCAAGTAATGATGAGACAATTTAGGATCAGCCAGTAATTACCTGCATTAGAAATAAGCAGCGAGTTTGCACATCTGGGAGGTACAGTTAATTAGAACGTAAGAGTGGCATGTCACGGAGGCTGGAGCTCAGAATTTCTGCGGATAGTGTGTAGGCAGATTCTTTCTGTAATCTAGCTGACCCTACCCTGCCCTGCCTTGAGACTGTGGAGAGAGAGTTTTACAGTATCAAACCAGGGCCTCGTTACTCACCCTAGTTTTTCCACGTGCCAGTATCATCCTCTATTTCCAATCCACCCTTAAGCATCTCCCTGTCCCCTGGGCGCCAATGGTTAATGGGTGCAGATCCACAGGTATTGAGCTTTCTCTAGCACCTGAGCAGGAGCTGAGACAGAGAACAGCAACAACCAAAGCAACAATGCAGTGTGATACTTTAAACCCAGCTTCCATGGCATGTGATTCCAGTGCCCAGGATCTCTGCAAGCTAAAACCTGGCCTATAGATAGAGGAAACAGGATTCCACTCAGCACAGACTATTAAAACCACCCGTTTTGTTTGATTGACTGACACTTTGGCTACACAAGGGATGCAAGATGATTTCATCAAGAGTAACCAGGCTGTGGCTTATCATGGTTTAAGACCACAGTACTTCGAATCACCAGCAAGTTGATAATGTTCAATCCTTACACTGGACTCTCCTCCCAGAATCAGGAGCTGTCCTCCTCCTGAAATATTTCCATCCACAAACCTCGTCAGGACAGTTGTGCATGCACAGATGACAGCAGGTACAGGGAGCGGTCTTCATAGGGCTTCAGGAATTATAGAAGACCCTTTCATCCAGCGCACAGTATTTTCAACCCACTACCATCAAGAAGATACAGGAGCATCAAAATCAGGACCGCCAGGCTGGGCAATAGCTTCTTCCCCCAGGCTGTGAGACCAATGTACAGTATCCTATAACTGTATAAATCAATGGTTCTCAACTTTTTTTTCCCACTCACATACCACCTTAAGTAATCACCTATGGCTCTGTGAATGGATAAAAAAAGATTAAGAACCACTGGAAATGGGGGGCGTGGCAAGATGGCGTTAAGTAATCACCTATGGCTCTGTGAATGGATAAAAAAAGATTAAGAACCACTGGAAATGGGGGGCGTGGCAAGATGGCGTAGAGTCTAGACGTGCAATCTCGACCTCTCTGGCCAGACTTTTAAATACCCGTTTTTTAACCCTTTGTTTTCAAGTTTAAACTTTTTAAATTTTAGTTTAAAGTATTAAGGAATTATTATGGTCACTAATGGTAAAAAGACTAAACCTCAAGTTCAAAAGAAGTTACATTTTCGAAGTGCTGAAAATTTGGGGTCTAGACGACTTGATACAGCCCCAGGCTCAAACTCTTCATTGTTTAAACCCCAAAGATCGCCTGTGGGGGCTGAAAACAAAATCTATTGCTCACCAAATGAAGGATGACGTTGGAATTACCCGTTCTCCGGAAGAAGGTGCGTGTTCCCAAGAAGTGGACCCCAATTTGGAAAGCCTTTCTATTTCAACAGAGGGAGCACACAGGAAGACGACTCCATTGTTGGAAATGCTACCTGATGCATTTCCAACAATGGAGTCGTCTTCCTGTGTTTGGCCTGGAAGTCAGCCTGAAGAAAACTGAGGTCCTCCATCAGCCAGCTCCCCACCATGACCACCAGCCGCCCCACATCTCCATCAGGTACACTGAACTCAAAACGGTTAACCAGTTTACCTACCTTGCATCAGGTAGCATTTCAATCTAAAGAAATCTTTTTTTTCGTGAATTGATGAAAAAATGAGATACGGGGAGACCAGCGGCGACCCCCTGAGGAAGTCAGGTGCCGTCGCTGGGAATCCAGACTCAGAGTAAAACTTTTAAAATGCCTTCTGTTGAGTTGCAGCAGGAGCTGCAGTTACCTTGTTCTGCCATTATGTCAGAGAGAGCAGAGTTGAGCTTTACTGACTTACAGTGTATGCAATTGAATGCAATTATCCAAGCTGTTATAAAACCTTCAAATGAATGAAATGGTTCATATGAATGCTGGTATAAGTTCAGAATTAAATATGGTTAAGACACGTGTGGATGCATCTTATGAAGAATTAAAAAAATTTCAGACTGCTTTTTTGGACTGTAAACAACAAGTAACTTCTAACACAGAAAAAGTGTTGAAGGTGGAAAAATCAGTCATAGAACTAGCAGAACGTGAGAAGGAGCGAGAGAGAAAAATAGATTATTTGGAGAATCAAAGCAGAAGGAATAATGTGAAAATTGTTGGTTTGCCAGAAGGTATAGAAGGACAAGATCCTCTTCGTTTCTTTAAAGACTGGATTCCGCAAATATTAGGGCAATAATTTTTTTCTGGGGGATTGGCACTGGAAAGAGCCCATAGAGCTTTAAGAAGAATACCCTCAGCTGGTCAACCACCGAGACCAATAATAATTCTAAGTTTGAGTTATTTGGACAGAGAAGCAATACAAAATGTGAGACAACGACAAACCCCATTATTTATTCAGAATAGTAGAATCTTTTTTTATCCTGATCTGAATCAACGTCGACGTCAATTCAATCCAGTTAAATAAGTTTTGTGCTGTAAGGTTTTATGTCTACTTTTCGTTACCCTGCAGTGTTTTATGGAGACTATCAATTTCGGTTTTTTGAAACTGATGGTGAAGCTATGATTTTTGCTGATTCATTGCCAGATATAAGAGGACAAAGACGTAGTCCATCATTATCTCCTAAAGAAAAATCTGGTAGCTCTGGAAACAGAAGAAATGGCAGAAATAGGAAAAACGGGAATGGAAAGAGTCTACCTCTTTCTGAAATAGGATCTTTGAGATTGGAATCTTCTGGATGAAAAGAAGAATTTTCTTATTCTATTTTTTTCTTTTGTTATTATGATATTTTGATGTTATTCACTGTTTGGCTGGGGAGGGAGAGATTTGCACTAAGTTCTTTACTAGTCATCAGCCACTGGTGGGTGACCCACACCTAATTTTTGTTTTGGGGACTACTACCTTTTGGTAGTTTTTTTTTTGGGGGACTTTCTTTTTATTATTTTTTTTTAGTTTTTAATTTGTGATTTTTTTCTGTTAGAGGGCCTATATATGTTGATTTGAGTTTTTTATATAAAGATATTATTGGTATTTAGTCTTCTTTTCTTCTTTGGCTTGGCTTCGCGGACGAAGATTTATGGAGGGGTAATGTCCACGTCAGCTGCTGGCTCGTTTGTGGCTGACAAGTCCGATGCGGGACAGGCAGACACGGTTGCAGCAGTTGCAAGGGAAAATTGGTTGGTTGGGGTTGGGTGTTTCCTTTGTCAGTGAGGTGGGCTCTGCGGTCTTCTTCAAAGGAGGTTGCTGCTCGCCGAACTGTGAGGCGCCAAGATGCACGGTTTGAGGCGATATCAGCCCACTGGTGGGGGGTCAATGGGGCAGGCACCAAGAGATTTCTTTAGGCAGTCCTTGTACCTCTTCTTTGGTGCACCTCTGTCTTGGTGGCCAGTGGAGAGCTCACCATATAACACGATCTTGGGAAGGCGATGGTCCTCCATTCTGGAGACGTGACCTACCCAGCGCAGTTGGATCTTCAGCAGCGTGGATTCGATGCTGTCGACCTCTGCCATTTCGAGTACTTCGATGTTGGTGATGAAGTCGCTCCAATGAATGAGCGGAGACAACGCTGGTGGAAGCATTCTAGGAGCCGTAGGTGATGCCGGAAGAGGACCCATGATTCGGAGCCGAACAGGAGCGTGGGTATGACAACGGCTCTGTATACGCTAATCTTTGTGAGATTTTTCAGTTGGTTGTTTTTCTAGACACTTTTGTGTAGTCTTCCAAAGGCGCTATTTGCCTTGGCGAGTCTGTTGTCTATCTCGTTGTCGATCCTTGCATCCGATGAAATGGTGCAGCCGAGATAGGTAAACTGGTTGACCGTTTTGAGTTTTGTGTGCCCGATGGAGATGTGGGGGGGCTGGTAGTCATGGTGGGGAGCTGGCTGATGGAGGACCTCAGTTTTCTTCAGGCTGACTTCCAGGCCAAACATTTTGGCAGTTTCCGCAAAACAGGACGTCAAGCGCTGGAGAGCTGGCTCTGAATGGGAAACTAAAGCGGCATCGTCTGCAAAGAGTAGTTCACGGACAAGTTGCTCTTGTGTCTTGGTGTGAGCTTGCAGGCACCTCAGATTGAAGAGACTGCCATCCGTGCGGTACCGGATGTAAACAGCATCTTCATTTTTGAGGTCTTTCATGAAAGACCTGGTATTTAGTAATAATAGTAATAATAATAATAGTAGATATATCAAAGTTGAGGTTTGCTACTTTTAATGTTCGAGGATTAAATAGTCCGATTAAACGTAAGCGAGTCTTGGCGTATATTAAGAAAATGAAATTTGATATTGCCTTTTTACAAGAAACATATTTGAATGTGAAGGAAAGCGTGAAATTAAAGAGGGACTGGGCTGGGCATGTATATTCTTCCTCATTTAATTCTAGAGCTAAAGGTGTAGCAATTTTGATACATAAAAAGTTATCTTTTGAATTACAATCAATGGAGGAAAAGGCAGGATGTATTCTTAAATTGAATTGTAAGATTTTAAGTGAATTTTGGACTTTACGTAATATTTATGCTCCAAATGCAGATGATGAAGTATTTATTTTGGATGCATTTTTATGTTTGGGTCAAGCTAATGATAATATTTTAGTTGGTGGTGATTTTAATTGTGTTTTAGAACCTTTATTAGATAAATCTCTGAAAAAAGTTAAAATATCCAAGATGGCAATTCAGGTCCAAGCGTTGATGAAAGATCTTAATTTTGTAGATATTTGGAGATGTCTTAATCTGACAGAGAAAGATTTTTCTTTTTATTCATCTAGACGTGCATCTTTTTCAAGGATTGACTTCTTTTTAGTATCGGCACATTTACAAGGGAAAATACAACAAACGGAATATAAAAGTAGGGTGATTTCAGATCATTCTCTGTTATATTTTATATATGAGATTTCTGAGAAAATTCAAATAGCTTATCATTGGAGATTTAATACAATGTTGTTAAAAATATGGAATTTATTGATTTTTTTAAAAAACAAATTAATTTTTTTTAAAAGAAAATTCTAATTCTGTTCAAAGTAAGTTTGTATTATGGGATGCTATGAAAGGCTATTTGAGAGGACAAATAATTAGTTGTACTTCTAAAATAAAAAAGAATCGATTAAATCAGAGTTTTGAATTAGAGAAACAGATTGATGAGTTAGAAAAGGAATTTCAGAAAGATGCTACAGAAGATGAGAAAATAGAATTATCTAGGCTGAAACTGAAATATAATACTTTGCAATCTTACCAATTTGAATGTGTGATTAATAGGACTAAACAACGGTATTACGAATGGGGAGAGAAAGCACATAAGGTATTGGCGTGGCAATTAAAGAAAGAACAGATATTGAGGACTATTAATGCTGTTAGATCAAATTCTCTTATTACTTATAAATCTCCTGAGATTAATGAGTTTTATTCATTTTATAAAAAGTTATATACATCTGAAGGAAAACAGGAAACTGGATCGATTGATCTTTTTTTATCACAGTTGAATTTACCGATATTAGAGGATGGAGATGTACATGAGTTAGAAGAACCATTTACTGATTCGGAAATTAAAATGGTTATGCTGGAAATGCCGAACGGTAAATCGCCTGGTGATGATGGATTTTCGGTTGAATTTTATAAAATTTTTTATGATGATTTATCGACAGTGTTTGGGGATGTATTACGTCAAGTTGGAGAACATTATGAATTACCTGAGTCTTGTTCTAGTGCTTTAATTACAGTAATTCCTATAAAAAGATAGATCCTTTGAAAGTATCTTCATATAGACCAATTTCATTGTTAAATGTAGATTATAAAATAATAGTGAATAGATTGGCTAAATTTTTACCAAAGTTGATTCATATTGATCAAAAAGGTTTTATAAAGAATAGATATGTTTCAGATAACATTTTGCGCGTGATTAGTTTGATTAATAGATTTCGACAATCTTTAGATCATCCGATGGTGATATCCTTAGATGCAGAAAAAGCATTTGATAGAGTTGAATGGAATTTTTTGTTTAAAGCTTTGGAGAAATTTAAGTTTGGTCCTTCTTTTATTGGTTGGATTAGGGCTCTATATAGTAAACCGGTAGCTAGAGTATTGACAAATGGTTTGATTTCGGAATCTTTTAAGTTAACTCGATCAACTCGTCCTTTATCACCAGCTTTGTTTGCGTTAGTGATTGAACCTTTAGCACAGTTGATAAGACAAAATACACAGATACAAGGTATGAAAATTTTAGATGAGGAGTATAAAATTATTTGCTGATGATGTATTGATGTATTTAACAAACCCATCTCAGTCACTTTTGCATTTGAAGGAATGTTTAATACAATATGGATGTCTTTCTGGATATAAAGTTAATTGGGAAAAAAGTGAAATATTACCAGTAAGTGAAGGAGATTATTCAGTTGATAAGAATATTATTAATTTGAAGTGGACTGATCGAATTAAATATCTGGGTATAATTTTGAATGTTAATTATCAATCTTTATATAAATTAAATTATGCTTCGTTAATGAAAAAAATTAAAACTGATTTGATTAAATGGAAAGATTTACCTATTAATTTAATGGGAAGGATAAATACAATTAAGATAAATATCTTTCCGTGTATACAATATTTGTTTCAATCTATTCCGTATTGATAAAAAAATTTTTCGAGATTTAAATAAAATGGTTAGGGAGTTTTTATGGAGGGGTAAATTTTCGAGAGTAGCTTTGAATAAATGAACTTGGAAATATGAGTTTGGGGGACTACCTTTACCACATTTTCAAAATTATTATGAGGCAGCCCAACTTAAATTTATTAGTTCATTGATGGATTTGGTACGGCCTCCTTGTTGGGATAAAATTGAGATGGCAAGTATTTCTGAATTTGAAATATATCAATTTTTGTTTAGGTGGAATATAAATTTGTTACAACAATATAATGTGCCTATACTAAAACATTTAATGAAGTTATGGATAAAGAAAAATAAAATGATAAGCTCTAGGGGTAAATTATTGGCTTTGACTCCGTTGTATAATAATCAACTTATTTCTTTTTCAATACATAATCAAAGTTTATTGCATTGGAGATTTAAAGGTGTGAAAAATTTGGGAGATTGTTTTAAAGAGGGTAAGTTTTTGTCTTTTAATCAGATGAGGGAAGATTTTGGTATTGATAAGAATTCTTTATTTCTTTATTATCAAATTCGATCTTGGGTAAAATGTATGTTTGGTAGAGATATGATTTTACCTAAAATGACAAAATTTGAGACTTTTCTTATGAAGATACCAGAGAAGGGTTATATTTCATTTATGTATCAAATATTACAGGATGGTATGGATAAAAAGGGTTGGGATAGATCTAGAATTAAATGGGAAGCGGATATTGGTTTTATTTTTTCTGAAGATGATTGGTTAGATATCCGTTATGATAGTGTAACTAGATTGATAAATGCACATTATGCAATGATTAATTACAATTTTTTACATCAATTATATTTGACACCTGAAAAATTAAAAAAATATGGTTTTCATGAATCAGATTTGTGTTTTAGATGTGGTGATACGGTTGGAACTTTTTTCATGCTGTTTGGTCACGTATACATATACAATCTTTTTGGAAGGAAGTTCAATCGTTTTTAGAATATCTGTATAAGATTAAAATAGCTTTAGATCCAACTGTATTTTTACTGGGTAGTTTTCAACCTCTGAAAGGCTTGGGATTAGATAAGTTTCAGTTTGCTTTTGTATATTTAGCTTTATCCGTAGCGAAAACATGTATTGCGAGTACGTGGAAAGATACAAATAAGATTGATATTAATAGATGGCATAATGAGATGAAATATTGTTTAATAATGGAAAAAATGACATATGTTTCACATGATAATTATAATTTTTTTATTAATAAGTGGCTGTTAGAATATTTACATTTCAATTTATATTGATTAGATTTTAATATGTATAT
Organism: Narcine bancroftii; assembly: GCF_036971445.1. Lineage (NCBI taxonomy): Eukaryota > Metazoa > Chordata > Chondrichthyes > Torpediniformes > Narcinidae > Narcine > Narcine bancroftii. The sequence continues at coordinate 249,144,806 of NC_091471.1, forward strand.
TTAATTTTTTTAAAGATGTTCTTTCTTTTTTTTATGGCTCTCTTTAAGAGAGGGCTGAGGGGGGGAATTTTCTATATATAAAAAAAACATTCGTGTTCATGTTTAATTGCTGTATATGTCATATATTATTTGTTTTTTGAATGAATAAATAAAGTTTAAAAAAAAACACTGGAAATCATCCCAAATATTTATATATATTTATTTTGATTATTTTTGTGATAATTATGTACTGTGTATTGTGTTTTTGTGCATGCACTATGGTCTGGAGAGATGGTATTTTGTCAGGTTGTACAGTAAAAGCGCCCTGGTATCAGGCATCTATGGGGATTGATAAATGCCGAATAAATGAACTTTCCGGTTGCTTGAGATTGTGTGTTGCGTATTAGGCAAACTAATGGTGATGCATGCCAATTTTAAACATCAATTTTCTTTTTACAGTTTCTTTTAGATTTTATTTGTCCGTTGCTTGATTCCAGGTGATGGGGGTTTTACTGTAGATGTAGGTGGTAATAAACTTGAACTTGAAACTCTCTACCTGTTAATCCCGTTGGCACGCAGCTCTTTACCCTTCAGACTGAACTCTCCCACGAAGGTTGGTGCAAGGCACTTGATGAGATCCTCCTCAATACCCCCCGCAGTGGTCACCACACAGTCAACCTGCAGGGATTTATGGAGTAAATTAGGGAAGAAAACAGAAGAGGTGGAAAATCTCGCGGTGGTGCAAGAGTAACAGCATGAGAATCAACATGGACAAGATGAAGATGATCGTGGAATGACCACCCTCCACTAAACCAATAATTTTGCAGTGGAGAGCACCAAGTTCCTTGGAGTTCACTTACCTAGTGACCTATAGTGGACACTCAACATCTCCTCACTTGTCAGGAAGGCGTAACCCAATAATAACCACCCAAATAACCAAACATTGATCCCTCAGGGGCCTTGTCCATTCAGCTAACTTTGCCAGGCACTGATCAGGACAGACCCCCCATGCTAGGTCACAATCAGGAATCACAGAGGCAATCTGAACCAGACTCCACTTTATCCTAAATACCCAACAACACAAAATCAATCCCACAAGGGTCTTAAGGCCTGACAGAAAACTCAAACAGACACTGACTCATGTAGACTCTAGGCCAGGACACAACCAGAGAACATAAAGGCACCCTTACCCAGACTTAACCCTAATCCTAAAACCCACCCCAAATAACCCAATGTAATCCCACATGGGCCTTAAGTCCATCTGGTTACCTCTGCCAGGCAAGGATTAAGACAGACCCCCTATGACAGGACACAATCAGTAATCACTGGGGCAGCCTTACCCAGACTTCACCTTATCCTAAACCCCCAACAACCCAAAATGAATATCACAGGGGCCTCAAGGTGTAGCAGCAAACAACACCAGGAACTGCTGAAGGCAGTCTCCCTAGGCCAGGACACAACCATAGAGCATAATGGCACACTTACCCAGACTTACCTTAACCAAAAGAACCCCCAAACAACCGAAAATTAATCCCACATGGGCCCTAAGTCCATTCATTTCACTCTGCCAGGCGCTATTTAGGGCAGACCCCTCATGTCAGAAATCACAGAGGCAACCTTACCCAAACTTCACCTTATTCTAAACACCCAACAAACCAAAATCAATCCCACAAGGGCCTACTAGGCCTGACAGCAAACTCTAATAGGCACTGCCTGATGTGGACTCTCTAAGCCAGGACACAACCAGAGAGAATAAAGACACCCTTACCCAGACTCAATTCCATTCAAAGACAACACAAATGGAAGCCCCACAACAACACCAATTCCCACAACAGACTTCCTGGGACAGCACACTGATGACAAATGCTAGGAACACTCTAACATAGACCCAAACTTCCCTAACCTTAACCCTGACCCTGACCCTAATGGGCAGTGCAGAGTGACACAGAACCCCAGAGAGGGAAAACAAGTGAACACAAGGGATGATGAATCCCGCTGTCTACATATTAACACCCTAACCCTTACCCAGATTCAACCCTTTTCGAAGACAACCACAACAACAGCAATCCCCACAACAGACTCCCTGGGCCAGCACACTTATGACAAATTATAGGGACACCCTAACACAGACCCGAGCTGACCAAGAAACACCACCAATAACCTTAACACTAACTCTAACCCTAACACCATACAAATTGTCAAAACTTTTTAATGAATGATACAAAAACCTACCGGGGAAGATGCGAGGCCAATAGAGGCTAGAAACAGACACAGTGTAATGAAAACATGGGCCAGCACAAAGTGGCAGTTCAGAGTGACAAAGATCCCCAGAGAGGGGAAACATGTGAACACAGGGGGATGATTATCCCGCTGCCCGCATATAGACAATCTAATCCTAATGTTCAAGTTCACTGGCCACCATTATGTTATCCTCTACTGAGAGTGTCTTGCCTGGATGCATCACAGCGTGGTACAGTTTCTGCAGAGAAAATGATCAGGGGTCAATCCACAGAACCCTAAAAGTGGCAGAGAGGATCACTGGGGTTTCTCTCCCTCCCCATCGACGTGATCTACTGGGATTGTTGTCTGAAGAGGGCGCACAACATGCTCCCATTGGAAAGCAGATACAGGAGGATCAGAACCAGCACCACCATGCCGAGAAACAGCTTCTTCCCATGGGCAGTGACCGACTGGGAAGAGTTAGGAGATAAACAGGAAAGTCTGAAGGTGCAGTGGGGGGGGGGGGGGGGGGGCTTGCAGTGCAATACACTGGAGTGCTGAAGTCAGGAGGTCACACAACAGCTCGAGGCTGTCAAGGGGAACCAGGCTGGAGCACGATAGTGTTTATACTCCCTTTTTCGGAATATAAACGTTTTATTGTGGTGAGATTCAAGTGCAAGTACATAATCTTTTATCCAAAATTCTGCAAACCGAAAACCAAACATTCTTTCCGTGGATGTCGTCTGCATACCAAAGCTCGTGTTCGGCACCAAACACGACCCACGCTCAACTCACGCTTGAATATCCCGAGTTGGTCCATGTCAGTAATTAGTTAGTGGAACCCGAGGGAGTCCTTACTTTATAGGTGCCAGTGGAAAATCAGAGTCCAACACCTCTGATTCACCAAATATGCATGCCCGATTCATTGTAGATGGTCTGACACTCGGACGTTCCCCAACCAGTGCTGCCGCAACCCCCCTTCCAGCACTGCTGTAAACATGCCGCGTCCAGCGTCCAAATCGGGAGCTCAGGTGGGTGGTAGATTGGAGCGAGGATCCATGGTCAGGGGTTCGGAAGGACAGGCAGCTAGGGTGTCAGGGGTTTAGATTGGCGAGCGTCTAGGGCAAGGATCTGCAGTAGGGAGTTCATTGGAGAGGCTGCTGGAGCATTGGGAGCTCCGGTGGGCAGACGGTTGGAGGAAGGGTCCTCTGAAGGGGCGCCGGGAGCTCCAGTAGGCAGGCAGCCGGGATATCGGGAGCAATGGTTGGTGGACTGCTGGGGCGAGAGTCCACTGTTGGGGCATCAGGAGCTCAGATGGCCACTGCAAACACCCCCCGTCCAGCTCTGCCACAAGCACCCCCAGTCTAGCACCGTGGTGAAGACCCCCCCATTCAGAGACCCTTCTAGTTAGTGTGTGTTTGTTTTGCACGAATCTGAAACCAGCGCAATTACTTAACGCACTGCCATTACTATTATTCTATTATCCAAAAAATTCTGAATTCCAAAAAGTGTCTGGTCCTGTAGTGATTCTTTCAAAACCTCTTACTGTGCATGTGAGTTTCTTTCTCTCAGCCCTTTCCCCTAAACATTCTCCTCCCAGTTATTTTGGGGTAGGGAAATCCCTCCTTTAACCAAGGCCTGGATGATTATTTGTACTGCTAATACAAATTTAAACTTCCCTGATGAAGTGGAATGACTGATTATGGGGATTCACACAGTAAAGTATCATGTAGAAAAAACAAGTTTCAAAGTAATTACCATATGCTCCCACCAGGATCACTGGTGAAGACTATTAATTGTTTTTCTTAAGGCCAGGAAGCAATTTTTAATGTGACCAGTCCAAAAAGTAATTAGCAAGTTCCGAGTATTAATTGTTCTTCTTACGGCCAGGAAGCACAATGTGATCAGTCCCATAGTGATCAGATACTCTGTCAAGGTCACCGGTGAAGGCTATCAATTGTCTTACTTGAGGACAGGAGACATTTTTTTAATGTGATCAGGTCTAAAATGATTAACAGGTCTACCCGTTGTAAGATAATCAACATTTAAAATGATCAGCAGAGAACCTCGGGCCTGAGACTCTCAAGGGTGAAGATCATTGATTGTTTTGCATAAAAAGTAATTGTGTTAAGTCAAGAACAATGTAAGTTGCAAGGGTTGAAAAATAAATAAGTTGTCACGTACCCTGAAGATACAAATACTGCTGTACTTTGGAGGCAAGACAGACACCTTTGAAGCTGCTTGGCAGTGCCTCTTGTTACAACAAAAGATGTATTACCTAGAAGGGTTCAGGCCAAAATGTTGGTAATACATCTTTACTTCCTATGGTCACTGCGAGACCGGTTGAGTTCCTCCAGCTTTTTTGTGTGATTTTGCCAGTGAGAGCTGGAACTGGAAGCAAGCTGGTCACTGGGATAGACAAGATGAAGCAACCCAGACTGTACCATGTTGTGCTGTACAAGGTAGCGGATGACTTCCCGGATCCCAGAACTGATGAGGTTGGAGGTGTACCCCAGGAAGATGGTGCAGCCCGACGGCTCCCGCTGGCACGGGTTCAGGTTGAACCTTTCCTTCTCGGATTCGTCCAAGGGCTCCAACTTCTTCTCAATCTGAGAATGAAGAACAAACATTAAGGCCCAGAGTGCAGATTGGCCTACAGGGATCAACCCAGACCCAATGCCAGGGCAGAGAGAATCGGTTAGGAGGTTGTGGCAAAAGGCATTCATCCAGCTTAGCTTCTCTTTCCACCGATGCAGCCTGGTTGGAGTATTTCTGGCATGTTTTGATTTTGATTCAGATTTCCTGCACCTGTCCCAGTCTCTGGAACACTGAGCTGCCAGACCTTCCCCTCTCTCAACCTAATTTCAGTAGTGGCCATAACAATCTAGATTCAGGGGAGAAAATTTAGGACAGAGATGAGAAGGAACTGCTTTTCCAAGAGGGTGGTGAATCTGTGGATTCTGTAGAATCTGATGCTGTTCCCCCAGTTTTGGTCTCTCTCTCACTTTCTCTTCCCTTTTCCCTCTATCTCCTTTCACAGAGTCAAAATCAATCCTCACCTCTCCCCTTATTACGTCCAATTAACACATTTTGTTGGTGTGGACTCCCTTCCCTGCCATATACTTTAGTCTTTATTCTGATGCCTTCCTGTTCTTTTGCTTAATTTTTTAAGGAGGGCTCAGGCCTGAAATGTCGGTAAGATATCTTTACCTCCCATGGACATGTGACATTGGCTGAGTTCCTCCAGCATCTGCAGATTTTTATGTTTGAGATTACAACTCAAGATCCTTTTTTTTCCAAAAGTATGTTCTACCTAACACCCTAAATTTACTTTGCAGGACCTCATCTCTCTTCCTGCCAGAGGTTGGGGGGTGGGGGAGAAGACCTGATAGGTTTATAAAATTATGAGGGTGGTATTGTCAAATATCAGAGGGCATAATTTAAGAACAAGTGTTTTTTTTTAAACATTTTGATAGGTGCCTGGAACACATTGCTAGGGGTAGGGTGGGTAGAAACAGGTTAGATAGTACGTTTAAGAGGCACATCAACATAAAGAGAACAGAGGCGTGGGAACAGGCCATTTCAGTGCATGAGCCCATCCTGCCCAATTACACCCGATTGACCTACACCCCCCAGTGCGTTTCGAATGGTGGGAGGACACCAGAGCCCCCAGGACAAAACCCACACAGACATGGGGAAAATGTACAAACTCCTTACAGACAGCGCAGGATTCGAACCCTGGTCCCAATCGCTGGTGCTGTAAAGGAGTTGCACTGACCACCACACCAACGCCCCTGTTCTAGGCAGGATTTTGCTCTAATGACATAATGCTGGGTAAGCAGTGTATTCACACAAGACACAGAACTCCTCTTTCCAGCATCCAATCCAATACAGAACCCAAGCAACTACGATAACCTCAACCAACCATTTCCTTCTTCATTCTTTAAATTCTCTCCCCTCAAGTCCACATCAGCTCCAGGTAGAGAATGGACAGGTGCAGAGCAATATTTAACTTGTTTCAAGTGCAGTGAAACCTCTGGTATCCAGCACCTATGGGGATTGGTAAATGCAGACAAGCTCGACATTTATTCTTACAATGCTTAAGTAATACATCTGCATTAAAAATAAACAGTTTAAAAGACAAAAATATAAAACTGCACCTACACCAAACAAACTTAACTTGCATGAATATATAAACCTTAAAGCATTTTACTTTATTTTCGGTCACATTCTTTGAAAACATTTAACCGTCCCTGCATCTGCAGGTTCCTCCCCCTCCATGAAGCCAGCCAAAGGACAAGCAATAACATTATGGATAATTACCCCCTTCCCCCACCATCTCCACGTTTATAAATAAAGTCTCTGACTGGGACAACTCTTACTAAGCAGAGATAAGAGAGTCACCCCAACAGTGATCGGCATCAACCTCTCTCTCCATTTCTGTGAAGACGTCTTGGTTCTGATTTAAATTCTTCTTCTGTAGTCACACTGTCATAAAGATACAAGAAAAAGGAGGGAGGCTATTCTGTTTGTCTACTCTTCGGTAAGATCACCTGAAATCCTGCCCAGCACTTCCCTGTTGCAGTTCCTTAAGTTTCATCCTGTATGCCAGATAAAGAAAATGGGAACGCTGCCAGAGATGATCAGAGCTGCTGATGGTGCGGACCCGAAGAGGGCAGGGAGCGGAGACAAAGCGCTCCAACTGATGTCAGCTCCACACAGACTTTCAATGGCTGGTTAATGGAGTCAACGCTAGCAGTGTCATGGAAATCAGATACAAATTTGGGAGTGGATAGATGGCATGCTGAAACATGTAGTTGTATACCTCTTGAAAAAAATTACATATAATTTAAGAAATAAATATGATGATTTCTTTAAAATTTGGTGCTCATATTTGCATACTGTAGGTATTACATTATGAAACTATCCCCTTACCCTCAAAACCTTATCAGCTCCTTGGTGTATACAGGTTTAGTATTCTAGAGGCAAAATTTGATGGAATTGTTTCTAATTTTAGAATCCAGTCCTATTCTTTTATTTTCTTACTTTCCTATTTTGAATTCTATTTTCTTTCTTTAGTCTCTGTTTTACACTTTGGGGATTATTATTTTGGGGGGGAGGGTGTGGAAAGGGTTGAGAGATTTAAAATAAAATACTATGCATTATTATTTAGATTTGAATGAAAGACAATCCTGAATTTAGATATTAATACATTGAATTTAAATAAATATTTCTTTTAAAATGGAGCGAACAGCGGTTATATTTAAAAATTCTGCAGTCAGCAGCAGGCCATGAGAGGTTGCAATCTCCAAGGAAGCCGAAGACTGGCGCAAGGCACCATCAAATTGGGAAAACACCCCCCTGTTTGAGAAGGAGAAGCAGAGGAGATGACTCACGGGATGGTGACCTTGGCAGTGGACCAGTGAGGGTTCCTGCGGCTGAAGAACACGCCGATGGCGACTTGAGATGAGGAACCCGAGTAGACTGTGGTGACTGTGGGTCGAGGGTTTCACACAGTTGGAGACCGGCCGGAGGGGTACCCGGTATTGGAACCAGGATGCAAGAGGATGTGGAAGGTTCTGAAGGTTTTCTGATTGTGTCGGAGGTTCAGATCTGGAACTCAGATGTCGAAGGTTTGGACTGCAGTCTGTGTGGCTCCAATGGCTGTGGGAGGGCTGGAGGTGATCCAGGGACACTCAGTGACTCTGGGAAGACTCTCTAGTGATGAAACAGAAGCTCATAGGCCATTGTCTGCCAGACCATCACAGATCTCAGAACGTCAGGAAATCTTCCCTCTGCAACCACTTAATCTGATAGTGCCCTGATCTTTGTGCTCTCTTTTACTTCTCTTTCTCTAACTGTAAGAGGTGCTTCAGCCAATTTCTGCCAATAATGAATTTATTTGCCTTATGGCAAACGAAAGCAAATTCCCTGCATTATGGCACTGGATTTATTACATGACAATAAAGGAATCTTGAATAACATGATGTATTCTGACAACCACCACGTGAAGATACTTACCATTACATTGATTTCTTGTACAGCCTGCCCAAAATGGGTGGCTTGATAACCAGTGGTCAGGTAGGATTGCAGCAATGCATGATGGTCAACGCCTCTGTTGAATTCGTAGCCCTTGACCTTCAGAGAGTCCTCAGGCATCTCAGCACTTTTTTTGAGAACTGACTTCACAGCCAAGGATGGAGCAGATTCTGCCATCCCCTCAGTGTCCATCAGCTGCAGAATAAACCAGGAAGAGTCTGGGAGAGGGTGACAAACAACAAACAAAGATTATCAGCAGGAATTTGGGGTGACACGGTTAGAGTAGCAGTTAGCGTAACACAGTTACAGTGGTAGTGACTCGGTTTCCAATCCCATGCTGCCCGTAAGGAGTTTGTATGTTCTCCCCATGTCTGTGTGGGTTTCCTCCAGGTACTCCGGTTTCCTCCTACCCTTCAAAACATACCAGGGGTCGTAAGTAATTTGGTGTAATTGGGCAATATGGACTCATGAGCTGAAAGGGCCTGTTACTATACTGTATGTGTTTGAAGTAAAAAATTTAAGGATTGAGTCAAGGGAGCAGTAAATACAACGTTGCAGAATTCATAATGGAAAAACATTGGAGTAAAACACAGAAACAAGCATGTTTTCCTTTGAACCAACCTATAGGAGAATGGGCAGATAAAGTGTACAGTCATGGACTTTGGTAGAAAAAGTAAATGGGCAAACTATCTCTTAAATAGGGAGAAAATTGAAAATGAGCAGATGCAAAGGGACCTGGGAGTCCTTGTGCAATATTGGCATTCATTTCAAGAGGAATAGAATCTAAGAGCAGGGATGTGATGTTGAGGCTTTATAAGGCCCTGGAGAGACCTCATTTGAAGTACTGTGAGCAGTTTTGGTCTCCTCATTTATGATAGGTTGTGTTGATGTTGGAAAGGGTTCTAAGGAGGTTCACTAGGATGATTTCTGGAAGGAGTTATCATGGGAGGAATGATTGATTGGCCTGTACTCATTGGAATTTAGAAGAATGGTGGGGGATTCTCATTGAAACATTTTGAAAGGTATGGACAGAATAGATGTAGAAAGGTTGTTTCCCATGGTGGGAGAGTCGAGGACAAGAGGGCAAAACTTCAGGATTGAGGTGCATCTCCTTAGAATAGAACGAGGAGGAATTTTATCAGCCAGAGGGTGATAAATTTGTGGAACAGGTGGTATGGAGGCGAGATCACTGGGTGTATTTGAGGCAGAGATTGATAGGTTCTTGATGAGCCATGGCATCAAAGGTTATGGGGCTGAGTGAAAAAATAGATCAGCTCATGATTAAATGGCAGGGCCGACTCAATGGGCTGAAAGGACTACTTTTGGAAAAATTTGGAACTTCCAAAGGAGTCAAAATTTGAAATTATAATTCTGGAAGGTGGAAAGAAAGGATTTATAACTGAAATGTATAAATTATTGCAACAGAAAATGCCTAAAATAAATTAAATTTTATTAAAATTAAAAGTCAAGATTAAAATGGGAAAAGGATTATAGATCATTAGAAAATTATTTGTAAAATTATTTGTAAAGATAGCTTGACAAGGATTATTCATGTTCGATATAGACTTGTACATTATAATTTTATACATTAATTATATTTAATCCCAGAAAATTTAAAATGATATAGTTTGATTTCTTCTGATTTATGTTTTCGATGTAAGGAGGATAAGGGGACCTTTATACATTTATGATGGTTATGTGAAAAAGTTGAACCTTTTGGTCTCAGGTGAAGGAATTTTTTTCAAGATATTTTGAAAATTAAGTTTTCTTTGGATCCAAAAGTCTTCTTAATTGGTGATATAAGTACAATTTGTTTGAAAAGTGCTTTAGACAAATTTCAAATATCTTTTTTAAGCGAGGAAGTGTTTTGCAATTCCATGAAAAGACCAGATAGAACTTAATTTACAGAGATGGCATTCAGAATTAAGATCTTGTATTCTTTTAGAAAAAATAATGATTAACTTGAGAGATAAATACTCTACTTTTAGAAAGATTGGGAGCCCTTATATGGATGATTTGGATTTGAAATTGTAAAGATTTGGACCTGGTTGTGGCAGGGTCTCTCCATCACATGGTTTGGTTACTGTTGTTTTTGGTTATTTCTCTTCTTATTATTTTTTACTTTCTTTTTAGGGGTTAGTGCGGTTACAGTTAAGGGTTGAGATGTTGGAAAGGGGATAATCTTAGTATAAGGGGATAGGGGCAGATTAGAGGGGTTTTTATACAAACCATGTTTGTTTTGAATGTATATTTTCTATTAATTGTATCATGGTTGTTTAAATTTTAAATAAAATATTTAAAAAAAAAGCCTATTTCTTATGGTCTTGTCCCAATCCCACTTACTGGCACAAGTTATGTCACCTATAATTCTGAGCTGATCCATTCAAAAATCTAGATATATCTTAAATGTTGTCAGGGTATGAGGAGTCAGGTTATGGAATAGTGGCTGGTAGGAGAATACCAGCCCTCTCCAGAAAAGAAGGAAAAAAGTGAAGAAAAAGCAAAGCCTCAGACACACAAATCACAACAAATAAAAAATAAAGGTGTTGAGAAAATGGCACCAAAGAAAGAAAAGCCAAAAACAACGGGAAGAAAAGAAGAAAGAAAGACGCCGTAAGAGAAAGGTGAAGGCCTTATCTGCACAAAAAACCAGGGACCCGCCGTGGAAAGAGGAGCCCACTCCCTGAGGTTAGTGGAGACCCCACAGGGTCGTGACTTCCCGACCGCGGGACTGCAAAAATGGCTCACTGAGCCAAACAGGAGTAAGGACAACACCAACAGGAAGGGGGTGAAACTCCACAGCACGAACAGCTGAGAGAGACCCGACAGCAGGGCTCCCAGCTGGAAGATAAAGAAAACATCGGGAACGGGAGGGGTGAGAATTAAAAAAGGAAACTAGAGATATAACAGATAATCAACCCAGAAGAAGAGGACCAACATCAAGACACCATGGAAAAAAAAATACCCAACAAACTGAGACAAGCAGCTCAACAAGAAAGTCAGAAGAGACACAGATACAAGGAAGGAAAGAGAAGACACAAACCCAAGAGCAGACACAGAAGAAGAAGGAGAGCACCAAGGTCTGCTTAGAGGAATAGGAGGCAAAATGAATGGACAGTACATAGATTAAAAAAAAACTTCAAGAAGAAATGAAAGCATTAAAAGAATGGCTGACACTAGAATTTAGTGAAATGAAAAGAAAAATGAAAAGTACAGAAGAAAAAGTGAGTAGAATAGAGCTGGTCATAACAGATATAGGGAAAAGATTAGAAAATGTGGAAGAACGTGTAATGGCGGTAGAAATGGAAGTGAATGACTTAAAAAGAAAATTGGAAGAAAGTGACAAAAAAGTTAAAGAAACACAAGAGTTGTTAGCTCAGAAGATAGATATAATGGAAAACTATAGTAGGCAAAACAATATAAAGATAGTGGGCCTAAAGGAAGATGAAGAAGCCAAAGATATGAAAGAATTTATAAAAGAATGGATCCCAAAAGTCCTGGCAATGCCAGAAATGCAGGAAGGAATGGAAATAGAAAGGGCACACAGAACATTAGACCCGAAACCACATTCACAACAAAAATCAAGATCCATTTTAGTTAAATTCCTGAGATACATAACAAGAGAAAATATATTGGAGAAGGCAATGAATAAAATGAGAGAAGACAAAAAACCACTGGAATACAAAGGTCAAAAAATTTTTTGTACCCAGACATAATTTTTGAACTCCTGAAGAAGAGGAAGGAGTTTAACTCAGAAAAATCGATCCTATGGAAGAAAGGCTATAAATTTATGTTAAGATATCCAGCGGTGCTTAAAATAGTTATCCTAGGGCAGCAAAACAAACTGTTCTCGTATCCGGAGAAAGCACGAGAATTTGCAGAATGCCTGCAAGACAGAAAGAGAGGTGAAGAGATGTAACAAGAACAAAGAACGATGACAAACTACATATAAAGATGTAAAAATAGTGTATGTACGAACTAAAGGAGGGAAGAAAAGGGAAGTAAGGGAGAAGGGGGGAAAAGAGGAGGGGTTAAAAAAATTAATAATAAATAAAACATAAAAAGAAAAAGAGATGAGAGGGAGCTTTGTTGTAATGTGAAGATAAAAGTCTTTTCTGGAGGGGGTTGGGTGGGAGAGAATAACAGTCACTGCAAAACAGTTGACACTTGCGAATGGGTTGCAGTCCGAATGGAGAGGGGAGTTGTGGTTGCCCAGCAAGGGACAAGGGGTGAATCAGAGATGGGGGGGGGGGGGGAACCACTTGGGGTTAAGGGAATTTTAGATGTGTGAATGGTTGAAATATTTTATGTCTTAGAAGTGTTGTCATATAGTGCGTTCAAAAAAAGAAAACTGGGAAATGGAAATGGGGAAAAGGGGAAAGGAGGTGGTGAGGAAGTGGAAATGAGATGTAAACAAAGTATGAAATGGCCATGTTGAACTACATGACTATAAATATTAACAGAATACATAACCAAATTAAAAGGAAGAGGCTATTAAATTTACTGAAAAAAGAAAAAAATAGATATTGCATTCATGCAGGAAACGGAACTAACTGAAGTGGAACATAATAAATTAAGGAGAGACTGGGTAGGGCACGTAACGGCAGCATCATATAATTCAAAAGCCAGAGGTGTAGCTATATTAATCAATAAAAATGTACCAATCAAAATAGAGGAGGAAATAATAGATCCAGCAGGGAGGTATGTCATGATAAAGTGTCAGATATATTCAGAATTCTGGAATTTGCTCAATATATAAGAGGATCAAAAGTTTATGCAAGATATCTTTTTGAAGATTGTAGATACGCAGGGGAATATATTGATAGGAGGGGATTCTAACCTTAATTTGGATTCAAAGATAGATAAAACTGGACAAAAGACTAGCAGAAAGAACAAAGTAGCCAAATTTATGGTTAAATCAATGCAGGAAATGCAACTTTTGGATATATGGAGGAGACAACACTGAAAGGAGAAGGAATACTCATATTATTCGAGTAGACATAGACATACTCAAGGATTGACCTATTCCTGTTGTCAGTCCATATCCAAGGGAGAGTTAGGAAAACAGAAGAAAGCTAGATTGTTATCTGATCATTCACCCCTGTTATTAGCAAAAGAACTGGAGGACATCCCACCAAGAACGTAAAGATGGAGATTAAACTTCATGCGACTTAAAAGACAGGATTTTAGAGAATTCATTTGAGCGCCAAATTAAAATGTACTTTGAAATAAATACGGAATCAGTGAAAGATAAATTTATATTATGGGATGAAATGAAAGCCTTCATTAGAGGGCAGATAATAAGTTATGTAACTAAGATGAAGAAGGAGTATAAACGGGAAATAGAACAGCTGGAAAGGGAAATAGTAAGTACAGAAAAAGAACTAGCAACAAGGGAAGATACAACAAAAAGAAGAGAATTGGCGGACAAAAAAATAAAATACGAAACACCACAAATATATAAGGTGGAGAAGAACATAATGAAAATAAAGCAGAAGTATTATGAGCTAAGAGAAAAGATGAAAAATACTAGCTTGGCAGCTTAAAACAGAACAAGCTAAAGGAACGGTATCGGCATCAAGGAAAAAAGGACAAACAACTTGCATATAACCCAACAGAGATCAATGAAAACTTCAAGGAATTCTACGAGCAATTGTACTGAACTGAGAACGAAGGGAAAGAAGACAAAATAGATGAGTTTCTAGCTAAAATTGAACTACCGAAATTGCAAGAGGAGCAAAACAAATTGATAAAATCATTTGAAATAGAGGAAATTCAGGATATATTAAAAAAGTTACCGAACAATAAAACGCCTGGAAAGGACGGACTCGCAATAGAATTCTATAAAACATTTAAAGACATTAATTCCTCCTCTCCTGGAAGTAATGAACCAGATTGAAGAAACACAAAACATGCCAGATTCATGTAAAACAGCAATAATTACAGTAATACCAAAGATGGGGAAAGATCCACTAAAACCAGCATCGTATAGACCAATATCTCTACTTAACTCAGATTATTAGCAAACAGATTGGCCGACTGTGTACTAAAAATAGTAAAACTAGATCAAACTGGATTTATTAAGAAAAGACAAACAACGGACAATATCTGAAAGTTCATTAACTTAATCCATGTAGTACAAGGAAATAAGACGCCAAAAGTGGTGGTTGCTTTAGACGCAGACAAAGCCTTTGACAGGGTAGAATGGAATTATTTATTCAAAGTACTACAGAGGTTCAGTCTACCAGAGAAATATATTAATTGGATTAAAGCATTATATAAGGGACCATTGGCGAAGGTGACAGTAAAATGGATGTATATCAAACCAATTTAAATTAAGCAACTAGGCAGGGATGTCCACTATTTCCCTCACTGTTTGCTTTAGCTATAGAACACTTGGTAGAACTGATAAGAACAGAAAATAAAATAAAAGGGATAAAAATAAAAGAGAAGGAAAATAAAATCAGTCTACTTGCAGATGACATCATAGAATACTTAACAGAACCAGAATTATCAATAAAAGAATTACATAAGAAATTGAAGGAATATGAAGAAATATCGGGGTACAAGATCAACGTAAATAAAAGTGAAGCGATGCCAATGAATAATGTGGATTACACAAAGTTTAGAAAAGAATCACCATTTAAATGGCAAACACAAGCAATCCAATACCTAGGTATTAGACTAGATAATAACCTAGGCCATCTATACAAATTAAATTATCACCCATTAATGAAGAAATTACAAGATGACTTAGAACATTGGAAAGATTTACCACTAACACTGATAGGAAGGGTAAAGTGAATTAAAATGAATATCTTCTCAAGGATACAATACCTATTTCAATCGTTACCAATTCCCTTAACAGAGAAATTCTTCAATGAGCTAAAGAAAGTAATAAGGAAATTCTATGGAAAGGGGGGAAACTGAGGATAGCGCTAGATAAATTAACAGAATGGTACAAACAAGGGGGCTTACAGCTACCAAACTTTAAAAATTATTATAGAGCAGCACAATTAAGATATCTATCAGATTTTTAACAAGGGAAACACCAGATTGGACCAGGTTAGAGCTAGATAAAACAGAGGAGAAGGTACCAGAACATATACTTTATAAGTGGGATCAAAAACTGGTGCAACATAAAAGTTCACTAGCACTGCACCATCTGCTCAACATTTTGAAGAAGATTCACGTAGAAAGGAAAAAAAACAAATGATCAACTACCAAAATTATTACTGACGCAAAATCAACTAATCCCTTTCACAATAAATAACCTTTCCTTTAGAGAATGGGAGAGAAAAAGGATCAAAAGAATAGAAAATTGTTTTTTGGGAAATAATTTATTATCTTTCGAACAAATGAAGTACAAATATGGTATAACTCACGGTACAATGTTTGCATACCACCAACTGAAAACCTACTTAAAGGACAAATTGGGAAGCAGACTGAGGTTACCAGAAGGAAGCAATTTTGAATATGTGATTACAGACACAATGATAATTAAAAGATTTATAACAAACATGTACATCAAACTGCAAGAGAAAGAGTACGATGAAATAAGCTGTAAACCCAAACAAAAGTGGGAACAAGATCTAAACATAACGATAAAAAATGAAAAATGGGAAAAGCTATGCTCCGGAACTATGAGAAATACAATAAACATGAGGTTACGCATGATACAATATAATTGGTTACACAGGCTAAAAGTTAAATAAATGGGACCCAACAGTATCAGATAGATGTTTTCGCTGTAAGAAGGAAACAGGAACAACAGTACATGCAATTTGGGCATGTGAGAAAGTGGAAAAGTTTTGGGAAGATCTCAATCAGGTATTAAATAAAATCACAAAAAGCAACATACCAAAAAATCCAGCGATCTTTCTTCTAAGTAATATAAGATGAATTAGACCTCAAATTGGATGAAGCACTAAAAAGATTTATTATGATAGCCTTAGCTGTAGCAAAAAAATGTTTCATGTCAACCTGGAAATCAGAAGAGAGCCTGAGAGTTCAGCAATGGTACATGGAAATGAAAAAATGTATTCCAATGGAAAAAATAACATATAATAAAAAAATAAAGTCACATTATTTGAACAAATTTGGGAACCGTACATGGAACACAACAGAGAGGGCCTACCGCGGACCTCCACCGCCTAAAATGACAGAATGAGAAGAAGACGAAATGAACTGACCCAGTGTGTATAAGTAGATGACACCATTTTCTTGTTTATTTTCATTGTGTGATGACATTGTTTAATGGGTTTAATGTATCATATATGTTGAACGTTGAGTGGGTAGGGAGGGGAAAAAAGGGGAGAAAATCCCACTGTGTATATTCAAGAGGGAAATATTTGTGTGTATTTTGGTCAATATGGTTCATAGTGTGAAAAAATTAAAAATGTTGTCACGGTATTTGCCTTTGCCACATTTTCAGGCAGGCCATTCCAAACCCTGTGGGTGAATAAAATCACCCCACCCCAGATCCTCTCTAAACAAATAAAACAAAGGCTCCACTTGTCAACATTTGTGAATTCAGCTTCAGAAATATAATTAACGGGAACTCTGAATTAAAATGGTGACTAAGTGGCAACTGTGTCCAGCCCAAACACCACCAAGAGTTTGAACATTCATCTTAGGATGCCCAAGGCAGTGAGATGCTTTGGTTTCACCTCTGCTAAACGCTTCAGGCAATCGGTGGGTTCACAGCAAAATCTCAGGTGCAGAGTGTCAAGGGATTTTGGACAAACACTGGCCAGATCACAGGGGGTTCCCCGTCTCCTCTCCCTACTCACTCTCTTCTCTCGACCCACTTTCTTCTCCCCTTCCTCTCCCGACCCACCCTCTTCTCCCCCTCTGCTCTCCCTACCCACTCTCTTCTCTTCCTCCTCTCCCTACCCATTCTCCTCTCCCCCTCCTCTCCCTACCTACCCTCTTCTCCCCCTCTCCTCTCCCTACCCACTCTCTTCTCTTACTCCCCTCCTCTCCCTACCCACCCTCTTCTCTCCCTCCTCTCCCTACCCACTCTCTCATCTCCTCATCCTCTCTTCTCCCTCTTCCCTCCCCTCTCCCTACCCACTCTCTCCTCTCTTCTCCCTCTTCCCTCCCCTCCCTACCCACCCTCTTCCTACCCACTCTTCTCCCCCTTTCCTCTCCCTTCCCACTCTCTTCTCCCCCTCCTTTCCCTACCCACTCTTTTCTCCCCCTCCTTTCCCTACCCACTCTCCTCTTCCCTAGATCCCTTCTCCTAGCAGCCGCGTCCAGTGGGCCCGTAATTTCACGGGTCTCTCACCGGCCTTCATCCCCACTATTACACCCCCGAGACCTCCTCACACCGACCTCTTTACTCACCCGCAGCGCGCTGGCAAAGCCGCCCAACTGCGGCTGCGCGCTATGATGACCCACCCCAATGGGAATAGGAATAGGCCTGTCGGCGCCGTGTGATTGGTCCGACCCTCGGCCCAATGGGAACAGCGTATGTCACCAGCTGCTCGTCCTGTTGGATAACAGGTAGAACCCGCAGCCAATAACGTGCTCGGAAAGGAAACCCCAGCAAATCTTGCGTGCGCAGCAAAAGCCCCGTTGTCACGGGGACATTTGATCGGCTCCTCATCGGAGACGGGAAAGAGGAAGTAATGGTGGTTCCTGATCACAACCGGAAAATGGAAATAAATGCAGACAGAGCAAGTCGGCTTGAAATTGAGGGAGTGGGGGTGATGGAGGGAAGGGAGAGGGGTAGGGCTGGAGAAGTAGGGTGGAGGGTGGAAGAAAGGGGAGGGAGGGAAGAGGTAGAATGGAGGGAGTAGAGAGAGGTGAAGGGCTGTAGTAGGGAGGGAGAGGGTAGAGAGAGGTGTAGGAATGGAGGTTGGGAGTAGTAGGGATGGAGGGAAGGAGGGAGAGGGATGGGGAAGAATGGAGGGGGTAGGGATGGTGGGAGAAGGAGGGGGTAGAGAGGGGTGGGGTAGAATGGAGGGGATAGAGAGAGCAGTAGGGTTGGAGTAGTAGGGATGAAGGGGGGTAGGGAGGAAGGGGGTAGGGAGGAAGGGGGTAGGGAGGAAGGGGGTAGGGAGGGAGGGGTAGGGATGGAGGGAAGGGGATGGGGAAGAATGGAGGGGGTAGAGAGGGGTGGGGTTGGAGTAGTAGGGATGGAAAGTGGGAGGAGTAGGGAGGGAAGGGGTAGAATAGAGGGGGTAGAGAGAGGGGTAGGGATGGTGGGAGAAGGAGGGGGTAGAGAGAGGGGTGGGGTAGAATGGAGGGGGTAGAGAGAGCAGTAGGGTTGGAGTAGTAGGGATGGAAGGTGGTAAGGAGGGAGGGAGGAGTAGGGAGGGAGGGAAGGGGAAGGAGGGAGAGGGATGGGGAAGAATGGAGTGGGTAGAGAGGGGTGGGGTTGGGGTTGGAGTAGTAGGGATGCAAAGTGGGAGGAGAAGGGAGGGAAGGGGTAGAATGGAGGGGGTAGAGAGTGAGGTAGGGATGGTGGGAGAAGGAGGGGGTAGAGAGAGGGGTGGGGTAGAATGGAGGGGGTAGAGAGATGGGTGGGGTTGAATGAAGGGGGTAGAGAAAGGGGTAGGGTTGAAGTAGTAGTGATGGAAGGTGGGAGGAGTAGGGAGGGAGGGTGGGGGGAGTAGGGAGGGAGGGTGGGGGGAGTAGGGAGGGAGGGTGGGAGGAGGAGGAAGGGGAAGGAGGAGTGGAATGGAAGGCTTAGAGAGAGGGGTAGGGTTGGAGTAGTAGTGATGGAAGGTGGGAGGAGTAGGGAGGGAAGGGGTAGAGGGGTTGGGCTGGAGTAGTAGGGATGGAGGGAGGGAGGAGATGGTGGAAAGGGATGGCAATGGGGAGAGTGAAGGGATACGAGAGGGAGGGGAGGGGAGGGTAAAGGATGAAAATGAAAGAGGGTATGGAGGGATGGGGAGGGTTGTAGCTGGTATGAGGGGAGGGGAGGGTAAAGGATGAAAATGAAAGAGGGTATGGAGGGATGGGGAGGGTTGTAGCTGGTATGAGGTGAGGGGAGGGGAGGGTAAAGGATGAAAATGAAAGAGGGTATGGAGGGATGGGGAGGGTTGTAGCTGGTATGAGGTGAGGGGAGGGTGAAAGGGAGTGGAAGATGGGTAAAGTGGTTTGGAGGGTAGGAGGAGGAATGTGGGGAGAGGGGATAATGTGTGAGACAGGAGGGGAGGGTGTGTGGCGAGGAGCAGTTTGGAAGCAAATGGGCAGGGAGAATACGACTACATTGCCAGATGCTGGTATGTGGGGTGGGGAAGGAGATGATGATGGGAAGGGGAGATGTGCAGAGAATGGTGAAACAGGAGGAAGAGAGACACATTGAAGGGATGCTCTGGGGAGAGGGTGTGAATGGGGAGTGGTGCTATGGTATGAAATTTCTTCTGGGATGGAGAGAGGTGGGGGTGGGGGTGGAATCTGCTTGTGATATGCAATACGCTACTCTCGTGATGCAGGGTGATGGCAGCATCTCGTGAGAGTATCGTACAGCATACTCTCTTGCGCTTCTGGTTCAACCACACTCGCAGTATTTATATTGATAACGAGTGCAGTGTGAACCATCATGTCTACTAAAAACCCATGTGTGTCTTCTCACCATCCAGCAATTAATTTTAGTTCGATGCTCCAAATATTCTTCATGCCCAGTGTGTTTTAAGCTGTATACATTAATGGTTGTTACAATGTGGAATAAAGGTATTTAAAATTTAATCATAAAAAATAGTAGGTGCAGTTGCTTACGATGGCTTTTAATCCCATTGTAAGTTAAGGTGCACCTGTTAAACTCAGTAACAGAAATTCAAACAGCTGGTCTATCATATTTGGCAGAGATTTGTTCCAATTAAAAAGACACAATGCCTGGGAAAGAGGCACAATCTCTGAATAACAATGTTCATTATAGTTAAACCCTTGCTATCCAGCATCTAAGGGGATTGCTAGATGCCGGTTAAGTAAATTTGCTGGTTGCTGGAGACTGCGAGTTGTGTGGCTGACAGACTGACCAATAGGGGACGTCAATTTTAAATTTCTGTATTTTTTTAAAACCTATTTTCTGCAATTATTTAACGGGGATTTAACTGTATTATCATCCAATTGTAATCGTACCACCGGACTAAACAGCATTCTTCATGAAAACATAGCTAGCACGCGTATTTACGAAGAAGTTTGTGAAGGCAAGGGTAATGATAAGCAGAGAACCCAGAAATGAAAAGCTAAAAAGCTCACAAGAAGGGAGAAAATGTATTTTCATAGAAAACTTTTGTTTAATATCAAAACAAACAAGAAGAGATTCTATGGATATACAGATTGGAATGAGGCCAAAGTAGGTAAGGGATCACCAGAGAACTAGTCGGGTGAATTAATTACAGGAAAAGGTAGAAATGAATTTTTAAATTTAAATGTTAAACTTTAAATAAATATTAATTTTTTTAAAAATTGGGCATGCTGCACGGTAATAGGCCATCATCCCACAAGCTCATATCACCCAATTAATCTACAATCTCCAGTCCATATGAATGGTGGGAGGAAACCCTCACAGACAAGGGGAGAATGTACAAACTCCTTATAGACAGCACAAGATTCGAACCCCAGGCCAACACTAACCGTGCTGCCCTGAATTTTAAATTTAGACATACAGCACAGTAACAGACCATTTTGGCCCATGAGTCCGTGCTGCCCAATTTACACCCCATTAATCGGTACATTTTTGAATATTAATTTTTTTTTTCCACTGTGGAGGACAGTGCAAATATCCATGAGATAAATGGTGGGCCAATTTCAGATCACGGAGATGAAGATAAAAATCCCAATTTGAGAGAAAAAATTCTCTGGGACTTTGCTGCCCAAAGGTTTTAAATGATGATGATTTTCAGACTTGCCAAATTTAGAATCAGAATTTATTGCCAAATTTGTTATTTTGTGGCAGCATCAGAGTGCAAACATTTCTGTAAACCACATTACAAAATAAATAAAAATAAAGCAAAAGGAAAAAATAAAGTACGTCAGTGTCTGTGGTTCATTGTTCATTCAGGAATCTGATGGTGGAGGGAAGAAGCTGGCTTTGTGCCGCTGAGTGCTTGTCTTCAGGCTCTTGTATATTTTTCCCATGGTAGCAGAGTGAAAAGAGCATGGCCTGGGAGGTGGGGGTCCTTGAGGATAGTCATTGCCTCTTGTAGGCGTCCTCAGTGGAGTGAAGACCAGTACCCATGATGTCGCTGACTGAGTTAACAATGCTCTGGAGCATTTTTTCCTGTCCTGAGTGTTGGCGCCTCCATACCAGGCAGTGATGCAACCAGACAGAATACTTTCCACTGTAGAAGCTTTTGAGAGCCTTCGAAAATCTCCTCACACAACTGCTGGCAGCATTCTTCGGCTCTGAGAAGATTAAACAACAGCCAAATGTATCCTCCTTGTTCAAAATGGGAGGAAATTAGAAGGGTGAGAACTTAAGGCCAGTTTGGCAAGATGCTAGAATAAATAAAGAGGAAATAACTATTCATTTAGGAAAGCTTAATATAATAAAACCTAGTCAATATGGTATTACAAAAGGTAAATAATGCATGACAAATCTGTTTAATTGGGGCGAGCCTAGTTTTGCCATGATCATATTGAATAGTGAGCCAAGATGGGGAGACTTGTGGCCTACTCCTGCTCCCGATTTCTCGTGATTTCTTTGTTCTCGACTTTCACTTCATATTCAGTAGATTACCACAAAGGCCATTCAGCCCATCAAGTCTGCCCCACCATTCAAACATGAGCTGATCCATTTTCCCACTCAGCCCCACTGCCCGCCCTTCTCCCCATTACCTTTGATGCCCTGGCTAATCAAGAACCTATCAATCTCTGCCTTAAATACACCCAATGGCCTGGCCTCCACAACCTCCTGAGGCATCAAATTCCACAGATACACCACCCTCTGGCTAAATAAATTTCTCATATGTCTGCTGTAAGTGGACCCTGAAGTTGTGCCCTTTTGTCCTAGTCTCTCCCACCATGGGAAACAATGTTTCTACATCTCTGTCCATGACTTTCAACTTAAGAAATGTATCAATGAGATTTCCCCCCCCCCCCACTTCATTCTGCAAAATTACAAGTAGTACAGACCAAGAGCTGACAAATGTTCTCAGATTATAACCCTTCCATTCCAAGAATCATCCTTGTTAACCTCCTCAGAACCCTCTCCAACATCAGCACATCCTTTCTTAAATGAGCCCAAAACTTGCTCACAATACTTCAGATGAGGCCTTATAAAGTCTTAATGTCACACCCCTTCATAGTTTCTGCAGCCTTGTGCTAGTCAAAAGGACATTGACCTTTAACAGTTAAGTCTGTTTCTCTCTTTATGAAGAATGCCTGGCCAGATAAGTATTCCTGTGATTTTGAGTCTTTCTTTCAGAGTTCCACAGATTTCTAAACTTTTTTAGTCTCATCGTGCACTTCAGAGTAACCCTTGGCCATGAAGGTTGGACCCTCTGGGAGAGAAACTGCACAGGCCACACTGGCTTGGGATGCTTTCAGTTTCCTCTCAGTGCTGAAGCTCGAAGATTGAAATCATGAATATTCCCTTTGGATTTATCAACCCCCCCACCAATTTCATTTATTCTCAAAGACGCAACTTTAAACAAGAGCACTGAGATGAGACCACTGAAGGATTAAAAGAATCCCAAAGAGGACTTATTTTTAAAACAAAGACTTTATAAATAAGCCAAGAGGAGCAGAGGGAGGGATGGGTTGTTTTGAAGTCTGACATTTAACTGCTCGGCCTCTTGGTGTGCAGGCAGTTTCTCGTCGCCTTTTCAGCGAGGGAGCTGGTGTTCCAAAGCACCAGGAAACACATGAATTGGGGAGGTAAGTGGGACAGTGGACTGGAGTGCGTACCAGCATCAGTGGTCGTGGTACATCAGACAGTCGGAGGATCCGCTCCAGGCAGGAAGAAAGGCTGCGGTCTCTCCAGGTTTGCCTTCAGAGGAACATCAGCTTCCCGTTCAAAGTGATTGACCTGCACCTTTGATAGCAGAGCTCTGAAGAGGGAAAGCAGAGACTGGAAACTCGTCTTTGTCCCAGGTATGTACAATTCTATGTAATCTTGGGGAGTTTACAAACTGTCTTCAATATCTTACTAAGTTAATTGATGACACAGGAACAAAAGACTGTAGTAAAACTACTCTCTGGATATTTCTACTGGACTGGCAGATTTTCCAGATTATTGGATTTGCAAACCTTTAATTTTCATTTTAACAGGTTACAGAATAATAATTAATATTTCAGTGAACCTAGTAAGTTTAATTCAAAAAGGAAATCAAATCTGGAGTTTTCAGTTTGTTCATGACCTCAGCTCTGACTGGCCACACCTTCAAGTTCAAGTTGATTTATCATCCAACTGTACGTGCAACATGACGAAACAGCGTTCTCTGGTCCTCAGTGCAAAACACTGAACACACACACACACACACAAACACATACAGTCAAATGTTACATATGTACAGTACATAAATATATACAAACATTAAAATAAATAAATTTTATTGAGTCACACAGGGTTTGTATGAGCATTTCTTTTGGTCGTTTAGCATTGTCACTGCCCATGGGAGGAAACTGTTTCTCAGCCTGGTGATATCTTTTTCCTGACGGGAACAGTTGAAAGATGCTGTGTGTGGGGTTGTAGGGGGGGTCTTCATTGATATTGCAAGCCTCCTTCAGACAATGATCCCTGTTAATCACATTGATAGCGGGGGAGGGAGACCCCAGAGATCTTCAGCTGCTCTTCTGATCCTGTGAATTGACCTCTGATCTGATGCTCTACAGGACACTCTCGATAGAGCTCCTATAGGTTAACATAATGGTGGCCGGTGGCCTTGCCCGCTTCAATTTTCTCAGAAGCGTTTCACCTTCCTGACAAGTGAGGAGATGTGTGTGTCCATGATAGATCACTTCTTAAGACTCTGAGAAACTTGGTGCTCTCCACTTCCTCTACTACCGAGCTATTAATGTGCAGTGGAGGGTGGTCATCACTGACCCTTCTGAAGTCCACAATCATCTCCTTTATTTCGTCTGTGCTGAGATTCAACCCATAATCCATTCCGGTGGAGTACCTTGCCAATGTTACAGGTGGCAGACATTACATGGAAAATTCTGTTGTTAATTGGCAGCAAGTTTGGGCATTGATCTTGCATCAACAGCAGTTGCTATAAGGAGTTGGGAATGCTCTATATTGCTTTCCATCTAAAACCATCTGTGCTGGGTGCTCTCCAAGGCACCACCTGTTCTGAGGTTGCTCAGCCATAAAGAACATTAGGAGCCTAAAGCTAAGGCATGCTAATAGAACCAAGGATGAGACAGTAATATCAGGAGAAGTTGAGAGTGAAGTATAATTCTACAGTTACTGATGAATAATTTTCATCAGTGGTTCGAGGCCACAGCTGCTTTTGGAAGGGAAATTATTTAACTAGCCAACTATAGATGGTGATAACACAGGGACAAATTAATTGGAATTAATTTGGAGGATAGTGGAAGAAACCTGTGAAAAGGCAGAACTGGGCTGATCCCATTGTTGCCTTCAAGGGAACAGAAAGAGTGGGTCAGTATCAAACTCAGAGAAAGGAGTAGAGAATACACCATCCAATGCTGAATCTCACATCATTAGGAAGACCAAGACCTGGCAGGTCATGGATTGATTGAGGACAACTCACACACACAGTGGTGTGGTGCTATGTGTTAACAGCTGTTTGACCGTCTGCCTTTCACTGAGATCGGATGCCGTCATTGAGACATTAGTTATTTCCCACAGTGATGACTTCATGCAACTAACCCAGATCTGATTTAATTTGTCCCTGAATGCCGAGAGAGGAAATAAATCTATTATTTTCCAAAGACAAAGGAGCAGAAATAGGCTATTCATCTCATCGAGACTGCCCTACCATTTAATCATGAGCTGATCCATTTTCCCACAAGCCCCATTGCTCGTCCTTCTCCCCATCACCTTTGATCCCCTGGCAAGTCAAGAACCTTAAGTACACCCAATGACAGCCTCCACAACAAATTCCACAGATTTACCAGCCTCTGGCTAAAGAAAATCCTCCACATCTCTATTCTAACAGAAGCCCTTCAATCCTGAGGTTGTGCCCTCTACCACCATGGGAAACAACCTTTCTACATCTAATCCGTTCACACCTTTCAAAATGTTTCAATGAGGTATCCCCCCTCCTCCACCCCATTCTCCTAAATTCCAACAAGTCCAGGCCAAGAGCTGACAAATATTCTTCATATAACCCTTTCATTCTCAGAATTGTGAACCTCCTCTGAACACTCTCCATCAGCACATCCTTTATTTTAAATGAGGAGCCCTAAACTGCTCACAATACTCCAAGTGAGGCCTCATCAGTGCCTTATAAAGCCTCAACATCACATTCCTGCTTTCATCTGCTATTCCTCTTGAAATGAATGCTAGCATTGCAATTGCCTTCTTCACCACCAATATGCAAATCTACATTCAGGCATTACTGCACAAGGACTTCCAGATTATTTTCAATTTTCTCCCCATTTAAAAAAGTCTGCCCATTTATTTTTTCTCTACCAAAGTGCATGACCGTACACTTTACAACATTGTTTATCATTTGCCACTTCTCTATTTTCCTAATCAAAGTCCTTCTGCAGCCTCCCCATTTCCTCAACGCTACCTACTCCTCCACCTACCTTCGTATCATCTGCAAACTTGTCCAAGTCATTCATTCCATAATCCAAATCATTAACATACAACATAAAAGGATGCGCCCCAACATTGACCCCTGTGGAATACCACTAACAACTGGCACCCAGCCAGAAAAAGATCCCTGTATTCCAACTTTCTGCTTCCTGCCAATCAACCAAAGCTCTACCCACTCTCATGGAGTTTATTGTTCCAACAAATACTGTGACTTTGCGGAGGTATTACCAGTTTTGTAGATGGACACTTGCATTTGCCTCTTCTACTCTGCTTTACTTCCCTCAGGGTTGCTGCAGCACTTTCTCACGGTCATTCGCACAGGCTCGACGATGTCTTCAAAGGCAGTCACTGCAAACCACATTGCTAACACCAGGAAGGCAGTGGAACAGTTGCGGATGGAGGCTGGCATCGACAGGATTAAGGTCAGAGTCCTGCCAATTGGAGAATTTGTTAAGAACCAGTGATGGGGAAAGTCAGTGGATAATCACCTCAGGAAACTTGCCATGGACCTCTTTGATTTTCTCTCTCGTCAGGTCCTTGGTATATCAAGTTGAGAAGGGGTGGGGGAGATTGCCAAAAATGAGGGATTCTGTTAAAAAGGAGGCAGAGCAGCAGCTACAAAAGAGCAAATATTTGTCAAATGTTCAATACCAGATCATTCATTCTGGTGGATAAATGGAGAGATCATATTACATGACTGGGTAGGGCAGAGGAACAAAGGGATCTTGAATACAAATACATTAATCATTAAAAGTCAGTTGTACCGCAAGGCCATTAACAAAAACAATTTGAGCACTCGGGTTGAACCATGGAGAAGTTATGCCAAGCCTGTATAGAATCTTGATTAGGTCACACATGGATGACTATACAAATGTGGTCACCATGTTGAGTGAACAGTCATGTTGATGAACTAAGGGTGGATGTGCTGATCAAGTTATTATGTACATTTTGATCTTGGAGCACTGGACTATGTGTGTCTAATATGCTGTATGGGATTGGTTAATTGGGCAGAATCTGGGATCAGACTGTAACTCAATGAGTAAAACAGATGAAAGATTAATAATTATTAAAACAATAAAATTTATGACAAATTTGCTACGCAGAAGTGGATGTGATCGGAGTCCTTTTAATTAAATCTGTGTCACATTCTTGTTCTCGTCTCAGTAATTCGTTATCTTTTAAAAGTTTATGAGATCACATTTTGTTTCACCCAGGGATCATAAAGTTGGGTCAATATCAGACATCAACACAGGATCACCAGCCGGGGTGGGGGGGGGCAGTCTTTGTCCCACCAGAGCGGTGCTAGGGACTTCATCCGAACCTTTCTTTAAATATGTCAAGTTTACTGTCGTACAATTGCACAAGTACAACCTGTCGAAACAGTGTTCGCTGCTGCTGCTTCGTGCAAAATACGCAGACACACAACCAGAATACATAAGCAAGGCAAGTATGTGTACAATATTTGCCTTGTGAACATGAGGATGGTTAGTGGGAGCAGTTCCTTCAGTCGTTCAGCAGTATCAAAGTCTGTGGGAAGAAGCTGTTCCACAGCCTGGTGGTACCGGCTGATCCTCCTGTATCTCTTTCCTGCCAGGAGCAGCAGAAAGATGCTGTGTGCAGGATGGAAGGGGTCTTCAATGATTTTTGCACATCCTTTCAGACAACAATCCCAGTAGATCATGTTGATTGGGGGTGGGAAGTTTAGGTTCTCCAGAAACACAACACGGTTAGCACAACACTGTTACAGAGCCAGTGACCCGAATTAGAATCCGGCACTATTTATAGGTTCTTCCTATGTCTGTGTGGGTTTCATCCCACCCTTCAAAACATATAGGGATTGTAGGTTATAATTGGGTAGCACGATTTTAACATTTAAGAAGAATTTGGACAGGTACATGGATGAGAGGGGTATGGTTGGAAGTAGGTAAAATAATAGTTCAGCATGGACTAGAAGGGCCAAAGTGCCCATTTCTGTGCTGCAATGATCTATGGTTCTTTGGTGCAGACTTGTGGGCCAGAAGGGTCTGTTATTGTGCTCTATGTCTGAATTTAAATGTAATTTAAATTTAAAAGTACTATGCTCCTCAGTCACTCTCTTTGGGAGCTGGGTCCACATTCTCACCATTCAGTTAACAGGTTTCCCTGAACTTCCTAATGAATGCCTCAGTTTTGTGTTGATGTCCCTCTGTTCTGGTCTCCCCATGAGTGGAAACATCTCTTGGATTCCAGTGGCAGTTGTGTTGTTGAGGGTGAGGAGAGAAAATGTGAACATTAATCACACGATCTTGTTCACAAGATGAGAAAGCAAGAACCTGCAAGTGAGCCAGACGATTAAACCAACATGCTGGTCCCTGCAAGGAATGGTGTGAAAGGTAAAAACACGATGCTGGAGAAACTCAGCAGGACAAAGTGTTCTTATATAGCAAAGATAATTGGGAAAGGGAGTGGGTGAGGGAGGGAAGGGAGGGGGGAAAAAGGGGGAGAAAACGACACTGTATATATTTAAGAAGAAAAATGTCTGTATGTAACTTGGTCAATATGGTTTATAGTGTGAAAAATAAAATTTTTTTAAAAAAAAGCAAAAATAAAGATACTTAACCGACGTTACGACTTGAGCCTTTCATCACGGTGATCAACCTTGATGAAGGGCTCAAGCCTGAAACGTTGGTTATGTATCTTCATCTTTGCTATATAAAGGACACTGTTTGACCTGCTGAGTTTCTCCAGCATTTCTGTGTTTTTACTTCAACCAGTGTCTGCAGACTTTCGTGTTTCACTTCAGGGCATGAAAAGTTTTAGACAAGGAAAAGGTACCATTGCCTTCAGTGATACCATCAACTCTGGAGTGGGGACCAGCCTTTAACCAGCCACCCCCTCACCCAGTCTCCCTCCACCACTCACCTAATTTCTTTTCCCTTCTCTCCAGATTTCAAAAGCTGCAACTGACCTGATGAATTACTGCGAAGAACAAACAACAAAAGACCCACTGCTGAGAGGAATCCCAACCTCCGAGAATCCTTTCAAAGACAAGAAGCCTTGTACCATATTGTAGCCTCACCGACAGTCATTTACATTTCAGAATCCACCTGACATCCCTTGAAACCACAACCCGTTCCTGCGTTACCTTGAACATTTAGGCCTCCAATTCCTCGTCAGTCACTTTAGATAAAGTTGGGAAGCTGCAGGGAGAAAGGAGCATGGCAGAAGGCCAGAGAGAGCAGCAATAGCAATGAACATGGTGTAGCAACAAAGGGAAGAACCCAAATGCAAAATGATGCAACTGGCAATTGTTCTAGATGGGGGAGAAGAGTGGGAGTGACAAAGGACCATTCCGTTTTCCAATCCATCGAGGACATGAGTTAGAGACCAAGCTGGATTCTGGCATCAGTCTTGAGGGCAGGGCTGGTCAGTGAGGACCCTGGTCAGTGAGATGGCCCAGTTAGGGAGAGGGCCTGGTCAGTGAGATGGCCCAGACAGTGAGGACCCTGGTCAATGAGATGGCCCAGACAGTGAGGACCCTGGTCAATGAGATGGTCCAGACAGTGAGGACCCTGGTCAGTAAGTGCAGGTGGTAAGCAAAGAGTCTTATTGGTTTAAAGGAATAATTGCATTCACAATTGTTGGAAATTAAAGACTTTCCCAACATTTCCATTAGGCTTCAGCTTTCTGATTATTGTGACTGACAAAGTTCTGTCAGGTGATGAATGTTCCAGCACAACCCAATGCAGAAGCTCCCCATCTAGTGAACATTCAACAACCATTTAAAACTGCCTGACCCAAAAGGCATCAAAGTGTGGGAGTGAGGAGGGAGTGTCAGGGATTACAAATAATTAGTGACAGTTAATGGAAAGCATTTAATGAATTATATTCCTCTCTTTGGGTTGAATGATGGTTAAGGGGGCAGAAGGGAATGAGGAGTGAGAGTGTTTCTCAACCTTTTTCTTTCCACTCACATACCACTAAATAATCCCTAGGCCATCGGTGCTCTGTGATTAGTAAGGGTTTGCTTAAGGCAGTACATGAGTGGGAAGAGAAGGTTGAGAATCACTGCTCTTGACCCAATTGTTACTGAAATATTTTGCTGGAGAAAAACTGTCCTTGGCCCATTTCCTTTCGAGTTCTGAAACAGTGCACAAAATAAGTCAATGAGATACGATTAAAACAGTGGTTTTCAAACTTTTTCTTTCCACCCACATCCCATCTTAAGCAATCCCTTACTAATCACAGAGCACCTATGGCATAGAGATTACATGAAGTGGTATATAAGTGGAAAGAAAAAGGTTGAGAACTACTGGTGAAGACCCTCTGTCATGTTATTAAAGGGCTCCTACTATAACCAAAAAGCTTAAGAGTTTTTCACATCTAATTGAGGTGGGGTACATACAAGAGAAAACCAGTAGTTCTCAACCTTTTATTTTCCATTCACATTCCACCTTTAGTAATCCCTTACTATCTACCTAATGTATCCTCTATCAATGTTAGTAATGAATTACTTAAGGTGGAATGTGAATGGGGAAAAGGTTGAGAACCAAAGCAATAGGCAAATGAAAGATGGCATTTAATCTCCAGTGTCCTGGTCAATTCACTTTTGTGGTAAAGGAAAGGCTACCTTCAATTTATACGCAGCAAATTCACACAAACAGCAGTTATCAGATGAAGTTTTTATCGAATCCCAACCCACTGCAAGGTATTCCTTTTGTCCTGCCCTCTGCAATGGGTAGCCCCTCTTCTGTTCCCATGGTGGAAGGGCCCACCCTCAGTGCCTGCAATAGGACATGAACCCATGATCTTCTAAACCAGAGGTAACAGTAAATGTTTAGTTTAAAAAAAAGTCTGTGAGCAAGACACTGCTGAGTCATTCCTACACCCCTTGCAGGAATGGTGTGTTTTGTTCTCCATTAGAGTGGCCCAGTTGATGAGATGCATTGCAGTGAGATGGACAAGGAGAGCCAAGGATGGAACTCTGCAATTTCCATCACCTACATGATCCCACCACTAGACACATCTTCCCCTCTCCTCCTTCCATAGGGACCGCTCCCTCCGTGACTTCCTCACCACCATTCTGGGCCAAAAACAGTTCTTCCATGTGAAACAACACTTGTAAATCTGCAGGAATCATCTCCTGCATCCGATCCTCCTGTTGTGCCCTTCTCTACATCGGAGAGACTGGATGCAGACTGGGAGATTGCTCCACTGAGCATCTTCTTTCTACCTGCATCAATGATAGGGGCCATCTATTTCAATTACATGCATCACTCCCTTGCTGACATATCCGTCCCGTTCTCATGTACTGTCAATCCAAGGACACCCATAAATTGGAGGAGCAACATATGGGTACTCTTCAACTGGATGGCATTAACATCAACTTCTCTGGTTTCTGCTAGCCAACTGCGTTCCCCATCCCTCTGTCTTTCCTCTAGCTCCCCACCCCTTTCCCCTCCCCATTCTGTTGTATTCTCCATCCCTCATCCACCTATGACCTCCTGTTTGGGGGACCATTCTCCTCCTCCTGCCCCATTCCCCCTTCATTTTATTCAGGGTCCTGCCAACATTTTGCTCATTCCTTGAAGGACTCGGTCCCGAAATGTTAGTTATGTATCTTTATCTTTGCTTTATAAACTACTCTGACCTGCTGAGTTGTTTTTACATGCATGGCACTAAACAGTTTAATTTCCAAAAATACCAGACAGCATCTATAGAAAGAAAAATAGCTGACATGAAATAGTAACTGTTTTTCTCTCTAGACACTGCCTGGCTAGCTGAGAATTTCTGACATTTTCTTTATATTTCAGATTTATGTCATCTACATTCTTAAAAAAAGTTTCATCACTTTCCACATCTATTCATTACATTTTTCACCGTAGCAGGAGGTAGAACGAGAACACTTGCACAGCTTCTCCCTGTTAGTGAAACTGGACGCCCATTGCATTGGAAAAGATTTTAAATTGGCAGTCAATGACCTCACTTCCCCTAACTGAGCTTTATCTATCACAGCAGGGTTTGCAGTAAACTCCTCATGGTCTCATTACACCGCAGTCCTCCTCATTTTGCATCACTTCCAGTGACTGGTTGAGGTCTGGGAATTTAACAAGTGAAACAACAATAAAACCCATGCAGATTTAAAGAACATTTACAGTCCGTCCAGGCTCTCCATTAACAGCTGACCCCACCATTTTGTGTGTCAGCCTTCATGGGTGCAGATAAACTCCGTCGGTGCAAGCATGTACATGTAGCAGAACCACAATACCAATCGGGCAGTGGTCAGGATTAGATACCTCTCGTCCATCTCACATTGATGTGAAAAGGCCTGGAATGCAGTTGGACAACTCTTAGAATAAAAATCCTCTGAAGTATTTTAATTTACAATATGGCCTGACATTAAAGTACTTTTCTGAAAATCCAGGCACCTTCTCCTCACCCACATTCTCTGATTTTTGACCCTGTTTATGAACCCTGAGGTTTCAGCTCTGGAGTTGCTGTGGTCGTGGAAAAGGAAGAAAACAGTTGAGGTTCCATTACCCCACTGACCAGAGCACTGTTATTACCCAGTAACAGGTAATGACTCCGCGATTACACTATTACTAAATGCAGGATCATGTTATCCATTATGGAGGATGCTCAAATCTCAGTCAACAAAACCCTGCCCCTCAAGGTTTAACAGGATCCAGTGTTGGGTACATTGATCTAGTGTCATAGCCTCAGAGAAAATTAATCCTGTGCACAGATACTATCAAGTTCCAAGACCATTTCTGACAGGCTGCATTATCTGAGGAACAATGTAACCAATGTGAGATACTTCAAAGAGCAGTGTGATAGATAACACTGGACAACAATCTTTTTCAAAAAATTTGCTTCCTGAAAAAAAAATTGTGGATTATGACTAACAGCTTCAAGCTGAACAAAGATAATTTCAGATTTGCTGCATCACATAGGAAGTTGGAGAAACGTTAAATTAACTTTTATTGAATTTAGCATGTTTAATCGCATAATGCTGATGGCACATTACATTAGTTCAACTGACCTAAAAATGTTTTGCTTATTTTCATTTGTACTCAGCATCTGATGCCTCTCTAGTCACAAGATATAAGAGCAAAAGTAGGCCCATTAAGTCTGCTCCGCTATTCTAATCATGAGCTGATCCATCCTTCCACTCAGCCTCACTCCCTGGCTTTCTCCCCGTAGCTCTTGATGCCCTGACTCATCAAATACCTGTCAATTTCTGCCTTAAATACACTCAACGGCCTCGCTTCCACAGCCGCCTTTGGCAACACATTCCACAAAGTCACGACCCTCTAAAGACATTTTTCCACATGTTTTAAATGACATCCTTTTATCCTGAAGTTATGCCCTCTTGTCCTAGACTCCCCTACCATGGGAAATATCTTCACCACACCACATCTACTCTGTCTCGACATTAAGCATTTGAAATGCCTCTGAGGTCCCCCCTCATCCTTCTGTACTCCAATAAGTACAGACCAAGAGCCGACAATGTTTCCTCACATCTTAACTCTTTCATTCCTGGTATCATTCTAGTAAATCTTCTCTGAATATTCTCCAATGCCAGCACATCTTTTCTCAAAGAAGTCCAACAATAATCGGCCAGCAGGATGGATTCCAGTTGCCCTGATTCCGCTTTTACACGGTCGCAATATCCTGGTGAAACCTTTCACCATGTTTGCTGCTGACTGCAGGGAAGAAGTCCAAGTGCAAATGCAGAAAATGAATTTTACGTATTTGCGTGGTTTTGTTTGACAGGATATCACAAAAATAGATTATATTTTAAAAAAGGCACACGATAAGAACATTTTAAGGTGATGTTCATAATCTGCAGCCCAAAATCCATAAAATACACCCAAAAGTGTTCTGGAATTAAAATCCTTGTCCAGTGTTATCAGTTTCAATATTGTGCTGCTTTAGAGATTTTTTTTCAGGACAATGGACAAAATAAGTCACATTCAGATTGACTAGTTGATTCAATTATCTAAGTCAGAACCACTACTTATTCTCTGCATATATTGGAGTTGTCTACAAGGAATAACTCAGGCATTGGAATTCCATAAAGGCAACTGGGAGAACCAATGGACTGAGTGTCAGGAAAGATGTAGGATTTGCAAATATATACAAGTAGAAGGCAGACAGTTATTGTGTAAGGGCAGAGAGGGTTACATTACAAAAGCACTCACTGGAGTGTTAATTCAACTTACTGTGCTCTAGTTATAGGGGTAGAAACTCAACCCATAACTTTCTGATTCTGGCTATGCTTATGTATGAGGTATAAAGGTTTAGGGTAGTGATTCTCAACCTTTTTTCCCCTCACCAACACCTTAAGTTATCCCATACTATCCAAAGAGCACCTATGGCATCCTATGTGATATGAGTGGGGGGGGGGGGGGGGGGGAAGGTTGAGAACCATCGGTTTAAGGAAGACGCCAGGGTAAGTTTTTTTTTATATATAAACACACAGTTGTGGGTGTCTGGAATGCATTGCCAGGGTGGTGGTTGAAGCTGGAACAATAGGGGCATTTAAGAGACTATTAGACAGGCACATGAATGAAAGAAATATAAAGGGTTATGAGGTTGGAGGGTATAGTTTTAAAATTTTTTTTGGTGTATATAGGTCGGCACATCATGGGCCAAAGGGCCTGTACTGTAAAGTTCTAATGCCAGCACCCTGCACACAGCCCTATTTATAGGACAGACCCCATCCTTGGCACAGAGAAAGAGGAAAAAAATCACCATTGGAGAGGTGAGGAGGGAAGGAACAAGTCGTGTCGTTAGGTGGGAGAATTACATGCCCTGCTTTGTGGCGAAATGGGCTCCCAAGGAATGTGATTCTTCATCCGCAATCCTGCACGAGGATCGCACTTCTGCACACACACACAGTCTGAAAAACAGGCGTCTACCAACAACATCCCACCACTGTTCACTCAAAGCTTGAGTACTGTTACCAGCCCAACCATGTCCCCCACCAAAATATTGTGCATATTAAACATATTTACACATCAATGAAGGAGGGTCAAAGAAGCGATAGTCAGACCCCAAAACTGCTGCAGGAAGAAAGCTTGAGCTAAACTAAAGAGGCACCAGCCTTTGATGTTAAATGCAGGCTTGTCAGTGGCAGAGAATGCCTCTTCATACATGGTTCCGCGCCCTTAGCACCTTCCACTATCAAACGTGGAATGAAGAGATTCAAGCAACAACAGGAAGATTGGTGTGCAAGTGTCTCATTGAATAGTAATTTAATTCATTTGGAAAAAAGATGGCAGTTGCGAACATCACCGGAGGTCCTGACACCAGCTGTAGTCTTGCTGACAGCATGGGCTGAAGGCATTGTTGCACTGCTCTGCAGGAACCCAGTTGTCTGAGCTCAAGCCAGCGTCAATTGGTCATTCTCCAGATCTCCACTGTCATGGACCCAGAAGCTGCTGCCAACACATCGTGCTCCACACTTATCTGTAGCAGGGAATACCAACACCAGCATTACCTGGAACAATCCCAATGCCACCAAATCACAGCTCCCTGGAGCCCATTCCACCCAGATTTCCTGCCTGTTCTCGTGCCACCCACCTCCCACATGCACTGGTGTAGGGGGTTCCAGGACTACAGACTCCAGTCAACCCAGCCCTGCCAGTTTCCCATCATGGGAGGAGAACAAGGGGTACAGATCACTCTCCCCGAATCTCAGGGGTGTTTGTGATGTCATGTGGCTTTTCCACTTCCTCCTCTTCCACTGCAGAGGCAATGAAAATGGCTTCCTCCGCCCCTCCATTTTGGTGTAGAAATTTCAGGAATATTGAATTCCCTCAACTCCTACTATGCAGGGGTCCAGGATTCAACCTCTCCTAATCCAGAGGCAGACTGCAGGCATACCAGATCTTCTCCAAAGCCACTCCAGATCTGTGTGGAGTCACCAATGAACTTCACCCCAGTGGCCATTATACACACAAATGAGTGTTATCATTAGGCTGACACAGCAAAGCCTAATTTAGTCTTCACCAGAGAGCCTAGCAGGAACTGGGAGCAGCTGATCTCTCCTATGGATTAAGAGGTTTTGGATCCTTGAGTACATTTGCAGCCTTCATCTTTGCCCTACCCTTTTCCCCCATCTCCATGATCAAACTATAGTGGTGACAG
Organism: Narcine bancroftii; assembly: GCF_036971445.1. NCBI lineage: Eukaryota > Metazoa > Chordata > Chondrichthyes > Torpediniformes > Narcinidae > Narcine > Narcine bancroftii. Next base: position 249,180,867 of record NC_091471.1, read on the forward strand.
ACCACGAATAACCAAACTACAAGGAACGGGCATCTGCACAGACCATACTCACCCCATTCACCACGTCATTGTGTGGCAAAGTGCAAACTGTATGAGGTGGCTCTGTTGGCACATGGACCTATGGGCAAAGAGAACACATCTGATCAATATAAACCCAATCAGATTTCCGATTTAGTGTCAGAGCACATACACACATGACATCACATATAACCCTGAGATTCTTTTTCCTGCAGATGAAGCAAAATTACCACTTATTGGTAGTGGGGGAAAAAAACTACACGACGTACACATGTAAATAAACAAATGAAAACAATACAGAGAGGGAAAACAATACAGAGAGGGAAAAAAAAGTGCAAAAATAAGAGTCCTTAAACGAGTCCCTGAATGAGTTTGTCGTTGAGGAGTCTGATGGTGGAGGGGGAGCAGCTGTTCCTGAACCTGGTGGTGCGAGTCTTGTGGCACCGACACCTCTTGCCCAATGGCAGCAGCGAGAACAGAGCGTGTGTTGGGCAGTGTGGATCCTTGATGATTGCTGCTGCTCTCCGGCACAATGGTGGAGAGGGCCGCTGCACTGGACCTCAGATGGTGAGATAAACTAGCCTTGTATTCCACTGCCTTAGGGCTGACCTGATCAAAGGGTTAGTGTAGCAGTTAGCACAATGCTGTTCTAGCGCCAGCGACCCGGGTTCATATCCAGCACTGTGTGTAGAGTTTGTATGTTCTTCCTGTGTTTGCCTGGGCTTCTTCTGGGTGCTCTGGTTTTCTCCCACATTACAAAGAGATACAGGGTTAGTAGGTTAATTGGTTACATGGGTGTATTTGGACAGTGCAGGTTCATGAGCAGAAGGGCCAGTTACTGTGCTGTATCTCTAAAAATTACAGGGAACAACTTACCACCAGGAGATAGTTACGGAACTCATTTTATCACACAAATTTTTCTTTAAACTCTGCTCCAATGAAGCTTGCGGGACTGAGTTGATGTCATTAAGCCAATTAATGTACAGAAAGATCCAGACCGGCTATGACATAACTGAATGGTGTCATGTAATTGGAAGGAAGGAATGGACGCCTTGTTTATATGGAACAGGGTTAGGATTGATAGTCTCACTGCTATGGAACAGGTTCTCAGTTAATAAAAAGTGATGGAGAAACTTTGCAGGTCCCAGTGTTCAAAGATGGCAAAGATATATAACCAATATTTTGTACCTGAGCCCTTTGTCAAGGTATAGATTGGTTACAGTAAAAGTCATAAAATCCAGACTGCTCGGGGATTGGATCAGTGCTAATTTTCCAGATTCTTGGGCAGTACATCTGTGGTGCTTGCGCAATGCACGCACACACCAAAAGCCATGAGTTGTCAAGAAGTCCAGATTCTCAGGTAGTTTTGATTTCAGACAAGTGTTTGAGAAGTCTGGATTTTAGGGTGGTTCGGAATTTGAACAGAAAGCACACTCATCACCTCAGGGACATACCTTAATGGTCTTATCTGTTGATGAGGTGTACAGGGTGCCTACGGAATGTCTTATTCCTGTAAGCTGGGAACGGTGGCCAACATTGAAACACTGGGGGAATAAAGCAGAATTGTTCTCTGTGAGAAATAAGATATTAGTAATTAGCAGTAGAATAAAAACCAGTTCCTGCTCCAGAATTTGCAAATTCCTAACCCACTGATAGATCAGCACTTAGGCCCGCCAGCAAATGAGCTCACCTCAAGTACTAATTTGTCCAACCCAACCCAAGGTCAAGTATGTGGCCTTACCTTGACGTGTTGGAAGTTGCCTTTCTGTTGCTCGAAGACATGGACCAAGCCCCACTTATCCCCAGCCCATAGCTCACCGCGTTCATATGACATGCTCAGCAGGTAAGAGTCCAACTGGGAAGAGGGAGATAAAATCAAGTGAGGGGCAAGGCAAGGAGAGAGTAGGAGCAAAAGCAAGGGTGTTTTTTTCATGGTCATACTGCACAGAAATAAGCAGTTTGGTCCACCATCAAGCACTCACCACTCTAATGCCACACTAATCTCATTTTATTCTCCCATTCCCACCAACCTCCCAGAGTCTACCATTACTGACCTATGCACTGGGAATAACATATAGTGGTCAATTAACCTACCAACCCATGTCTTCAGAACACTCAAGAGGAAATCCTCACAGTCTCAAGGAAAACTGCAAACTGCATACAGACAAAGCTGAGGTCAGGATTAACCCTTTGGACTATGGCCATTTTCATAAAACAGTATGTACTCTGGATTGGGTCCTTGGGTCAACCAGAGTTAGTTGATCTGTCAGTCACTGATACCATGTAATATCTGGCCGATCACTGTTCTGTTCATATACTACATAGTTCAAGATACTCAAACAATTTTGGATGTTCTTATCTTTACTTCCAATACTTTTCCTTGTTGTGGAACTTGGTAAAGCAGCTGTTTTTATGCCAACCTTTGCAAAGATACACTTTACAGTAGGAACCAGCTGGTGGCTAGGTATAAAATCAGTCCCAGAAAACGGGGACACAGAAAATATCTGAAAAACCAAGACCCAGACCCCAAAGGGTTAAAAATGGGTCACCGGAGCAGTGAAGAAACTGCTCTACTTGCAGCACCACTATGTCATGCTACCTTCAATGGTACTTCAGCCTTTGATCTGCATCCTAATGTTCATAATAGTTTGAGCTAAGAGGAGTTTTGGCAGTTTGAAATTATATAGAACACAGCAGCACAGTTCAGGCCCTTTGGCCTTCAATGTTGTGTCAACCTATATATTCCTATTGAGAGAATGATACATGAATGTGCAAGGTATTGATGCATTAAATCCTTAAGGCTATTTCCTTTTCAGAGAGTCTAGTCATTGAGCACGTGGATTCAGGATCAAATGTCATTTAAAATTGAAGCGTGAAGTTCAGAAGACCAAGTTCATCTAACAATACTCAAATGTAAATTCAAAGCTGATGTTCGCGCGTGTACAATAGAATTCAGATGATAATGGGGATCAGGCAGACGACTGGTCAAAGAATCAGTTTTGTATCCTCCCAGATCCAGCTAATTATGTTTTTATTAGGTTGGGCAGAGTGGTGACAGGGCATTGACCAGCGTGGCGATGATGCCCAGGTAAGGGGACAGAGGGTAGTAAAAACATACAGAAATATTGGAGGAACTCAGCCAGACTTGCAGCATCCACAGGAGATAAAGATATATTACCTAAGTTTCAGACCTGAGCCCTTCTTCAAGGTAGGAGTTCAAAAAAAAGGCGACTGAACAAAAACTGAAGAATGGCAGGGGAGGAGTCCAGGCCAACAAAAGGTATGGCCTGGATGTGAAAATTGAGAATTGATTTTGGCTCTGTGAAAAGAGAAAGGAAAAAGGGAAGAGAGAGACAGAGCTGGGAGAAAGGTGCCGGGGAAGAAGTTAACGGAAACTGGAAATGTCGATGTTAATGCCATCCAATTGGAGTAGGCCCAGATGGAAGATGAGGTATTGTTCCTCCAATCTGTATTTGGTCCAAGAGTCTGGCAGTGCATGAGACCATGGACAGACATGCCAGCAAGGGGATGTGACAGGGGATTGAAATGGGTGGTCATTGGGACAGCCACACTCTTGGTGCCCAGAGAGGGGACCGAGGGTGTTGTTGCTGCAACAATTCTCTGGCCTTTCTGACAAATGATGTCAACATGTACCTGTAGCCTTTGTAGAACATGATTGGTTCTGCGATCTACCACCACCAAGGTTCTGTCCTCGCTCCCAGACAGTACAAAACGATCATCGGCTGCCAGGCAGAGTACCGCACTGGAGTGTAGCTTCCGACTGGTCAATACAGGGTAATTGACTGTGGACGGAGGATGCAGGGCAATTAAACACCAACTGACTCTCCCACAATAACCCAACTGCATCAATGGAAAAAATGGTTGTGCTGCTACAGCTACTGTAATGGTAGCATTGCCACTGGTGCAGAACCATGGAGAGCACCCAATCAACCGATAGCTCCGTACAGGTTTTAAACGGCTTGTTAAAGGAGCCGAAGGTGATTTATTTCAAAATCCCATGACCGCAGGGTCCGGGGCCAAGATGGCAGCGCCTATGATCGGCACTGACACGCCTGGTTGCAGACTCCGGGGAATGGTGCTGGCATCAGAAACTGGGAGACCACACCTGTTTGAGGAGAAGCAGAACAGATGACACACAGGACGGTAACCACGATGGTGGATCAGTGAGGGGTTCTGACGGCGAAGAATACAGAGGCAGTGGACTGTTGGTAACTCGAGGCGAGGAACTCGCATAAGCTGTAGGCGACTGCAGTCAAGAGACACAGCAGGCTGCGGATTGCTGGCTGAAGGGGCACAAGGTATTGGATGTGAGAGGTTGCTGGAAGCTTCCTGATTGTGTCAGAGGTTTGCATTTAAAGCTCAGGTTGCTGATGGTGTGAACTGAAGGAGCTGTGAGAGCACTGGAAGCGAATCCATGGACACTCAGTGACTCTAGGGAGACTCTCCTTTGCTTCTCTTTCCCTGACTGTAAGGAATTCTGGGCAATTTTTGCTGATAGCAAATCTTTGCTGCCTTTCTGTTTTATTATGTGACAATAATTTGGAATCATCACGTTCTGCCCTACTGTGTGAGGGCCAGGCGAACAAGGGGTGAAGTGTTATCCCGCTGACCCACATTCTACATCCCTCCCCATCAGTGAAAGGAGCATACTGACCTCGTGGGTCATACATGGTGACCAATTTGTCATATGATCCAGTCACAAGGATGTCGGGAAGATACACCAAACAAAGCACAGCTGCTTTCCCTCTGCGGAGATAAAAATCTGTCACCAATTCATCAGTTCGTATTACCCATCCCTCCATCTCACACTTCCCACCCCCTCCCTCTCAAAACCCCATCAGCCCAAACACGGACTCACCTTGCCTGACCCTTTCTTTCTGGAACCAGGTGCACCCAGTCCCTCTGCTCTCTCAGCCAAGGGGTGGAAGCAAGTACAATCTAACATCCATGACAAGAACTAAACTCAAGATTACTGGGGGATTTATATTCACAACTGCAAACCCTGGTATCTGCTGCCTTAATCCTGGAACAATGGCCCTTCAGAGTGGAGTGGTACACATCAGTTTGCTGCAGTGGTATAAACATGGAACAAGCATGCTTATTGAGTGTCTGATACTCTCCCAACTGAAAGAGCACTAGGCCATCTCATGCTTTGTTTGTTTATCTTATGCTCTCAGCCCATCTGCTCTCATGAATAAGGAATGTGCCAAGGTGCGAGTGTGGGTCATTTTCAGACACCTGAAAATGCTGAGTCTCAATAATGGCTGCTCATCCCTTTTTAATTTTTTTTCCTTAAATTTATAAATTTACACATACAGCACGGTAACAGGCCATTTCGGATCACGTCCATGCCGTCCAATTTACACCCAATTAACCTGCACTCCTGATAAAATTGTTTCAAACAATGGGAGGAAACCAGAGCCCCCAGGGAAAACCAATGCAGACACGGGGAGAAAATACAAACTCCTTACAGACAGCACAGGATTCAAATTCTGGTCCCAATCCCTAGCATTGTAAAGGCATTGCGCTAACCTCTACACCAACCGTGCCTTCAAGTCGAGGGGTGGGTCAGTACATGTGTAGATGACACAAAGGTTGGAGGTGTTGTGGATAGTGTAGAAGATGTCATAGGTTACAGCAGGATGCTGGGCAGAGAAATGGCAGATGGAGTTCAATCCAGCTAAGTGAGAAGTGATGCATTTTGGAAGGTCAAACCTGAAGGCTGGGTACATGGTTTCTGTCTGTGGAAGAACAGGGGGACCTTGGAGTCCAAATCCAGAGATCTCTCAAGATTGCCATGCAGGTTGATAGGGTAGTTAAAAAGGCTTATGGTAATGCTGGCCTTCATTAATCGATGGATTGCGTTCAGTCTTTTGAGGTAATGTTGCAGTTCTATAAAACTCTGGTTAGACCACACTTGGAATATTGTGTTCAGTTCTGGCTGCTTCATAACAGAAGGGATATGGAGACTTTGAAGAGGGTGCAGAGGAGATTTACCAGGATGTTACCTGGATTGGAGATTGCTTTTCTCTTTGGAATGAAGGACGAGAGGCAACTTTAATAGAGATCTTCAAGATTAGGGCAACAGCAGAACATACCAGAGAACATCGGCATAAGGTGAAGGGAGGAAGGTTTAAGGGAGATGTCAAGGGTTTTTTTTTTAAACAGTGAGTAGCAGATGCCTGGAATGCATTGTCGGGGATAGTGGTGGAGGTTGGTACAATAGGGTCATTTAAAAGACTCAACAGGCAAATGATGCAAGATAATTAAAGGGTTATGGGTGTGTTTGTTGATTAAATTTATATAGGTTGACATAACTTTATGGGCCAAAGGGCCTGTACAGTGCTGTTACAATCCATGTTCAATCACTATTTAAATGTTGTTTAGAAGCTGAGGAGGGGAAAAAGTGCCACAGGACCATAGGTATAGAATTAGGCCATTTGGCCTAATTCGCTCTACTATTCCATCATGAGCTGATCCATTCTCCCACTTAGCCCCACTCAGCAGCCTTTTCCTCATAATTCTTGATACCCTGACTGCAGATCCCTCTCAATCTCTGCCTTAAATACACCCATACAACCTGGGCTCAATAGCTGCCCATGGCAGCAAATTCCAGAGGTTCACAATTCTCTGGGTAAAGAATTTTTCCATATCCATTTTAAATGGGTGCCCTTCTTGACCTTAACTCCTCTACCATGGGAAACAACTTTGCCACATCTACTCTGACCAGGCCTTTCGTGAGGTCCCCCCTCATTCTTCTGTACTCCAAGGAGTTCAGTCCAAGAGCCGACAAATGTTCCTCATATGCTAATCCCTTCATTCCAGGAATCATTCTTGTAAATCTTCTCTGAACTCTCTCTCCAATGCCAGCACTTAATTCCTTAAATAAGGAGTGCAAAACTGTTACCCGTATTCCAAGCGAGATCTCACCAGTACCTTATAAAGCTTTAACATCATGTCCCTGCTCTTGTATCCCATTCTTCTAGATATGGATGCCAACACTGCATTCACCTTCACCACCGACTCAACCTGGAGGCTAACCTTTAGGATTCCTGCACAAGGGCTCACAAGTCCTTAGCACCTCCGAATTTTGAACTTCCTGAACACAATAAATGCTATTTTGTTAAGTACACTCACTAGGCTATTGCCCAATCAACATGTGCATCAACATGCATTCAATCTTTCTCCCCATCCAAATAACAGTTTGCCCTTTTATTCCTTCTGTTAAACTGCATGATCACACACATTAAAACTTGTATTTCATTTGCTACTTTGCCCATTCTCCCCACCTATCCAAGTCTCTCTGAAGCCTCTCCATCTCCTCTTCACTTCCTGCCCCCAGCCGTTGGTTTGCGTGTGCATTAACACCTCTCAGAAAATTGCAAATTACACTGGACAACAATATTATTTTTTATAAAAGGTTTGATTCCTGGAAAAAAAAATGGGATTATCATAGACAACTTCAAACTTGACCCAAAAATAATTTCAGATTTGCTGTATCAAGTAGGAAGTTAAAAGAAACATTAAATAAACTTTTATTGAATTTAGCATGTTTAATCACATAATGATGTTCTCAGGCTGACTGCACATGTTGCACAACAAATACAAGGAGCCCAGAAATCAATAAGTGCAGTCATGCTGCATTTTTGAGCCTTAAGTGTATACTCACAACAAATGTAACAGAATGTATAGCAACTGTTGTAACATTGATGAGACATTTCTACTGTATTGAATCTTACTGAACACAATAAATGCTATTTTGTTAAGTACACTCACTAGGTTATTGCCCAAACAACATGTGCCTCAACATGCATTCAATCTATAATCAATGTAATGCCCAGCATCTGCATATGTGAGCTGCACCTATCCTGACTAAGCATGCCCAGGGCTGAGACAACATTTGCATAGCACCTGCACTGGGTGCAAGTCCAGAAATGCTTGAACTGACCAAAATAGCTTGCTTTGTGGGTGATATACAGTAGACTTAAAATATGACAGTAAATCTCAAAAATAGATTATAATGATAGGAAGGTTTTAAGGTGATTTTTGTGATTAGCAGTCCAAAATCTATAATCTATGTTCAGGAAGCAACATCTTAATTGTCTTGTCAAGTGTTATCTCTGTCTGAACTTCCCAGAGGTGCCAGTAAAGTGGAATGACAGTGAGGGCTCCACACTTCTTCAGTGAGCAGAATGCCAACCACCACTCTTGGCACATCACCCACATCTCCACTCACCAGGTGGCATCGAGACACTGGCACTACCTGATCTCCCGGACTGCTGCCCCCTCTGATGCCATGTCCCAGAGTTTGACACTGCTGTCCCATGATCCAGAGCACAGCATATTCGCCTGGGCAGCGAGAGCCCAGACCCAGCCCTGCAACAAGAGCAGAGATAGGGTGGCATCAAACAGATAAAGCCGGAGAACCACAGAATAATCCACTCATGGGTTTAAAAAAAGCCTGCATTTCTATAATGGTTTCATCTTGGGCCGTTCGATAGTGTTCACAGAATTAGTTTAGAATCCACAAATGCTCATTGTCTTTGAAGGGACTCTCTTTTGCTTTGTTTTTCGTTGGGGCACTGGGCATTGCTCAAGGCGATTTATGGCAGGCAAATATTGACATACAACAAAACCCCCAGTATCCAGCACCCATGGGGATTAGTAGATTCTGGACAACAGAATTTGCCAGTTGCTTGAGATTGTATGTTGTGTGGATTGGCGAACTGGCCACTAGTGGGCATCAATTTTAAATTTCGTATTTTGCTCCTATTTCCCAGTTGCTTGAATTCTGGCTATCAGGGGATTGATTATAAGGCACTTTCAGGTGGCCAATTGCCCCGCTTGTAAAGCTGCATATTTTGGCAATGTGCGGCTGTTGGGAGGCCACATGAATGTGCAGGAGGCGCCTGCAAGGTGAACTTTGTAACCCTCCTCCAAGAAGGATAATCGCCCAGCACAGTGGCCTCCCCAGCCATCTGAATGCAGCCGCCTAAAAGCGGCTGCACTCAGGATGACAGTCAGCTGGCAAGCACCTGACAGCTCCTCTCCCAGCTGCCCCTTCCCCCGGCTCAGGACGTCGGGTCAGGGGCAGCTGGCTGGGTTGTCAGCGTGGGGACTGCAGGGCGAGAGCAGCTGGCGGGGGAGAAGGGAGCTGGCCAAAACAATATGCCGGTACCCGCCAGCCACTCCAGCCCCCGTACTCACCTGCCAGCCGCCCCAGCCCCCTTCTCCCCCTCCGGCCGCCCCAGCCCCCTTCTCCCCTGCCGACCGCCCCAGCCCCCTTCGCCCCTGCCGATCGCCCCAGCCCCTTCTGGAGGCAGAGCGATCACTGTGGGGACATTCCACGTGGGATGTCTCCACGCTGATAGCCCATGTTGGCTGTCCCAGCTGACAGCCAGCCATCCTAACTTGACAGCCCAAGGGACAGGAGCCGGAGTGCGCTCAGATGCGCATCCCGGTGCAGCTGTCCCTTCAGGTGGCCAGCGCTGCACTTTTAGCACTGCCACCTGAACGGCAAGACAAAGGGCCATTTTCCCTTCTTCAGGCAAGTTCTTAGTGGAGAATCCACCTGAAGAAGCCTTTACTGAATATCATATAAATTACATTTTTTATTAATTATTATGTGACAATAAAAGGAACCTTGAAGCTAGTTTCTGAAATAAAATAGGAAATATGGCTGTAAATTTATGCACAGCAAACTCCCACAAACAGCAAAATTAGAATGACCAAAATAAATTTGTGTTAAAAACAGAAAGTGCTGGAAACACACAGCATCAGGAAGCATCTGTGGAAGGCGAAAAGTTAAAAGCACTTTTTTTCGTTCTGGCAAAATGTCTTGGACCTGAAGTTATAACTGTTCCTCTTTCTACAGATGCAGCCTGAACTGCTAAGAGATTCCTGCATTGTCTGTTTTTACATCAGATCGCCAACAATAGCATTTCCATCAAATCTATTTGAGTGGTTGATGGTTAAGATGCCGGAGAAATTCAGATTTATTGTCAGAGTACATACATGACATCACATACAACCCTGAGATTCTTTATCCTGCGGGCGAAGCAGAATTATCACATTGCTAGTGTAAAAAAAATTGTACTCAACAAAAATAATAAATGTAAACAAACTGAATGCACAATACAGAGAGAAACAAAATCAATAAAGTGCAAAAGAGTCCTTAAATGTGTCCCTGATTGAGTTTGTAGTTGAGAGTCTGATAGTGGAGGGTAGCAGCTGTTCCTGGACCTTGTGGTGTGAGTCGTGTGGCATCTAGACCTCTTTCCTGATTGCAGCAGTGAGAACAGAGCATGTCCTGGGTGGTGTGGATCCTTGATGATTGCTGCTGCTCTCCAACTTTTTCCATCAGATTTTGTCATATTAACTGAGGGTGGGGAGGGTAGTAAGACAGGGCCTCAGTTGAATGCTTCATCAAAACTTACCTTTTTAATGGTAAACCATTTCTATTCACCCTCATCCATGACTGACCTATTTATCCTTAATTCACCACAACCCTCCCAACATCTTGTACTGCAGATTGAGCAGGTGTCTGGCTCAGGGATTGGACAATCTGACCAGAGAAAGGACAAAGCTCTAGGATAATGTAAATGTCAGGCATATAAAATGTACAGGTTTTAAAGTAATATCCTCACCCTGTGAGTTCCCCTTGGTTGATGGCCAAGTGTTTTCACTAGCACCTTCTCTCCATCTTGCGCCAAACGCCTCAAGTCCCAGATGTTAACGTTCCGGTCCCTGGATCCAGAAATACAGAGTGAAGCATTCTGGAGGAAGAGCAGAAAAGGTTGAGTAGTGTGGAGGGAGAGGCAAACCATCAGCATTCATAGCATGGATTGGCAAGAAGCAGCTGCTGAGCATGCGATGAGAGCTGGGCATTACCTGAATCAGCAGCACCGAGTCCACTGAGGCAAAATGCCCATCATTCAGTGAGAAATGCTCCACCTTTGGGTTGCTACCTGACCAATGGGAAAGATGCTCCTCGAGCTCAATACATGCAGTTGGCCAATCAAAATCTTTACCTATTTAAAAAAAGCAATGAAATTAAACAAAGTTAGTTTTGTCAGAGTTTAATCCACCTCTACCCACCAAATTTGGTCTCACATCTCTTGCACAAGGCATAGGAGCCAAAATAGGCCATTCAGCCCAATGTCTGCCCCGCTATTCAATCATGAGCTGATTCTCCCACTTAGCCCCGCTGCCCGGCCTTCTCATGAGCATTGAGGTCCTGGCTAATCAAGAATCTCTGCCTTAAACACACCCAATGACCTGGCCTCTACAATTGCCTGTGGCAACAAATTCCAGATTTACCACTCTAGCTAAAGAAATGTCTCGCAGGACTGTCCTAATCTTTAATCCTAAAGATGTGCCCTCTTATCCTAGGCTCTCCAACCATGGGAAACAACCTTTATACATCGATTCTGTCCACATCTTTCAAAATGCTTCAATGAGATCATCTCTCACTCTCCTATATTCCATTGAACTCAGGGCAAGAGCTGTATAAATGCTCCTCATATGATAACCCTTTCTTTCCTGGAATCATCCGTGTGAGCCTTCTCGAATGTCAGCACATCCTTTCTTAAATGGTGAGCCAAAACTGCTCACAATACTCCATAGAGCCTTATAAAATCTCAACATCACAGACCTGCTCTTATGTTCTATTCCTCTTGAAATAAATGACAGCATTGCATTTGCCTTCTTCACCATTGACTCAAATGCGCTCATCTTCAGGCTATCTTGCATATAATACCTCCCACTGGGCTTCTATACAACCCCAATCTATTTCACAATGCTTCTTTTTTTTTGAAGACTTTATTTAAAATTTTATAACATGAATACAATAGAGAAAAATAAAAAAAAATTAAAATGGTATTACAATATTACATCAGAAAACTACACAAAATAAACCCCCCCCGTTAATTGTAACACAATATTAATAATCTAACTTAAAATTAGTCCAACCCTCCCCCCCCAAATAAAGAGTGAAGAATTAATAAAATTAACAATATTATATATGGAAAAAAAAATACCCACTTACAAAAAAAAGATAAAACTTAACCTAAAAAAATTCTAACAAAATTTTGTTTTAATCAATACTAAAATATCACGCTTAAACATATATTTAAATCAAACTTAAATGCATATAATTAGCAAACGGAGTCCACTTTAACTTATAAAAAGACATCTTATCCTGAATTGAAAAAGATATCCTTTCCATAGTCAAACAAAATTTCATCTCCAAATACCACTTAACTAAAGTTAGTATATTTTTATCTTTCCAAGTAAGTGCTATACATTTCTTAGCCACGACTAAAGCTAAATAGATAAAGGAAATCTGATAATCCTCTAAACCTAAATCAATTAATGATTGCATGTTCCCTAATAAAAATATATCGGGATCTAATACAAGATGGATATTATATAAACTGTTAAAAATAGATTGAATACCTTTCCAAAACTGTTGCAATCGATCACAAAGCCAAACAGTATGCAAAAAAGTATTGGCCGTCTGATCACATCAAAAACAAGAATCCAACTTACTAAGACCAATTTTTTTTAATTTCTCCGGTGTTAAATATAGCTGATGAATAAAATTATAATTAATCATCGCTAGTCCATTGTTAATTAATTTCCGAATACTGACAAATTTCCATCCAAGCTTCTTCAGCTATTTTATGTCCTAAATCTTTTTCCCATTTCAACTTATCTTTATCCCAGTCTTTTTTACTATCAATTTCTTGTAAAATACAATACAAATCAGATATATATCCCTTTTTTGGTATTGAAAGTACATATTCTTCAAAACTAGATTCAGGTAATAAAATCATATGTCGACCACATAACTGTTTTACAAAAGATCTTAACTGATAATATACAAATATAGAATTTCCACTAATACCATATTTCCTTTGTAATTCGTCAAAGGAACAAAAATAACCCTCAGAAAAACAATCAGATAAATTTTTTATTCCCTTCTTTTCTCATTGTTTCAAAGTGGCATTGGAGACCGTAAAAGGAACAAGTTGATTATTATATAATGGCAATCTTCCAGAATATATATTTTTAAGTCCCAATTTTTTAAGTTTACTTGTCCAAAAATTCAATAAATGTTTCAATATTGGCACATCCTAAGTTTGTAGTAAATTTTTATTCCATCGAAACAAAAACTCATGAGGAAGTTTTTCTAAAATAACCACCATTTCTATCTTTACCCAACTAGGTGGGTCGTCCATATTCATTAATGCACTAAGAAATTTAAATTGAGCTGCTTCGTAATAATGCTGAAAATTCGGTAATCTTAAACCTTTCACAATGCTTCTGAAGATACTGTGAGCATACCATAAAATACCCATAACACAAGTCCATAAGGTATAAGAGGCAGAAGTAGGCCATTCAGCCTGTTGCACCTACTTTTCTCCATCTCCTGCCACTACCTTCCCTTTCCCTCTGGGCTCAAACCCTGCCATTTGCCTTTCTCTCCCAGATTCCAGCAGTTTGTAGCTTGTGGATCCTTATCTCAGCTATTCTGACCTTTGCTGAGCCTGGGTACTCCTGTTCCTTGACCTCAAACCAATCACTCCTCAAGCTTTATCCATTCCTTGCAAGGTTGAAATCTCCATTAGCTATCAAGGGCCCCACTCTGCCCCTTGCTCATTTACCCTCCAGGTCCTTCCATGCAGAACTGAGCTTGCTCCCCCAAATCATATGGATCCTTCTCATCTCTCTGGATTACGATTTGAACTCACAATCTTCCAGAGACCCATTCAGCTCCAAACTTCCCTGCTCCTTGAGTGTGCCTGGATCTCCTCCCTCACCTACACTTCTTCACATCCTGTCAACAATCCTCTCCCTGGTTTAGTCACCACGTTTGGAAGGAATTCAGCGCCAGCAATAAGAGGGGTGGGTGGAACAACATATGGCAATGAAAAATAATTTTTCAATTAATTTTATTTATTTTTATTTGTTTACAGGTTGAACCTCTTTAATCCGGTGACTTTGGGACCTTGCTATTGCCGGACCACAGAAAATGCTGGAAAACAGAAATTCACCCCTAAGGGAACCCCCTATATAAACATATCACAGCTGGAACACAGCTTAAAGCAGGAAATAATACTGTGGGGGTGGGGGCAGCATGGTTAGCATAGCAGTTAGCACAACACATTTACAGCACCAGTGATCGGGACTGGGGCTCAAATCCCGTGCAGTCTGTAAGGTGTTTGTACTCATGTCAGCAGATTCAAAACATGCCGGGTCACGGGGGTTGCCAGACCACAGAAGGCTGGATTAGAGAAGTTCTACCTGTAATTTGGATGTGCAGCCCGGTAATAGGCCCTTTCGCCCCACGCCCAATTAACCTGCAACCCTGTACGTTTTGAAGGGTTGGAGGAAACCGAAGTGGCTGGAGGAAACCCACAGAGACACAGGGAGAAGGTACAAACTTCTTACAGGGAGCATGGGATTCGAACCCCAGTGCTGAATGCTAGTGCTGTAAGTGTTGCGCTAACCGTGCCGCCCATGACCTCACAGGACACGAACCTTCCAACACTGGGTAGCTCAAGCCAAGGGTCTTCTGTGCCCGGATTCTCCAGGTCACCTCATCAGTCAGGACACATTGGAACGCTCGGCAAACTAATGGGAGGACTCCAAGCACAAATCTAGCATCCAGGTAGGAGCAGATCTCCAAAACAAGCTCCCATGGGAGGGAGAGGAGGCTGGATTGCACATTGTCAGCAGGCAACACCTGGCTGGATCGCAGTCTCACACTCAGGTCCGAAGCACTGGTCCTGTTGCTGCGCGGCTGCTGTTCGCCGCTCACCTCCAGTGGGCAGCTTTGGGGCCTGGGGCCACACAGCTCGGGGTTCCTGACCCGGTCCACATACTCCTGGGCTTGGATCTCCAGTTCATTCTCCTGATCCTCATCCAAGTCACCCTCCGTCCGAGGCTGGTCACATCGGCTGTCATCCAGTTCACTTGCCATCTTGCCCTCTCTGCCCCACGGTCAGAACAGGCTGAAGAAACAACAAATAATACATGTACCAATACATGTACTAAAACAAAATTAAACTGCTGAAGATTTGCAAAGACCTGCTTTATCAATCCTTCCCAAATGCATTCCAACTTTCCCGAACATGGATGTTAAGACTCATTTCAGACACCCAAATTTCAGCCATATAAGAAATGCTGAACTTGGACAAGTTGTTTTTCATGTTTCATCTGTCCACACACCACCATCTTTGCCCGAGAAACGATTAATCTGTGGATAGGGTAGGAAAGGATTTTAGCATATTGGCCTTCATAAATCAAAGTATTGAGTGCAATAGTTGGGATGCTATGGTAAAGTTGGACAAGTTGAGGTCAATTTGGAGTGTTGTGTGCAGTTTTGGTCACATAACCTCAGGAAGGATAGCAATAAGATTGAAAGAATGCAGAGATTTACTAGAATGTTGCTGGGACTTGAAGAACTGAGTTACAGGAAAAGGTTTAACAGTTTATGACTGGATTCCCTGGGGTGTAGAAGAATGAAGGGAGATTTGACAGATTTTAAAATTGAGGAGTAATGTCGGTAAGCCTTTTCCACTGAGGGTAGATAAAATACAAACCGGGGACATGGGTTAAGGGTGAAAGGGGAAAGTTTAGGGGGAACTTCACACAGAGGGGTGGGAGTGCAGAATGAGTTGCCAGCTGAAGTGGTGAATGTGGGCTCAATATCCACATTCAAGGAGAATTTGGACAGGTACATGGATGGGAGGGGTATGGACTGGGTGTTGGACAGTGGGGGCCCGGTAGAAAAATAGTTTGGCAAAGTAGAAGTTCCTGTTTCTATGCTGTAATGTTCTTTGGTTGCTGGTTCCTGATTTTAAAATTTATTAATTACATTTAGACATACAGCATGGTAATAGGCCCATTTGGCCCATGAGCTCATGCTGCCCAATCACAGATTTATTGTCAGACCCAATTAACCTACAACCCCCGGTATGTTTTGAATGGTGAAAGGAAACCAGAGTCCCCAGGGAAAACCCATACAGACACAGGGAGAATGCACAAACTCATTACAGGCAGTGGGATTCCAACCCCAGTCCCGATCATAACAGTGTTGCGCTAACTGCTACGCTAACAGTGCCATCCCAAATTATGGCCTGTACAATAGTTAGAAGGGCAGAGGGTGGCATCTGTGAGCTAAAATGGTCTTGGCGCTCCTGGTTACAGAAACAGGATGGTAGGTCAGCCAGTACTTCTGATCATTCTCCTGTGCTTCTACAGGGATGTGCATGTGAATAGTGAACACTAGTTGGAGTCAGGTCCAGGTCTGGCTGTACTGCCACTCTCAGTGGAGGATTAGGTGGGATATACTGTGCCATCAATTTAGGACAAACTAAAATCATTAACCAGAGATAGCAGGAGTCCATGAAGACAATGGAAGCTCAGCTAATTGGTGAAGGTTCTGCATTGTTCACAAGGTACAACCATCTCTTGGCACAGACCAAGCAGAGGTACATAAAGAACAATGGTGGTGTGCTCTGGGAGCTAGTTTCAAGCAAATCAGCTGCTCCATTTCCTATATCACAACAGTGAGCATGTAAATAAGGCCCTTCCTAACTTAGAATGTGAACTTAAAAAAAAATTGCGGCTGAAATGTGGACAAGACAGTCAAACAAAATTACTTTTATTGATTCTGATTATTTGGAAAAAAAACAGTACAGATACTTATTGTGGGGAAAACAGCTTTAAAAACTTTAATCACGTCATTAAACATCCTCTTTTGACTATCCTGGTTATTTTTCCCCAACACATTGTAAAAATGAATTGTTCCCAGAAATATTTTGAACCCAGGGTCACTAGGGCTGTAACAGCATTGCTCGAACTGTGCCGGCCTTTTGAGGGATCTGATGCAGGAACGGGGAAGTCTGGCGTCTGGGATTGGAAAGGCAGAATGACAAGTTGCTAGGCAGTAGACAAGGCCTTGGTACCAGGAGTGAGTCAGACAGTCCCCAATCCATTCGAGGCCTTGCACACAATTTCACCAGCTGGGAAGAATTATCGGATGACTTCATGTGTTCAAGACACTGTGCAAATGCAATATTTAAAAAAAATGCTAGGATCAATTAAATATTGATAAAAGGGCTAGTTTTGTGGTCAAAGTATAGTTAATGGCAAATGCATGAAAGACAACTCGAAACATGCAAACATTACTCAATACGAAACATACATTTCAGGAATGGTCCTCAGCTGAAGAATCCTGATGGAAAACACCTCCGCAAATCACTTGACGGTACATTGCTCTTATTCAGTTGGACCAACACCAGTCTCCACACCTGAACCGCACAGTGAGTCTCGACTGGCCAGTGTGGGGTGCAAAACACTGTTCCAAGGTGCTTTCTTAACATTCAAGACTAATTAAGGAAAAATTACATGTACATTACCCAAGTTTAAGTAAACAAGGCTGAAGGGGGTCTGTTTCTATGCTGTAATGGCCTATGGTAGTGTAAAAAAAGGTAGCCCCCAATTTTACACTGTTTATCCAGCCGAGTTTTTCCAGCATTGCGTTATTACTTCAACCATGGTCTCTGTAGACTTTTGTTTTACTTCTCCAATGTTAGCATTCAGATTCCCTGGACCTGACCTTCCTTTTCATTTACTGATCATTGAACACAAGAATATCCTCAATGTCGCCATCTCCTTTCACGCTGAGCAATAACCTCTCTACTTCTGGCTGCTCCCCAATGTACCCCTCCCCACCCTTGCTGCCTCAGACTGGCTCACTCTTTAGGCTGCTTGTCGTCATCCCCATTGTCACTGCCACACGGTCCCCACTCCCATTACCCCAGACTGGCTCACCCTGTAACCTGCTCCCACGGTCCCCACTCCCATTAACCACAGACTGGCTCACCTTGTAACTTGTTCCCACAGTCCCTACTCCCATTACCCCAGACTGGCTCACCCTCCCACACAGCACCCCCATCCCAATTACCCCAGGCTGGCTCACTCTGTAACCTGCTCCCACTCCTATTAACCCATAATGGCTCACCCTGTAACCTGTTCCCACACAGTCCCAAAGAACCATAGAACATTACAGCACAGAAACAGGCCCCATTACCCCAGACTGGCTCACCCTCCCACACAGCACCCCCATCCCAATTACCCCAGGCTGGCTCACTCTGTAACCTGCTCCCACTCCCATTAACCCATAATGGCTCACCCTGTAACCTGTTCCCACACGGCCCCCACTCCCATTACCCCAGACTGGCTCCTCCGCCCCCCCACCCCCCCTTGGTCTGACCTCACACCAACTCCATAATCACCAGAAGCCCAGCCGCATTGGGCCTATAACTGCCGCTACGCCAGGCCAACCCCTTGGATGCGCTGGTCTGCGTACCTCAGGCAGGCGGCCAACCCTCTCCGGCCAGTCTCCGTTCCCACTGAGCCGCCGCATCACAGCTCCGCCTGATCACGGCGCGCTCGCCTCCGTCACAAACATCACGTGACATGCCGCTCACTCCGGCACCTCCCCAACCGGTGAGGGCGACGCGTTGACACGTCTGGGAGGGACCTCTGGCTGAAACCGTCAATCCTCTGAAGTCCGGAATGGCTCAATGTTATATTCTTTCATGAAACAGGATCCTTACCACTTGAATGGTAAATGAACAAGGCAAGTGCATGCAATATTCCAGCCATGAATATTCCCTTCACTTACCTGAATTTCCTTGCAAAGAAGTAAAACACGATTGTCTGCACAAACCATGATTGCAGGCATCGTTTTTCCATGCAAGGGGTAGCATATTGGTTTGTGACTTGCCATGACTACATATTAACATTTTGCAGTAAAAAGCACAATGGTGGAGGAACTCAGTAGGTCATATAATATTTATTATAGGAACGATAGATACTTAACTGTTTCATGCTTCACCACGGCGTCTGCACTTTTCGTGCTTTACTGCTTACAATTAACATTTGCATATGAATGATCACATCAAGATTGCACTAGATACTTTCTTCCTACCAAGTAACCGCATGCTCAAATCCCAATTGCTTTAAGGGAAGATGCATAAAGCTGGCATAGTGATAAATAACTCATGGTCCGCTATGTCTGTTCAGTCACTCCCCCCGCCCAGCACTCTCTCTCTCTATGTATTCATCTCAATTACCCTGTGGTGGTCTCACAACTTCAATAATACTCGGCAGCACTCTGGGGGATAGGGAATTCGAGTTTTACGACGTAGAATTTTCTCATCATCTGTAACACTGGACTAGGTGTCCTTGATAATGTTCCCCCAACTTCCTACTGATACAGGAAGCAAACCTTTTGGGAGAAAAAAATTGTTGTCCAGTGTAATTATTCTAAATAGATGCATCTCCCATTAGTAGGTATCCCCATCCTCTCGGCACCCACTGTCAATTCCCCTCAGTATCTTATTTTTCCAAACATAAATCTTTGAGGCTGAATCTGCTGAACATTTTTTCATGCTTACCCCATCAGCACCGGAAATAATGTAGCAACTTTTCATTGTATAATTTAAAAAAAACACGAATCTCGATGCATTTATGTGCTTCCTTTAAAATGGATGGCAAAAGCATATTCTGTATTTGAGATGTGGCTTCACAAGAACATTAAAGTTGCATCACAACTACTCTATTTTTGTACTCCATATCCTTAAGTAAAAACCAACATTCAATTAGACTTCCTAATTACCTATTGCACAATACACCAATTGTTTTATGAGCATCTGGAGGTGCCTTTGCATTACCACATTCTATATTCCCTTCATTAATTTAAATTTACTTTATTTTCATAATTATTACACCTCACCCAACTCTTCGCCCTCTCAACCTCATCTATATCTCTTTGCATTCTTAGAAATTGTTAGCACACCCATCTTTGTATTGGCAAATCTGGCTTTAGTACACTTGGTTCCCATCACCAGACTCTTGATCAGCTAATCCCCTATTCTCATGGAACTCTCAATGTGGCACCTGCACTGTTTAATTGCACTTTTATTTTGCTTTAACTGTTGCTTTTTCACCATCAAATTATCAGTACATGCGATAATAACAATTCAATCTTTCATCCAAGTTATTAACATGGATTGTAATAGTTGAGGCTCCAGCTCTGAGGCATCCTGTTAATTGATTGCCCATCACAAATGTGACCCATTTGCTCCAGTTTTGTTAGAAAATATGAATGTAATCCACACCCCCCCCCCCCATTCCTGTGTGCTTTGTGATTTGCAAATCATCCTTTCATGTAGTAACATCAAAAATCTATTGGCTCCCCTATAACCACACCCTCAAAGAACTCCAGAAAATATATTAATACTATTTCCCTTTCAACTGTTTATTCTGCTTTGTTTACTCATTTTCTAAATGGTCTGTGGGGTAACCTCAAAAATGGATTCCAACATTTCTCTGGCAGATATTAGGGTAATTGGACAAGTTCCTGCTTAGCATCCTTTTCTTAGTAGAATATTTACAATTTTCAAATGTTCTGCAACATCTCTGGAATCTGTGGTATTTTGGTAAATTACAACATATTCATTGCATCTCAGCAACTTTGTGACTTGAGATACTGGCCATTAGATCCAGGGTACTGGTCAGCTGTTAGCCCCAGGCACTGAAGGCTGGCTCTAAGGTTGTAAGTAGTTTTAAACTCCCCTTGAATATCTTTATCAGATGCTTAGTATACTCTGTGAGGTCCAATCCAAAATTTAAAATCATTCATGAATCATTTTTAACCCTTTGGACCAACAGGCGGATATAGTCCGTAACCTCATTTTCTGTGACTGGTTTTATTCCCAACCACCAGCTGGTTCAACTGGTGTTCATACTGTAGTTTGTCCATGAACCCAGTCAGAAGCATATATTATGAAAGGCTAAAAATGGCTGGCGTCCAAAGGGTTAAGAGATTCTCATTTTTGTTTGTTCATAAAATTTAGAGTTATTGTATTTTTGCCACTTTATTTTTGTACTCTACACCATTTTTTAGTCGTTCTCTTCTAGATTGTAAAACGTTCCTAACTTGGACTAACATTAATCTTTGCAGCTATTAATGCTTTTCCTTTCACTTTAATATCTTTCTAAATTTAATCATGGAGCCTTTCTCAGTAACATCAGATCTGTTCATAGGACCCCAAATCATGAAATATTCTTCATAACGAAAAAAAACAGGACTGCACAAACTAGAGTCACAAGAAACCAATTTTAGTCCATGAAAGATAAAATTAAAAAAAACAAATTTATATAAAAATGAGAATAAAATCTCAGTTGAGCAAAGGTGCAAACGGCCAGCATTACACTGATCAATTCACAGGAAACACACTGCACATTTACAAATATACAACTCAAAGTTAAAAGGGGACAACAGCATAACACGTACAGGAGTTCAGGGAGGGGGCAGTTTTAGACATAAGTTTAGCAATAAGAGCATCTGAGAAACATGTCTGAAGCATTCATCCTCTCTGAGCAACCTTTACTGACAGAACACACACCTGTGAGTTTGCCTGCATGCAGTCCAGAGAGCACCTATTTTCATTAGGCCAGACCTGGTCTGACTCACTCAGTGCCAGCCTTGCCACCAAATACAGGCTGCCTTCACGCTTCACAATGCATCAAATTACCACATCTTGGGATCAGAGACAGCTTTAGTCAATGAAGGCTGCTTTAAAAAGCTTTCTGCTTGTATTTTCTCAGGAAAATGCACCACAACAGCAGCAATGCGTGCGCAGGCATGGAAAATGTCTATCTATATGCAGACACAGGTGCTGGAGAGAGCAGGCAGCAGGGCACGACAAAATGCAGCATGGAGACTGGCCTTTTCTCAAATACACTTTGCCTGAACCAACTTTCACAGCTTGAGTGTTTTACTCTCAATCCAATAAAAATATTCCTAAATAGGGCTGTTAATATAGTTAACAGTTGATGTTAGTTTTCAAATGTATAAACTAATTTACTTTTGACATAAAAGAATCAAGCTCAACTACCCTTTTCAAGCCAGTGTCAGTGATGCTGTTTAATAGAGTATGCAGTACACTGACATAACCCATTTCCTTATTCATGGTCCACACCGGACAACCCAACCCAGGCTCAAGAATCCAATCCAACTAGAACATGCCAATCCTCTGACCAGTTGAACCACGCACAGGATCCACCGACTGCATCCAGAAGACTAGGCTCTGCGCCGGGCAGCAAAATTCCAATGTCAGTCACATTGGTCAGACCAGTACCCAGCATAACCAGGAAGCAGCCCACATCAGCAAATGCTCAGCTAGGAAAGGGGGTTTGAAACCTGAGGTTTTTCTAGTGGGTTATCACCTCCTTCCCTTTTACTCATGATCTATACTTCAAATTAGTTTCCAACTCCTCCAAGACTCCTGTAAAAATGCTGGTTTCCAGGTGAGTTCCCACTTTGCGTCAGCCTCCCTCCCCGTGAGAAACACCTGTTCTGTAGATCACTGAGGGGAAGCCCACTTCTGCCTTGTTCCAATGGCTTCTGGCAGGACCCATCAAACAGCCAAGATCACATTTCAACCACAGAGACCTGGTTGCAAGATTTGATTCTTACTGTGTCACCTCACTTGTGGAAATGGGCAGTGAGCGAAGAGGCAAACCTATCCCTGTACCTCACTGTCACCCAGGTAAAACCAAAGCAGCGATATCTGTTCAATCTGCCATCAACATCCCTACCGCCCCCCCACCCCCCCTCTCATTTCAGGTCCTCAGACAATACACTTGGGCTCCATCTTGATTACGCACATCTAGGAATAGCATTGAAGGATCAGGAAGGTATGCACTATTCTGAGCATGCAACGTTCAGTCCCCAAGTGCTCAGCATGAGGTACAGCCACAAAGCCATCAGCTTGCTCCTAGATGTCACGGCAAAGGAGCACCAGAAACCCTCCAACAGATTCACTCAACCTCGCTTACTGGCTGCTATTTAGAGAGCCACAGCTAAGCACAAACATTAATAAATTAAAACAGACACAACTAACACACAATCTATTGCCAGGAACATAAAGCACAACTTTCCTCAAGGTCAAACCAATATAGCTTGATCCCAGTGTTGGGGATCGCTGATTGGGACTAGCTTACAGGAAAACTCAGCTCAGTTCCATATATTTTGCCCAAAGGGAATTCCACTCCCAGGAACTGGACAATACACAAAAAAAATGGTCAATTTCTGTCAGGTTTGAGATCCTCCAGCCCAGCGGCAAATGTACTTGTGGCAAGATGAGGGTCTGAAAGAATATGCGACTTGCAACAGCCAGATAGTACTAACTAAAATCACAAAGCTCCAAAAATTAACAAAAATATCCTGCTTGGGGTGAGAGCCAGTGATTTTATTTCTGGGTACGTTTGAAGAAAGCCAAACACAAAACAAACTGGTACGGAAAAAGAAACGGAATAAAATTCCAACATTCAGGCTAGATAAACAAAATGAAAAACTTCTAATTGAGATTGGTCCAAATTCTCCTGATCAATTACCACCTGTTCATCAGCAAGTTCATGGAGCACCTGCGAACACCAAGTTTAACGCAGTTCATTGCCTGGGCCCATGCTCCTGGGAAATGCACCATTGCCAGAGCTTTCTTAGGATCTCTATCCCCAGGACAGCTTAGAACCAGTCACTCATCATTCCTGAGGAAAATCAAGTCCTCACCTGCAGTCCAGTCTTCTTATCACATTAACTAGGAGATACCATTGAGAGAAAATCATTCACATTAAGCTTAGAGACCAGAGGAATGAGGCCCAGAGGATTTTGCCCATCTTAGGAGATGCCTAGAGTCTGGGTACATGTAACCATTGATTTTAATCATTCTGTCCCTAAAATGTCACCTAACTGTTGAAAGACATTTACAAAAGTATTTCCTTCAAGGCACAAACTTGCCAAGTGAAAGCAGAATGGTTAAAGGCTCGAAAAGAACACCGCGACTTCCTCAATCCAAGAATAATGGATATTGTAATAATGGTTCATAAACTCGCCAAAGAGATTCAGCAAACAGGAATTTGCACCTGTTTTATGATTCAACACCAATATTTTTTTGGGGGAAAGCAGGTGCAGTATTGGAAATCTTTATTTGGTCCATTCCAAACTAACGACACACTGTGTGCTTCAGAGATAAGAGTCCATGGCAACCTAAGTTCAAGTTCGACAGCGGAGAAGTATAATGCTCACAAACAGCAGCAAAGGCATTGAGAGCCCTTGGGCTCCAAGGAACTAAATGTCACCGGTGACTGGAGAGGAAACAAACTATTTAAACACATTCTTTATCACAATACATCAATTTCTCCACAAATACAATACCATTATCAGGACTTGGGGCTGAAGCTGCTCCACGAGTTATTAACTGGGTTTTTTTTGGTTACTCGGTGCCATGGTCGGGTCAAGTCTTCAGTGTGTAGGGTGTAAACATTGAGGACCCAGCAACAGTGATCAAATACTGAACCACTCTGACAACAAGAAGTTTAAAAAGTGGAACTCCTAGTGTGAAACCATTATCCAGTGTTTGCCAAAAGTTGGGAACAAATTGCCACAAGTCCCAATTGAAAGGATTCCCCTCTGCAAGCACAAAATCTCAGTCAATACATGAACCAAATGTGATGCCACAGTAATCATGAACCTATTTAAGATATATTTTTCACCTGCTTGTGGCCACTGGAACATTAATGGCAGTTAGTCCCTCATCCACTCAGTAAAGGGCAACTATCTCCATCAGTAGCACACCTGTGTCAAACTGCAGTTCAGAAACAGAATCAACTATAGAACATTTAAAAAGCCACAGGTCCTACCAAGATTTTTTTTTTTTTTAAAAAGGTTTCTTTTTAAACACTTGCCATTTCAATTTACACACTTTCTTTAAAAAGAGCTCAGCAGCACATTATCACTCAAAATAATTAGGAACCAACTTGAACAATTCATCGTTTAACAGGGCATTGCTAGAGCCCGACAGTACAGACATGCTTCATTACAGGAGTAAGGTACAGGGTTTAAACCCAGTACCTCTTCCCCATCCCTAATCCCCGATGATCTTTCCTGGAACTTCTGGGCCTGAGGGGAGCAGAAAGCTGAGTGCCATTCCTCATTGGACCAATCCATTACAAACCATTGGAAATGATAGTGAAGCCTTGTCTACACACACATTATGGTTCGTTACATTCTATTAAGAAATCACTAGACTATTAGAGCTTACCACCATGCAGTCTAGCTTGAAACAGTGACTCTTTTAGATGACTGATGGGGTATCTATGCAACAGTAAAGCTCATTATGCTTTAATGTGTGTTTTTTTTTAAATGATTTGACTTTTTTTAAAAAAAACTTCTACTCTTAAACCACAGAACAAGCATCAGACTTGATGGTACCCAAATTTAGATGAACAAGGCTGCTTAAGCCGAGCCAATTTTATAAATCGTTTGGAATTCTTCACTAAGCTTGCTGATATTTTAATTTTTTTCCCCTTAAATTTTCCCTACTCATTTTTTCCCCCTCCCGAGTTGTCGAACTAAGATTTGACCCTCGGGATCTTTAGTTTATCCCGTGTGTAGTGGCAATTGCCTCTTCAAAGAGAAGGCGTGCAAGATCTTTCAGCCTAATTAATCCCATTTTCTCTGGTTTAGAGGCATTCTCCTCTGATATTTCCAGAGAAAGGGGGTGTTTTTTTTAAGTCCCACAAACTCCACCCTAACCCCCCATTGACAGGGCAGTGCAACTCCTTGATGTGGATGATTTCCCAGTAGCCCTCCCAGCAACAGAAACCTGACAAAAGAAAGAGAGAGAGAGACTTTAGTATTTATCCAGAGCATTACAGAAGTAAATAAACATTAAAAATTAAATTGTTTAAACTCTGCAATAAAAATAATAGCTATCAGCCACCATTACTCCTCCCTCCCCCCCACTCCCACAACCAAATCTCTGAATCCAGGCCATCAAAGGAACTGCTTGGACAGATTTGGATTAGGCATTGGGATTTCTTTCTGCTGTTAATACCCAGACTAAAAATTAAAGTAAATGCAGATGATGGAAATCCAAAATAAAAACAGAAAATGCCATGAGTAGTCAAAACAGGCCACATACAAGAAGACAGAAACAAAGTTAACATTTCATATCAAAGACCTAAAAAGTTACCATTTCTCTTCCCATGTGGCCTGAAATGCTATTTCCAACATTTTCTCATCCAATCATTTTAATTTAGATACTCCTTCTGAGGACGACTTTCCATTCTGAAGCCAGTGAGCAGGAAATGAACAGCTCAGTCAAGGTTCCAAACATCACTGACACTTGATAAGACAGGTCAATGTATAAGAGGTGGAAAAGCACCTCGTCTTGTTATTCTACTGGATCCTATCCTTGCACTCATTAGTCTTGGGCACAGAACGCTTGCTTACCTGACACAATGTCCCTTAACCTCGGCTATACGCCATAGAATGCAGACAATCGCTCCTTCAGAAGTGGTGGGAACTGTTCAGAAAACTGTTGCCAGTTCTGTTCACCAACCTGTTCCTTGAACCCATGCAATATCTGCAAGGTAGAGATAAATACAATGCTTTAAAGTATTTAAACTTCTAACCTGATCTCTTCTAACAACAATGCAAGAATCATTATGGACCAAGCTTTAACTTTAGTGGGACACATAGGAATGGATAAGGTAATCAGATAGTGTTGTCAGTTATATCTACACACATCACAGCCTTGATTTCTGATCCTGGATCAGTACCACACTAATAAGGGAGCAAGGTGAAGCTGATCTTCATTTCCTTCCATCTGATTATGTTTGTGAGATTATATGGATTGGAGCTTAGGAGGATTTTAAAATGTAAATGTAGACATATATCATGGTAACAGGCCCTTTTAGCCCACGAAACCGTACTGCCCAATTACACTCAAATAACCTACAACTCCAGGTAAGTTTTGAAGGGTGGGAGGAAGCCGGAGCCCCTGGGGAAAACCCATGCAGATACTGGGAGAATGTATAAACTCATTGAGGACAGGGCAGGATTTGAACTCAGGTCCCAGTCATTGGCGCTGTAACAGTGCTGTGTGCTAAATGCTATGCTAACCATGCCACCCTGTTCTTTGGGGGGGGGGGGGGGAAAGAGAAGGAAGATCTTATGAAAGGAACTAGAATTAAGCTCAACATTTTGGGGAGTACATTTAAGATAGATGAGGAACCTTTTCTGTGGAATTCTGCACCCAATGAAGCAGTAGAGACTGCCTCCTTTCAGACAAATATTTCTGACTGGTAATAGAATGGAGGGTTCAGATGACTAAGTGGAGCTAAGTCCACAGCTGGATTAACCATGATCTTATTGAATGGCAGTGCAGACTTACCAGGCCAGTTGGTCTACTCTCATTTCATATTTTATTGTGTTATACAGTAAAATACCCAGTAACTGGAATTCAAGCAACCCAAGCAAACAGCAAAAAACTATAAAAGTTTAAAATTGTAAAAGGAGAGAGAGGCACAGTTGGCATAGTGGTTAGCTCAAGGCTGTTACAGGGCCAGTGATTGGGGCCAGAGTTCGAATCCCACGCTGTAAGGAGTTTGGATGTTTTCCTCGTGTCTGTGTGGGTTCCCCCGGGGGCTTCAGTTTCCTCCCACCGTTCAAAACATACCGGGGGTTGTAGACCCAGGCTCAAGGGTCTAAAGAGCCTGTTACTGTGCTGTAGGTCTAAATTTAAATGTTCTCCAAAGCAACACACAAACCCTTGAAATTGGGAGCAAGCATTCAGCCAGCGGAGTGCCCAGTCATGCCTTGCTCGGAGCAGCTGTTTGAACAAAGTTGTGTTTGAATAAAATGGCAGTGCCCAGGATGAATAGCCGGCCGACGCGCTTTCTGCTGTGGCGACTCTCCCAAAGTGTCTCCTCAAGAGTTATAATTATATTAGTCAGGCTTTACCTATAAACTTGGGGGAGGGAGGCTAATTATGACAGTATCATTGTTACTGCGCATGGGGTTCGAATATAAATTTTGTAAGTTACGGGAATTACCTGATTAAACTGAACTTCACATAATTAAGGACTACAATACTAATTTTTTTTCAAATTACTTTACATTGCTGTTTGTCTTTTAAATTGTTAATTTTTAATACAGGTGCATTAGTTGGGCATTGTAAGAGTGTGCCTCATGCAACCAGAAAGCTTGCATATCCGGCACCTATAATCCCTATAGGTGCCAGATACCGGGGATTTTACTCAATTTTTATGTTGCAATTTTTATGAATACAACAAATGGACCTGGCTGTGTGTTTAACATGGTAGAACAAGCCAAGGTACTCCCCAAAAGAATCAATGAAAATGTTAGGGCAAATATTTGATCTAATGATATGACTTTAAGAACATCTTTAAAATAAAAGGAGACATTTGTAGAGAAAAGCGCTCAGGGAGAAGTCTGAAAGCAAAACCACAAGATACAAGAAAGAGAACAAGGCTTTCAGGACAAGCGCTTCAAGGGCAGAAAAGCTGATTTAGGGGTATGCCCTCAGACAGATGGAGGCTCAACTCTGTGTCACATGGGCTATGAATAATTGGATCAAGTGGCTGGATAATAGAAGTTCATCAGTCCTGCATGTGGGGTAAACACCCTTTTAAATTGCAGCACCTGGGTAGCCCTCCTGGGACCCGGGTGCTGGAAACACCTTTTAAATTGCATGGGGATCGACCCATTAAATCGCCAACCCAGTGATTTAAGGGGGAATCCCACCCCTGCAATGACACTCACCAGAAGTAATGCCGAATGCTCAGATGCTGGCTGCCCAGTGACATCACCAGAATGAGCGGATCGGCCATTTTCATTTTCAAATCTGCCATGGATGAGACCTAGGTAAGCTTAACTGGGTTACTGACCCGGTCAGGGACCCGGTTGGACCCTTTCTAACTGCCACATAACTTGGGCGCTAACTGGGCAAATTGCCTTGTTAACCCCATTTTACATGGCAGTTTGAAAGGGCCCGTTGTGATGATGTAATGATATCAAGTACCAGTGAAGAATCATCTTCTTCAGTGAAGAATCAGATTATTAGAGATCCCAACATATAGCTGCTAAACTGTGCAACAAATTCAAATGAATCAACATATTCAACAAGTAGAGATATTTTAACCATACCCACGATATGACAGAGGGGCATATACTCCTATTCTGTGCCACTCTTATGATGACTACATTCCATTCCACTGTACAAGCTGCGAGTATCAAAGAAGAATTCATCAACCACCTTCCGGGGGGTGTGGATGCAGGGGCCAATCAATAGCCAGAGACAATGGGGTGGAGGAAGCTGGAATCCACAGGACAAACACCTACCTTGTAAAACATCTCTCTGAGGTCATCCTTTGGGCTCACCCATGACGCGACGGCATCACAGAAAAAGATGAAGTCCTACAAGGAACAAATTGTTCATCTTTCAGCAATTACTCTGAACTCCGAGTGTATCCCTTCTATACTCATAACAGATGTTGCTTAAATCCAATAGCAAAACAGGAAATGCCAACATTCTGCATTCACCCATAAATACCCAAGGAGCATCCCTGAACTTGTACACCCAACGCTCCCTTCCCTAAAGGGCTAACCCTTGACTGATCACAGTTGCCAGCACACACTTCCCTCTCGCATCTCTCACACAGAGAGGGAAAAGTAGCTTTGCTCCTCAACCCCATGAAGGGCAAGAGCTGACAGATGATCAGTGAAGATCAACGCCAAACTAGGGGTATTCTTGTCAATGTGGTTCAGTTACACATGGGGCAGCAAACCACAAAGAATATTACATTACCTGTACCACTCCCCCTGGATTCACGCCAATCATCATACAAATCCCACGGAATGCAGAATCCTTCTCTTCGTTGTCCCGAATGTTTCTCAAAGATGTGCACCTGTGAATTATAAAGCCACAGCTGGAAGTCAAAAGCAATATTACATAAACCTCTGGTCCATTTATGATCCCCAGGTGTGGCCACCCCAGGAAGCAGAGACAGGATGCCACGGTTAGCGCAACACTATTACAGCATCCTCAACATTCATTGGAATGACTTCATCACCAACATCGAAGTACTCGAGCTGGCAGAATCCGCAAGCATTGAATCCACGCTGCTGAAGACCCAACTGCCCTGGGTGGGTCACGTCTCCATAATGGAGGACCATCGCCTTCCCAAGATCGTGGTCTATGGCGAGCTCTCCACTGGCCACCAAGACAGAGGTGCACCAAAGAAGAGGTACAAGGACTGCTTAAAGAAATCTCTTGGTGCCTGCCACATTGACCCCCGTCAGTGGGCTGATCTCGCCTCCAACCGTGCATCTTGGCGCCTCACAGTTCGGCGGGCAGCAACCTCCTTTGAAGAGACCGCAGAGCCCACCTCACTGACAAAAGACAAAGGAGGAAAAACCCAACTCCCAACCCCAACCCACCAATTTTTCCTTGCAACCGCTGCAACCGTGCCTGCCTGTCCCGCATCGGACTTGTCAGTCACCAACGAGCCTGCAGCAGACGTGGACATACCCCTCCAAAAACCTTCGTCCGCGAAGCCAAGCCAAAGAAGAAAAAGAAGAAATTATAGCATGAGCAGCCCCAGTTTGAATCTGGCATGTCTATAAGGAGTTTGTATGTTCTCCGCTCGCCTGTGTGCGTGCGCTTTGGTTTCTTCCCACGCTTCAAAAAGCCTATGGGAGATGTAGGTTAATATGATGGCATAGGCTCAGGGACGGAAGGCCCCGTTACTGTGCTGTATGCCTAAAGATGGTCCTGGACCAGAGTTCACTCCTCGATTGCACCAAGGATTGGGAAGCACTGTAGGAAGGCAGAGGGCCTGGTATGTGAATGAAATACTCACCATGGCCTGATGAACTGCTGCAGCATGGGTGCTACTTCCTGAGGACACACGAAACCCAATCGTCCAATGGTTATAGCTGAGGAGGAACAGAAAATGTCAGCAAATATTAACACAATCGTTTGGACTATTTCCCACAGTTAATACTCTGTGGAGAAAAAATAATTCAGGATTCAAATCATCATAGCAGCTTTGCAAGACTTTAGCCACCACTCTGCCTCTCCTGCCTGAGAGGCAGAAGGACTAGAATGGGGACCAACAAGTCTGTGGTGGTTAGTACTGGTAAAGGAATTTGAAGGCAGATACATTTGACAGTTTTGGAAATGCATTGTCGTGTTCACCAATATCTCACACAGGACTATGTTGGCAGAAATCAGTTTGTTTCTTACCAGTGTTTTCAAGCAGAGTCTTGGGAGTATTTGGTCTGTTGATGATCTCCACCAAGTTATTCAGCACTAGTGATACATATGGCTGCATCTCAGCACCTGAAAAAGGGCAAGATTTACATTCAGTGTTCAATATTCCCTAATGCTGACCAAGAGCAGGACAATTAAGTCAGTAAAAAATAAACCTCACAAATGAATACAAGACACAACTAAGATTAATCTTTAAATTGTAACCCTTGGCTTGCAACTTTTTCCCTTCAATGCAAAAGTGAAGCAAATACAATTTATTTCAAAAAGAATACTGAAGAAACTCAGCAGGTCAAATACTGTTTTCCCCCCCTTCATAGGATATTTTTTCTTCATAGAATATTCAGCCATCTCCATGGGTGGCCTTCGTACATGGGCAACATTTTACGAAGTTTAATCAACACCTCCCAAACTTCAGTGCTCTTGGCTAATCTTCAAAACAGACTCCCTCTCAAGAAATAACTTACCCATCTGCATGCAGATCTCCCCAATTGCCCAAGTGGCATTGTTACACACAGAAATAAACTCCGGGTTTAGATTGGTTCCCAAGATTGGCATGAACTCAGCTGAAAGGAGTGGGAAAACACCAAAAGCAAAATATTAAACATAACAGCAAAAACAGGCTCTACTTCACACATTGCCACATCCACAGAACCAAAAACAACAATGGAAGATGTTCAGTAGTTATTGCCATTGGCTGCATTAAAAAAGGCATTGTGTCGGATTGAAACACTTATTAGAGGCAAGACACAGAGGGTAGCCATTCTTCCTAGCTTTGAAACTAGGTCAAACGACCAACTCAGGAGCAGGGGAGGGAAAGGAGTTCGGTGTCCACTGCAAAAAAGTCAATATTAAAGCAAATCTAGATCACACCAAATGAATGTGAACCACATGCACAGCAATATTCAGAAGCATTGCTGAGCTGAACACAGCATTTTCACACAAGCTTAGAGTCAGAGTTGTACAGCATAGAAACAAGCTCAACGTCTCCACACTGACCAAGGTGCATGTCTAAGTTAGTCAAATGAATATGTTTTGGTTCGTATGCCTTTCCTATCAATCATGTATCTGTCCAAATGTCTTTTACGTGCCATTATTGTACCCATCTCTACTATTTATCATCAATATCCATTCTTGTCAGTAAGGTGGCCAAGATCAAGCAAAATCCAAAGTCTTTGAATAACTGGTGACCAGTCCAACAGCTGAGAAACATTCAACATATACTGACACCCGATATTTGAAGCCTGCACACTCACCTATACATGGTTTAACATGCTGGAAACAGGCTTTGGTGAGATCTCCCAAAAGTGCAAACGAACTCTGACGAACCTCTGGCATGGTGTCCTGGAGAGAAGAGACTAGACAGATCAATGAAAACCCCAAACTCATGGACCACAACACTGTACCAATTGACACTTTTCCTCGACACTGCTCATGTTCACCCTTACAATCAAAAGCAAACCAGTTTGATGTTAAACCAAGGGCTACAACAAAGAAAACATACACAGGGAACAATGTAGACTCAAATGACTAAAAGAACCAAAAGAGAGAACAAAAGTCAAAACACAATGCTGGATAAATTCAACAGGTCAAAATGTTCTTATAGAGCTAAAATACATAACCACCTTCAAGATATGACTCACTGTACCCATCTCTACTACCTATAACTAATATCCATTCTCGTCGAGATCACGCATTATCTGAGCCTTTTGGCAACTGGTGACCAATCCAGCTGTTGAGAAACATCCAACATACACCAAGCCCAAAACCTTTAACCACGGCGTCTGTAGACTTTTGTGTTTTACCAGAGGATAGAATAATTTGAGTCACTCAGCAGATGCATCAGGCTCAGGAAGCAACTACCACTCTCCCTTTACTCACTGCCAAAAAGAAAACACTCATCTCAGTCAGTTAAGTAAGATTAGAGCCATGACTGAAGGACTATGTATTGTTGGATGTGCCCCCTTTCAGATGAGATATTAAACCACAGGCATTTACCTTACCATCATTTTAGAAAAACAGCCCTCATAGCAATTCATCTCATTGTGGGATTGGCCGGCATGTTTCTCTACCATGCAACAGAGACTGCATTGTGGGCAGCACTTCAATCAGACACACTAAGGCCACAAAAGGTCTGGCAGTAGTTGTAAGAGGGGTTTCCATTCACTTGCCTGCATGCACTGAAATAAAAGAGTCATGATGTTACTCCGAGCTACCAGCTGCTCCACACTGCCACCGAGTCCCTCCGCCAAGCCACTCAGCAGATCCAGGGCCACAATCATGAAGTCCTTGTCTGGTGCTTCATATTGATCAGGTTGAGTATTGTACATCTGAGAACAAGTGTAAGAGGACAACAGTGGAGAATGATTGGTCCACAACATCCCTTTTCTTACCCGGAGTACATTGAAAACAGCACCTGTTGCACTCAGAATAAAAATTCAACAGAATTTGTTCAGAATTCAAATGTCTGCACTTTTAATTCATCACAGCAAAGGTGAATGCAAAGCATCTGCATTACAATTTGCAAATGAAACAAGGTTTATCCCAAAACAAAACCCAAGAGTATGGCACCAATAGTGCTCTTTATGGATTCAAACACCTTACCATAGCCTGGGCTAGTGTTTTCTGAACAAGTGTGACACAACGTTGATAAACAGGCTCACAGTATGGGAGGAAGCCACTCTGCAGAGCTGTGGCCACTGATGAGAGACACTGAGGAAGAAGCAACAATGAATATCACTGAATACAGGAAGTTTAGGATCAATGGCAAGTACCAACGGTGCAACCACCCTGGTAACAAGGCTCAATATAATGAAAACATCCTCTGCACTGGAACCATCTTTGTGGGTTATACATTGTATGAGAACAGCTGAAGACAAGTATTTATTGTGGAGCCCGGCATTCCTCATATGTAGACTTTCCAATGTGAATAGAACTTTGGCCCACTTCTTTCCAACTACAGAGAGATCAGCAAAAGCTAAAGGTGGATCTTGGAATTTTCCTTGTCTACGTGACTTTAGTGCCATAACTAACAATTAGGAAGCATTAACATGCCTTTATAAAGGAGGAGATGGAAGCAAATTATACCAAGCACATAGAAAGAGGGCATTCAACCATTTTACATTCCTCCAACAATTTTCTTAGTACTTCCATATTCTTTTTAATTGTACAAATATGTTCCAAAGTACAGCCTGACCAGGAAGCTATAATAGATTTTAAATGCCATAAAGTCAAAAGTAATTTTAGAAGAGTACAGCTCAGTGACAAGGCATCAACTTAATGTAAAATAAAGTGAGCCAAGGACAATATTATGACATGTCTAACCAAAAATCAATGGATAAAAATGATAAATGGTGTGAGAGATCAATAAAGTTCAGGGATATGCAGAGAACTTTGAGAACAAGTCAGAGGAAGGACAATGTGTCAGATATTTCTTGTGCAACAAGTTTTCAATTCTATTTTGCTATTTTAAATTTAGGATCTTTTACAGAGTACTGAGACAGTACAAAAACCCTGGTATCTGGTACCTATGGGTATTGGTAGATGCCGGATAAATGAATTTTCTGGTTGCTTGAGAATGAGTATTGTGTGATTGGTGAACAGTAAGGTGTGCCAATTTTGAACTTCCCTATTTTTTTACCCATTCATTTTCCATATTCTATGGCACAATTCTGGACATCTCTGGAACACAATACCACCCCAGACATCGCTCACCTCCAATAGAGGAAAGAGATCCTTATCTTCATCCTTGAGCTCATTCCATTTCTGAATTAGTGGCGGCATTAGCTTCTGGATGTATTCCTGCAGAGGAAGCTCGTATCATAAGATCCTACCTTGCAACAAAGGATTGACAAAATGCAGGCTGACTCTACAGATGACTGCAGGAACACCAAAATGTTTCGTTTTCATATACTTTCTATTAGTACTAAAACAAGAATGAACAGAGCCAGGGGACCTGGAGGTTGGGGGCAATTTGACCAAACAGCACCAAGTTACCGCTCTAGCAAATTCAGAATTTCAGCAGCAGAAAGGACCAAGGCTCAGAATAAAAATCTATGAGCGGTGCCCAATATCAGCCACAATATCCCCCATTAATGTGGGCAGGAATGAGCCAGGAGTTTGTGACTAGGACATAAATCTGGTTAAATATTCCTTATTGTTGGGTCGAAACCAGTGCATCTGTTCTATAAGAGGGCTGCACAGTTAGCACAACTTTACAGCACCAGTGATTGGGGCCGGATCAGGGTTCGAATCCCACTCTGTAAGGAGTTTTGACGTTCTCCCTGTGTCTGCGTGGGTTTTCTCTAGGGGCTCTGGTTTCCTCTCACTATTCAAATAACGTACGGGGGGGGGTTAGGTTAGGTTAATGGGGTGTAAATTGGGTGGCAGACTCGTGGGTTGCAACCGTGCTGTCTAAATGAAAAAAAAAGAACAGTTTGTTCCACAAGTAGCTGGGATGCAGAGCCATTGCTGCATCCAATGATGTGAATTGATTTTAGTGCAGATTAGCTTCTGTGAATGGGGACAATGGGGGGGGGGGGGGGGGAGAGGGGTGTGGAATCTCAGGAAGAAGCCAAGATAGATGATTTATTTGAATTTCTGGCTGAAAAGGTGGAGAATTGTGTTTTGGAGCCTCCTTCTATCTGCTATTTTTCCACCATCATTCATGATTAGACCTGCCAAGACATTAAAGCTTTGATCTGACTCACTGACTATGGGTTTGCTTAATCCTAACCAAACTTGTGTTGTTTGGCACTCCAGAGTCTTGTGATGCAGTGTCACGAAGTTTACTACTCATTTTAGATATGTTCATTGTAGTTGGCAATGCCATTTAACAGTGTTGATGCCCTAAGCTTGATTGCAATGGTACAGCAATGGCTATGCTTGTCCCACAGGGCAGCCGAGGCGTGCGCATTGTCTCACAGGGCTGCCGAGGCATGCACATTGTCCCACAGGGCTGCTTGTGAAGCAAATATGTCCAACTTTAAGTGGCCCAAGTTTTTAATCTATTTTTAATTATTCTAAATTTGACATTGTTCAAATGTTCTGGCCTTAATCCACCATGAAGCATGTGAATTCTGTGCAGTAAATCCTTTAATTCACTCCCTTCCCAACTACATCTACTGCCTACCGGCTGATTGAGATGATGTCCCACGGAGTCAGCCAGAGTGCCAATAGCATCATACAAGATTAGTAGATTCTTGTGCTGGTATTTTCCAAAGGCAAATACCAGTGTGTCCAGGATGAAACTGAGATATGGCACCAGCTCAGTGCAGGCCTCTTCCTCCAAGGTAGCAAATGCACTAAGGGGAGAAGAAATTCAGGATGACAAAAACAGAAAGTAACTAGAAATTCATGTACTCAATATTTAAGTTGTTATGTGATTGAAATTATTCCTTCTATAGCAAACCATTTCGTTTGCTCCAACTATCAATGGCTTGCCCATGGTAAAAGCCTGGTTCCTTTATACATGCTCTCATTCAGAATCCTGATTCGAGTATACCCTCAGAGTTCTCAGGTACTGATACAAGTCCAGATTATCACAGCAGTTGTAAGTGCTAAAACCTACTCCTGTCTGCACATTACTTCCCAGCCAAAGTTGGGTTGGTTTGAACTCTTCACCTGAAATCTGTTAAATGACAGAATGGGAGAATCCAACCTGTCATCCAGATTGTGTTTTAGCTGCACGAATAATCCCAGCAGGACACTGCACCTCTCAAAGGTCTATCATTTATATATTATTTTACCACAAGAATCATTGGATAGCAGTCAGCAAGTGTTTGCTGCTCCCAGTACATCCAAGCCCAAAGAATTATCTACTCATTAACATTTAGAGAAAACTGGCTTCAGCAGCAAAAGGCTTGACGACAGCCTTCAAGATCTAAGAACAGCTCTACAGATACAAGATAAAGGTAAACATCAGTAATTAGCATCTTCTCAGCATTGATGCACTGCATCTTCAAAGGAAGACCCAGCTCACCTGCATGCAGCCTCTTGCACCCGCTTATTTCCATCCAGGATTCGTTTCAGAAGTTCAGTCATCAGTGGTTTGAGGTACTGATCTGGTGGCTGACTGACAACCCAGTGTGCATAGCGACTCAATGTCCAGCAGGCAATCGAGCGCACCAGTGCCTTCTTATCCGGAAGACACTGAATGAGATGTGGGATTAACTCTGGAAGGTATGGAACCATCCCTTGCATACAACCTGAAGGTGTGAACAAAGCTTCAGGCATTATCCAATGGTGCAATTAGCCACAACTTCGTTGCACCTCAGAAGATTTCTCGAAGGATCAGAGAGCAAGGTGCAAAATTCTTTAAACTAGAGAGCACATCATAAATGTATAAATATGTTCAGATTAAGAACAGATCAGATTAATATGTCATTTTAGTGCCTGATCAATTTGGACTCCTTCACTGAGGCATAAACCCATAGAACATTACAGCATAGAAACAGGCCCTTCAACCCTTCTAGTTTGTGCTGAACTATTATTCTCCCGAGTCCCACGGACCTACACCCCAACCATATCCTTTCCTACTCCTCCAATAAATGTACCTGTCCAAATTCTTAAAAATTAAAATTAAGCCCGGATTCACCACTTCATCTGGTAGCTCGTTCCACAGTCCCACTACTCTGTGAGAAAAAGTTTCCCCAGGTTCCCTCTAAACCTTTCCTCTTTTAACCCATATCCTCTAGTTTGTATCTCACCTACCCTCAATGGAAAAAGCCTATCTACATTTACTCTGCCCAGATACCTCAATTTTAAATACCTTCATCAAATCTCTCCTCATTTTTCTATGCTCATGTTATGGACCCTGGACAATTTTATTTTCGGATCAGGGTGAGGACCACTGCTGTGAAGCGGTGAAGTAGCGCTGGGAAAGCTGGCAGCTGCGTGGGAAGTGCTGAAACAGCACTGGGAAACTGACAGCTGTCAGAAGCATGAGAGCCACTCGGTGGAAGCCGGTGGGCTCGCGGAGAGTGTGCCCACTGCAGTCAACCTCTCTCCACCATTCGGGAGAGCTGAAGGTATGCGCTGGAGCAGTTGAAGAACTGGCTGGTTGGTTAGTCAGAGGGCAGTCAGTCAGTCAGTCTATGTGTGTGCGCTCATTCGGCAGCTTCAGCAAACCAGAAGCTGCTTTGCTTCGTTCATGGGTGTTGGCACTGCAGTCCCTAACCGATTGTCAGTGTGCTCACCTGGTAGCTTCAGTGGGAGAAAGGAAACTGAGCTACTTTGTCTACAGGTGCCAGCTTTGTTGTCCTGACAGCAGCTTGCACCACTCTGATACCTAGAGTGTGACCCCGTCCAACCTGGGTTTCCCCAGTCCCCTTCCAAGAGGAAGGCTTTGTGCGACAGGAGTCATTTGACGACCCAGTGCGTGAGAGGAAAACTTGTGTGACAGAAGGTCACTTGTTAACCCTAAAGCGGGCTTCATAGGTGTGAACCTCGTGTAGTGACCAGGAGGTCACTGGGAGAAGATTCCAATATGGAGAAATCAAAGGTGGGTGAGGCCATATTTGAAACTTAAAAAAGTCGTAAGTCTACAGTGATCACAGCCATCTGTCTCCATGTCCAACTAAAAGACCAACATACAACCAAACTAATTCCAAG
Source organism: Narcine bancroftii (assembly GCF_036971445.1). Taxonomy (NCBI): domain Eukaryota; kingdom Metazoa; phylum Chordata; class Chondrichthyes; order Torpediniformes; family Narcinidae; genus Narcine; species Narcine bancroftii. The sequence continues at coordinate 249,219,740 of NC_091471.1, forward strand.
CCTGGAGCCCAGACACTGCGAGCTGTTCCTTTTTGACTGACGGACTTGACGTGACTGACTGAAGTTTTGTTTTGGGAGTTTTCTTTTAGGGCATCTTGGACTGTAATGGTCTTGGGTTTTCCCTCCCACACACACCTGTTGTTAATGTACAGTTGCCATAAAGGTTTATGATTGGGTGTTAATTTTATTGAGATAATTCTGTTATTGTTAATAAATTGTTAAACTTAACCCATCTGTTTATGTGTCTCTCAATTGCTGCTGGTGAGGCAAGCACTCTTCAAATGTCCCCTCATACTTCTACACACAAACATATAACATGAGATTTAAAAAGCTTGACTGGACTAGCAACGTGTTGGATCCAGGCACAAAAACACAGGTCTCAAGGACAAACAGATTCACAAATTTATTTAAATAAAAGTCTCTCCCAGAACTCTCCACCATTAAACTTTATTGAAACCTTAACATTTATATCATACCTTCAGCAATTGCCCCCAAGACCAAGATTCCAGACTCCTTAACAACCCAGTCTGGATGGAATAGCAATCCTTTCAGCAGTGGCAGAAGGTGGGGCAGGAGATCATCTCGGAATACATTGGCCAAGACATCCAATGCAGCAGCTGAGCACTTCCCTAATGCAAAGGAGTAACACATGAGCACTCATCCACATGCCCCACACTATACACATATCAGTAAAGATGAATGTGCTGTACCAGTGTGTACATGGTCCTGCCAGAATAAACAGCCATTTAAAAATTTATTTTTAAAAAAAACAAGCTGTGAGTGACTGAATTTTTACTGAACTTCGACTCGACTACATCTGATCATTTGTTCGTTCTTCATTTCACACCGCGACATAGTTGGTACGTGCACCTAAAATACGCAATGCACTCCAGAATCACAATCAAATGGCCTGTGACAAGAGAGAGCATTCACTAGAGGTGATGCTATAACAAACCAAATATCTCCATTTGGCAGACCATTGTCAAGAGCACCCAATAGGAATACAAATTGCTGGTCACCCAGCAAGCCCACCATCTGGGGATCCTTTAACCAGAAGCAAATATCGTATATGCCAGTGTATAGGACAATTTGAAACTTAAAAATGTCACCTCAAAATCATGAGATAATAGTCTTATGCTCAAGGTCTAAAATCCGAACCTTGACAGTGAAGTCTCAACTCCACTGCATCTTCCCCCTTCCTCAGTGATTCCTATTCCCATCCTGCCAGCTCTGACTCAAGTGTCCTGGCCAGGCCTGAGGCACTCTCTACCACCTTTCTTGGTCTGACAACCCAGCTCACCTCCACGCAAATGGTGACTGTGAAAAGAAACGAAGTTTACAATCTTCTGTCATTTTGCAGAAGAGATGAAAATATCACAAATATTTTGTATGGGAAGATATTTAAAATCAGCCCTGCCCGCCCATCGAGGGACACTGCCTGTTCAGCGGGGGAAACCTGCTTGTGCCCTGTTAGTTATCAACAAAGTCTCAGCGCTCCCCCACAGAGTCCATCCGCCCAGTCTGACTGCGCTGGCTCTGCAAAGGTGGTTAATTTTAAAATATGCTAATAAAACCTTTAAAAGGTAATTTGGTATTTAAACATTGCAATAGCATCACTCCACTGGTGGTAAGTGTCAGATTTTTTTTGGGGGGGGGGGGCATCCTATACAAAGGGAATAGCTCAAAACCATTTTAGGTAGAAAATCTAGGTTCGTCCTGTATGCTGCCATATATGATAATTTTGCTCATCTTTACTGCAGCGAAGTGGACGACATTGGGATCCTGAGAACATCTCTTGTGCCCCAGTAAATGTTCCTTCCTGTTAATTTACAGAAACATACTCAGGTTCCAGTCTGAGAGAGTGTCGTCATCGTCATCAAAGTCTTCATCCTCCTCGGTGGCATTCTCCTCGTGTTGCAGGGTGACTGTACGAGATTTGTGAAAGCGCGGCTTTATATCCTGCTCGCTGTCCGGAACGGTGTCGTTCTCCTCTACATCACCCTAGGGGCAAATGCAAGAGTGAGAAGAAGTCACTAGTGATTCAGAGGATAGAACAAAATTTTGATTAAAAAAAGCCCTATAAATGTAGTTCAGAAAAAAGTCATCTCATGAACTTGGACAGTGCAAACTCTTCAGTTCTTATCAAACTCCTAGCTCCTACCCAATTCCCAAAATGCATTGCAAGAGTTAACTGTCCTCACCTTTAAAAGGATTATGTCAATCTCCGAGTATTTCATCCCATTCACTAAAATTGGAATCAACCTAAAAGACAACAGGATATAAGCAGAATAAACAGTCTCCTCCAGAGTGGCAAGATATCTGTTAGTCACTAGTACCAACCCAAATGGTGTTTTATTGTTTTCACAACAGTGGAAGCAAAACACATTGTCTAAACCAGAGACAATTCAAAACTGATCTCTTGAAATGATTCAGTTACCAATCAACATTTGGACAGTCTCCCTAGGAAAATGCCAAGGCAATCAGTATTGTTTCATCCAAAATAGTACAGTACTTGAGGGAGAAAAAAATCTAATTTAAAGCAGTATAGTAATTCAGACCACGTGTGAAATGCTCATTTGCCAAAAGTTCTCACCACCTCATATTTCCATCCATATCGGTTCACTGATAAGATTGCTTGCTATGATGAGGCAACAATAGACTTCCATTATACAACTCCCAGCATTCTAGAAGGGAAAGCAGAGGGCATAAAGCCCATTCCCTCTACAGATGCTTACTGGATCAGGTGTCCTGATAGGGCCTCTTTGCAGATCGGCTGTTCAGCCAATGTCAGCCAGAACTCACATGCTTCCAATGCTACATTTTCATCAGTGTCCTGTGTCCTCTGCAACATGTACTGGGGTCGGGAGGAGAAGAGGCAAGCAGGAAAAGATAGAAACGAGTTAATAGGTGAACTACGGCAGAATACAAGGCACATAATTATAGGAGACATTAACTGGAACTCTCGCTTGCTCAAGTTCTGTAGAATCGGTACTTACTATTGAACTCACTAACCCCACCCAAGTCAATAACAGCCTGGTGGCACTGAACAATCTTCGGTAACTTGGAGGTCACCAGAAGCCACAGAAAGCTGACACAGCAGTAGCATCTTCAAAGAATCCTGTCATCATGCTTCATTTTCTGAGCTGAAGTAGAATTTGACAGTGATGCAGACGATTGGAGTAGAATTCACCTCCTACCCACCACACTCATGCACGACCCAACATTCAATAGTAGCATCGTAAACAACAGTCAAGTTGAATTTATCAACCAAGCTAGTTTTTTTTAAAAAACATATTAAGAAATACACAGAAAATAATCAAATCCTGCACAATGTTTCCATGGCTAATTTAAAGTTGCAGCTTCAACACGTTAGATCCAGGAAATTCTCTTCTGGAGTCAGATGGTTAAAGATCTGCTTTGACCCATCGCAGGTTACAGGCTACTTTTCTGCCAAGATGTGGAGGTACTGCTTGAATGCTCCCACCTATTCAAAAACCAAAAGCATAATGCCCCAGAGTATCATTCCTTCAAAGGCAAAACACAAGTAACATGCCTGCACAGAATACTGAGCGATAGGCCACCAATAACTATGGTCTGAATATTCCCTTCTACAAAATGAGCTGCAATAACTAATGCTGCACTAAATTTGTTGGGGTAGGTAATTTGCTTTTCTAATTGTTACAATGTGAACAACTGGTCTGCCATTTTAAAGGTGTAACCCTGTCAAAAGTCCAAAACCAAATATTGTTAGATAAGTAACAGGCCATGAAAGACAGAGCCTTGGGAAGTGTAATTGTGAGACCTTTGGGCTCAGTCAGGCATAGTCCTCCGAAAGTGGCAACGCTTGACTTCATTAAGAAAAGCATTGAGGCTTGGAGCTGGGATGTCATGCTACAGTTTTACAAGTTGCTGGTTCGGCTGCACTTGTGGTGGTGGGTGGGGGGGGGGGGGGGGGGGGGTACAATGCGCAGTTCTGGTTGTCATGCTAAGATAGATATGCTTAAACTTCAGAGAGTGTGGAAAGGATTCAGAGGAACATTGCTCAGAGTGGAGGACTTTTTTTTTACCCTAGAGCAGAGGCACCTGAGTGGTGACCTTATGGGGCAGAGATAAGGTAAATAATCTTTTTCCCCACAGGAGAGCTTAAAACTTAAGAGGGAAAGATTTAAAACTTATACAGCACAGTAACAGGCCCATTCAGCCCACGATTCATGCCGACCCAAGACACTCAATTGACCTCTACCACCAGTTCATTTTTGAACAGGAGGAGGAAACCCATGCAGACATGGGGAGAATGTACAAACTCCTTACAGACAGCGTTGGACTCCAACCCTGGTCCCAGTTGCTATAACAGTGCCGTGCTATCTGCTACACTAACTGCCACCCAGGGATTTAAGTGGCAAGCCCTGTTTTTTTTTCTCCTCCTCCTCCTCCCCCACTCCCCCAACACAGAGGATGGTGGGAAATGGAAAGAGTTGCCAAAGCCAGATAGAATTACAATATTTTAGACATTTGGACAGGTACATAGATAGGAAAGGTTTGGAGGAATATCAGCCAAACACTGACATATGTTATTAACATAGACACCTTGATTGGCATGAATGAGTTGAACTTGAATTTCAAAGCTGTGTAATTATAACTGAATTTATGTGTACAGAAAGTTGTGTTCTTGCATCACAATAAACATAACACACTGCAGACACCTTACCTGGATTATACTATGCATGTGAGGGATAAGGCGATCTATCCGAACTTCCAGAAGCATTACCAATGCCCGACATACATTTTTCCTCACCTCTGAATCCTCATCTGTCGCCAATGCAAATAAGTGCTACAGGAAGCAAGAAACACTGTCACCTAATTACAAGTCATAATACACAAAATTTTACCATTAAAAAGACATTGTATAAATGCCAAGTTTTGCTTGCTCTTCACCAAAACCTTGTAGTTTTAATACTGCCAAAGATTTCTCCCAAAGTGAAACGTTGCAGCCAATAGAATTGTAGATACCAAGGTGGCATGGAAAGAAAAATGAAATTTTAATACTGGAGTATAAAGTGACAATAAATGAGACAATGAGAATGTAGGATCAGATGGACGAATGTGCACAAAACAATAACACAATCATGGAAATCTTATCAAGAATAGAATCAGTCTTCAAAAAAGAGAACTGGATGCATACGAGAGGAATAGGACTGATGGAATTGTTCTAGTAACTGCAGCTTTTTCAATGGGGACCGAAAGCTTTCAAAACAGGTAAAACCCCTGTTATCCGGAATTCAAGCATCCAGCAGTCTCAAGCAACCAGCAAAAAATACACGGAAAATAGGTTTTTAAAAAAAAAGTTTAAAATTGGTGCACCTCATGTTAATTTGCCAATCATGCAACATACAATTGTAAGCAACTGGAAAACTCTCTCATCCAGCATCCATCAATCCCCATAGGAGCCTGATACCAAGGATTTTACTGTACATCTTTAATATCCAATTAAAAATTATGAAAATCACTAAAATGCCTCTCCAAGTACCAAAGTCAGGCAGCTCTTAATACATCCAAATAATTGCACGATTCTCCCAGCCTTTACCGCCCAGAGTTTGCATCATTTTGGTTTGACCACACTGGAGAAGCGCACAGCAACCAATCAGAAGTAGATTCAATAAAAGTATCTTTGAATCTCCCAATGCTGCTCATTTCCCATGTCAGAGTGATCCACATTAAATAGTGAACTTCAGACTAACTAATACCAGAAAATAAATCAACTAAAATATTTATTTTGTTTGATTGCAATGTGAACGCTCGCAAATTCTCGCTCCCCACTCTCCCAGCTGCTCAAGTTCCTTAAGGCTCGACTTTTCAGACTAGAGCTAGCAAATACAATGGGTGGTGTCCACTGTTATGCTTTTCAATAGGATGCAACAGAATCCCCAGCTGAATGTTCTCTTTATTCAGGAATTTCCACTGCTAATGTGTAAGGAGTTACCCTGTACAGGGCTGTAACAAGATGTGAATGCATCCTTGTACTTACAAGATAAGAGAGACATTGATGGATTGAGAGGCAGGAAGCTAGCAGGGAAAGGATAGCAACAGTTTTAGTCATTGGACAAGTAATGATATGATGATGTTCTAAGCATGTATCCAAGGGTATAAAAAATCACCATTTTGCTGATAACGGCAGAATGCATTCTCCGACTAACATCGTTAGTCGCAAGTGTTACAATCCGGTAATAAAGAACAAAGAACCCTGATTTCGACTCAGTCTGGTGTTTGTCTCACTCATTCATGAACAAAGCAGACCTAACACTATACAGGTTAGAAATGTGGTTGAAGATTTTCAAAAAGATAAGATCATGGCCATTAACCCAAACCCTTGAACACCATACCTCAATGAAAGTATCAACATTTTCCATAAGTGCCTGGGCCCTGCCGATGATGAACTGATTCACACAAGCGATTGCATGGGATCTAAGAGACAAAGGCACACACCCATTTGAATAATGAACCCAGAACATATTAATTTCCCCCACAGTTGACCACAAAGATTAAAGAATTTCTTACCTGATCTTGGCACTACAATGTTTGAAAAACTGGAGGAACTTGGGAATCATGATGTTGAGCGGTCTATTCAAAGCATCACTGTCCAGCATTTCAGAGGAATCCTCACAAATCTTTTGCAAAGCTCCAAAAGCACCCTCACAGGTATTGTAGTCTTCAGAGTTGAGCAGGTTACAGAGTTGAGGAAGTAGTTCTGGCCAAGCCTGTAGCTCTCCCTTTGATGCAATAGTGGTGATCAAAATGCCTAAGGAGAAAAATATCAGATTGCAGAATCAAATACCTACAATTCAATGAATCAAATGATTCAATCGATTAAAGATACGAATTGGGAGCAGTTATGTGCCAATGATCCCCTCAAGTACACTCCACTATCAAACAAGATCACTCTGATCCATCTGCAGCTGAGGATAATCTTTCACCATACTGAGAGTCAGTGAGGGAAGAGCTTGAATAGAAAGTCAGAGATCAAGATCAGAGGAACTGCGCCCGCACACACACCCCAGGCACTTGAACATACAGATACTCTCCACTCACATATCTGTAAGTATTTAATTTATTGTGGGTTTTTACATTTTTAATTTAAATAAGTTTTTTAAATTATTTGTACGCCGTATTCTTGTGAACTATATATTTTGAAAAATCTTTTTCTAACATTGAAGTAAATGTTGAATCTCTCCATAGTTGTGGTAGGGTCCTTTCTGTCACTTAAGAGAAGGTTGGATACAAGGGGGTTAAGGGGGTTTATGGGCAGAGAGTGGGGGGGGGGGGGATCTAGTGGAGTTGTTCGAGTGAACTGGCGCGGACTCGAAGGGCCAATAACGCCTGTTTCCGTGCTGTAAACTGTTATATGATCTCTCTCACACACCACATTCATTCAGTAAAGGTATGCATGTCATTATTTCCAGAAGGCTGTTCTCTTTATTCAAATTGCCAAAAGCTATTTCAAAGTGACCTAACTAGGGGAAAAAAAAGTTACTAAATTAAAAGGGCATCTGACGACTTTGCACTGGGCAAAGTCAATTTAAACCATCCATTCAAGCCTAGTATCAAAACAAACCCATTTGAAACAAACTAAGCTGCAGAGAGTAAAATGGTAGGCTCTCATTAAGTTTTTCACCTCACCTGTCTCATTATTCAGAAATTACAGTTGGGGTTTTAGTAAATTGGCAACGTTATATAGCTGCATCTTGATTAAGGGGAGCCCAGTGAATAGCTACCGAACTAAAATTGACCCTTAATTAGGATTTAACTATGTGTTCCATGCTTGCACACGTTCATTATTTATAGAGTAAAAACCTTCAGTAGATTCATGTGATTAACCACAGAAGACAAAAACTATAAATAAAAGGAACTGTGGCCACAAATGCAGGAAAAATTTGGAATACCTCATTACTCAGTTGTTTGATATAATTTCACTACATCCCCAATTTTTGTATAGTTCCCAATGCTTTTTATAGCTACAAATGCTTAAGAGGTTTTACTGTCCGATTTAACTGCTATAAAAGATGATTGATAGTACATCGGAAGCAATAACCACATCTAATAGGATTCTCAATGATTGATAATTAGTCTGCCATTTAATAAAAATTCCAAAAACTGAATTGAAGCCTAATATAAAAAAAAATAAACAGACTTCCAAAGATATGCTAGAAATGAACTTTTAAGAGCAGAGAGTTCAGCTCAGTATCTTTGGGTTGAAAGATGTTTAAAACAACATAACCAGATGCTGCCAAACCTCTGGAGCTTTCTCCCTTAATGCAAAAGCTGCTGTTAGAAGCTTTTTGCAATTACATCATAGAAACATCACCTTGTGTTTAACTAGCATTTTCTGTACATTCCAGCCAATTAACAAGAACTAACCCACTGATCATACAACAGCAATATTGAAATGGTTATTGCACTTTGGATCACAAAATTAACTGATTTATAAAGTGGCCTAACAGCCTGCTGGAGGATCTCTGAGGCTGAAAAAGAATGGTTGTCATTTCAGGTTGGAGCCTTTTATCAAGATCATACGTGGCCATGGAATGGGTTGACCTATCAATAGTGAAATACCCTGAGACCGAGTTTGGTAGGTATGTGGTTAATTCAGCCAAAGCTGGAGAAATATCTTCTGTCATGTATAACATGCATGCTATAGAAAACTATGAGTGGTATGTCATAGAAAAAAATCTAAATTATGTTAAGGAAAGTATATAGACCCAAATTCAAACAACAATCCTCCCCATCAATCCAGTTGGCAACGCCAAAAATGCCACTCCTGACATATATGCCCAAAGCTGTAGACCTTCATACTTCAATTCAATATCAAACAGACCAAACAAGAGGTAGAGCTAGTTCCTTCTGAACTTGGCAATAATAGATTCACTGGAACTTGCAACAATGATTAGTTCATTAAATCTGAGCTCTTTATGTTGCACTGCACTGCAATAGTTAATAGGAGAATGGCATGGGGAATATATTACTCAAGCTTCGCGACCAAAGTATTTACATGGGTAGCTTGACTAGTTGTTACCTATAGTTGCTCTGATGAGTGGAGAGGCATCTCCGATGTTATTTAAACATTCCTGTTTGATGAACTCAGCAACACCCTGGGGAAAACTCTGGTAATGAGCCTTCACATTGTTCTTGAGAATGAGGCCACTGAGGGAGCGCGTTGGTTCATCTAAAAGGAGAGAAACAACTGTGTAATTTGCTGAAATTGCCCATAATGCCTCACAACATATGGCAGCTCTGCTCTTTCCAGCAGCCACTAAACTGAGGATTCAGCCATACATTGTCATAGCGACTGCAAGTCAAAATTAAAACACAATAAGATAGCTTATTAAATAAACAGCACCTTCAGATTTCAGTCTAGTCAGGACAAAAATTAGATAGTTGTTGAAGTCTGGATACTGGTTCAGCTGCTCCAATTTCTGAGAAACACAGATCAGGATAATAAATCAATGAAATACAGAAAGCCTCTCTGCCCCAACCTCTACCCAATTACAGATGCCACAATGAAAATACTGCAGAACAAGACGTGACATCCCAGTCTCTTGGGGAGAGAATCCCAGTTTTCTAGAAACAAGAATGTTCCTTGATTTTACTCCTAAATGTATTTTTTTAAAAAACTTTTATAAAGATCCTTCATTAATTCCTGTGAGCCCTAATGCCCTTTTTCTAATTTTCTACCAAAAATACCCTTCAACGCCATAAACGCAAGGGAAAGGAAACCAATCTTAAGCACATAAACCCTCAAACTCCTTTGTGAGTTATTCCCACAATTTGTCCCTATTTCTACTAACCACTAGCTTGAAAATCTGGTTATAGAAAGAATTCCCAAATGATATTCAGGACCCCTAGCTCACTCTTCTGAACTAATGAATGCCAAAGCCATGTGCAAAGTGCGTTGTATTTCAAGAACCAAATGGAGGACCGCCAGACCAACATGATCTCTAGGAAATCTGAGCCCACAGCATCAATTCCTTGCTCTTCACCAAACGATCTGATGCACAGACTTTAAAAAAAAAATTATAGCACAGTGACAGGCCCTTCCAGCCCACAAGCCTGCATTGCCCAAATACACCCATGTGCCCAATTAACTTACCAACCCCGTATATCTTTGGAATGTGGGAGGAAACCCACGCAGACACAGGGAGAATGTACAAACTCCTTACAGATTTAAACCTGGGTTGTTGAAGCTGTAATAATGTTGCGCTAACTGTGACACTAACTATGCTGCCTCAGGCACTGTGCTGAGAAGAATTATTTCCATACTCTTGTCACTCTCTGGAAACAGGAGAGTCTCGAATTCACTCCAAGATTCAATAGCGACTATTTTAAGTGCAGACTCCAGGGCTGGACCTACCTGCTAGGCAAAATATTCTGCCTGTCAAATTTCTTTGATTTTAAAAACCATACACGGGGTCCACTCAAGTGATCAGTGGTATCAAGCAGTCACATGGACACAATGGGGCAGATCTTCTGCAGGGCTAGGATAACTGGTCTCCTCCCACTGGATGATGCTCCTTGCTCAGTCACGCATGGGAAAAGTGTTGAGACTGTCTGATGCACTTAGAATGGCTTTAACAGAAGAGTCTCAGTGCTAAGGCTCCCTAGCTGCCAAGCCATTCCTTGTCAATGGATGTTTAAAGTGACTAACATTCACGAACATTGAAAATCACAATGGATCTGTTACATTTGAATAGATGGGAGCAGGAATATAACATCTATTCCTTCGAGCCATTCTGGCCCAATGATCCACCTTCCAGCACTCTTTCCGCCCATCCCCCTATTCCCCTCACCTCCAGATCTAAATGACGTTGATGACCAAGTCTCCACACCCCCCTTAGGATTAAGGCTTCCAAAGTTTCCCCATTCACTGAGCAAAAACAGTTAAAAATGGCTTATCCCTTTTAGCTGACTCTGGGTTCTGGATCTTGGTTAAAAAGTGAAAAAATGAAATTAAAAGACAATAGACACGTGCATGCAAACAGGCATACACACAATTGCATATACAAGTGCATATACACCCACACATTCAAAGACACATGCGTAGACACACACACATTCCTTTACTCTCAGGTTGATCTCACCAATACAAGGCAAATTGGTCAGCCACATAGAGATGGAAAGGGTCCAACAGATAGGCACTCAGAATGCCAATGAAGAAAGTGTTCAGGTAGATGGGAAAACATTGACACGTGTGCAAGATGGTACGAGGAGGACCAGTGAAAATATGCCGGCAGCAGTGAGGAGACAAATTACAAACATAAGAGTGGTCAATGTCACTCACAAAAAGAAGCATCGACTTGAACTGAGAGGCAAATGGTGCTAATTGGTGAACATCACCTGATCCGATGAAGCAAATGCCATTTCAGGGCCAGTGATTCCAGGCCAACGCAGATTGGCAAAAAGAAATTGGAACAGTCACCTAAACAATAAGCCATGTGACTGAGTATTTAGAGGTGGTTTGGGAGGAATTGTTAGAACAGCTTGCGCAAACACACATTGTGAAACACAGCATATTTGCAGGACTTTTACAGAGTGCTTTTTGCAGGAGGCAACAAAGTATGGACACCCCCCTTGCCTGGGAGAGCACGTGACCTTTGCAGGCAGAGAAGAGTTTTGCTCTCAGAGAGAGAGAGAGAGGAGACAGAAATCAGTTCCAGAAGGACAAAGCTGGCAAACTTTGGAAGGCTGCCTGGTCGAAGGAAAAGACTAGCAGTGTGAAAGGTGACCTGAAAGAAAGAGGATCCTCTAGAGAACCCTGAAGGGGGAACATTTCGTCATCAAAACTGATTGAGAAGGGGAGGGAGTCACTTGATGGAGTAGTGGCTGGTCGGGTGGAAACAGCCCTCTCCAGAGAAAAAAAGTGTGAAAAAGCAGAGCTCAATAAACATAAAATACAGGAAGAGAAAGATAAAGTTACAGAGAAGAGACAGAAAATGGCTCCCAAAAGAGAAAAAGTAAGAATATCAGAGAAAAGGGCAGAAGGAAAATCACTGAAGACGGCCTTACCTGCACGTCGAAGCAGAGAGCCACCGTGGAGAGGAGCAGCCGATCTCTGGTGTTGCTGAGTCCCCAGAGGAGTGGTGTCCTCCCTACCAGCGGACTCCAAAAATAGCTCTCAGAGCCAAGAAAAGATGCGCAGTGCGCAAGTAAAAGAAAAGGTTAATCCCGATGGGTGGGGACTCAGATGAGGAGTGGCCAACTACGAGCGGCCAGCTGAGAGACGCCCAGGATCGGGGTGTTCGGAAAGAAGAAAGAAGAGTGGTGAGAAAAAGAATGAAGGGTTGGAAGAGGGTGAGTGGCAACAGGGTGATCAGCAGCGGGCCTAGCAGTGGGTCGACCTGCGGCAGGGGGCCCAGCCACAGGAGACACACCAGCGGGAGGCCCAGCAAGGATACAAAAGCAGCTCACCAGAGAAGGATGAAGATACAAAGACATATTGGAAAACTACAGTAGGCAAAACATAAAATAGTTGGCCTGAAAGAAGGCAAAGAAGGGTCAGATATGAAGGAATTTATAAAAGGATGGATCCCGAAGGTGCTGGGAACGACAGATTCACATGAAGAAATCGAAAGGGCCCATAGAGTGCTAGTACCAAAACCGCCACATCAAAAACCAAGATCCATATTGGTAAGATTTCTAAGATATACGACAAGAGAAAACATACTGGAGCAGGCAAGAAAGAAGGTTAGAGAAGACAATAAGCCGTTGGAATATAAGGGACAAAAAATATTTTTTTACCCGGATATAAGCTTCGAACTTTTAAAGAAGAGGAAGGAATTCAATACGGCAAAAGCAATCTTATGGAAGAAAGGGGATAACTTTATATTAAGACATCCAGCAGTACTCAAAATATTCATTCCTGGGGAACGGAATAGACTGTTCTCAGACCCAAAGAAAGCCTAAGAATTTGCTGAACATTTGCAGGACAGGAGAAGGAGGAGTAACAAGGATGACCGGCAAGAAAATATACAAAAATATGTAAAAATATAAAGTAAAGATAATATATATATGTAAAGATTTAAAGATGGATAAGAGAAAGGGAAGAAGGAAAAAAGAGAGAGCTTTGTTATAAGTATAGGAACTGAATGGAAAGGGGAGTTGTGGTTGCCGTCAAGGGACAGGAGGCAATCCAAGGAGGGGAGGTTCATCTGGGGTTAAAGGATTATTGCTTATAGAGATTGTTGGGGTATTTCATGTCTTAAATGCAATGTCATATATTGAGATTAAAAAGGAAAACTTAAAAAACAGTAATGGAAAAAAAAGGGGATGGAGGTGGTCAAGAGGCGGAAAAGTGAAAATAAAGATATAAGATGGCTACATTGGACCATATGACTATAAACATTAATGGAATAAATATCCAAATTTAAGTGTATCCCACTGGGGAAAAAAAAAAATCACATATAATTTAAAAGATAAAGTTAGAATGATTCAAAAAACCTGGGAACCATATATGGAACATAACAGAAAGAGCAGGCCTCGGACCACCACCACCTAAAATGATAAGAAGATAAACACGATCAGATTTAATGTGAATAAGTAGATGATACGTCTTTTTTGTTTGTATTCCTTCTGTATAAAGATATTGTTTTATTGTATTTTATATGTCCAATATCTACTGTTTATGAAGGGGGAAGGGAGGGATGGGGGGGGGGGGGGGAAGAAGAGAAAATGTCACTGTGAGTATTTAAAGAGATACACCTGTAAATATATTGGTTGATATGGTTTATAGTGTGAAAAATAAAAAATTACAAAAAAAAGACTGATTGAGAAGGAATCAGTTGCGGATGTCCTGGAAAAGGAATCTCTCTCTGAAAACCAACAAGAACCTTCCTGAGTGGTAACCATTTGCCTGTTAAACACCCAAGACTGGTGAACTTTGTTAATGCTAACCACAGAACAAGAATTGCCTGCAACCAGTGAGATTGAACTGTGATCCAAAGAACTTTTCTAATCTTAAATATTCATTACACACACCTGCACTTAGTATGGGGGGGGGGGGGAGAAATTAAGTAGTTAGGTAGGTTAAGTAAATTGATAAGAGTTTAATTCTGTTTTCTTGTTCAAATATAATTAAAAACTACTTTTGTTTAAGTAACTGTGTTATGGTGCATATCTATTGTTGCTGGTTTTTGGGGTCCTCTGGACTCCGTAACAGCCATAACTGCTTAAGAATGTATCGACCCAGAATTAAATTCCTCAATAAAAAGTTATAATTAGACAGGGAGGAAAGTTTAGGGGAGACATCAGGGGCAAGTCGTTCCTCCCCACCCCCCCATATACACACACACACACAAAGAGTTGTGTGTGCCTGGAATGCCTTGCCAGGGATGGTGGTGGAGGCTGAAACATTAGAGAGACTCTTAGGCACTTGATCCAATCATCACCTGCCAAATTCTATCACTCATCTACACAGTCAGAACAATTAACAGCAGCCAATTAACCCAGCAACTCATATATGGCATGTGGTGGAGACCAAAGTACCCAGGGGAAATGCATGCAGAGAGAATGTGCAAACTCCACCAGACGTCAAGGTCAAATGCAGGTTGCTGGAGCTGAGGCAGCAGCTCCACCAGCTGCACATGAAACTAATTCATCCAAGGACTCAGGAAATCTGACAGATCATTCTTCATTTACAGAGTTGGCTAGCATGTCAATCCCCAAACCTCAGATGAACTACTGCCAGATAGGTGCCTGGTAGGTAAAAACTGAGTACAAACACACAAGCTGTCTGTGCTGGCAAACTGAAGCCAGTATAAACAAAGCAGCCAGAAGGATCACACATTAATTGTAGCAGTCCAAATATCCAGATGCCAGAAACCTGGACCACCCGAGAATCCAGACTTTCCGAAAACTCAAAACTTTTTAAACTTAGCGGGCTTTTGTGCACGTGTGTATACATAAGCAGCAGTTTTTTTTTTTAAAAACTACTCGTTTTGATAAATAAGCTATCAAAATTTACCTGTTCATCTCTTTCTTCCTCCTTAAATTTGAATTTTAAAAGGACTGCCTGAGAATCTGGAAAATCCGGACTGGCCCAATCCCCAAGCACTCCGGCTTTTCAGCCTTCTACTGTAATTCACTCAAACAGTTCACAATCATATAGTTGAATCAAACAACAACTAGCCATCAATTTTAAGTTTGATCCGCTGACAGCCTAAGTTTCCAATAAGATAGCCTAGCTTTGATAATAATTGCATGAAGGCAAGTGAACTGTTGACCAGATTCACTTAGCGATTTATATGTTGAACATTGATAGGATACTTGTTGAACTGCTCGTTGTGTTGCTGTATCTGGTGACTGAGAGTCTTTGAGCAGCTGCAACACTTGCTGAAGACCCTGTTCGTCAGGTTGCCACTCCATGGTAAACAACGAACCTGCAAGAAAGTGGAGAAAAAGCCATCAGAATCAAGTTTGTCAAGCCAGTTGTCACAATGCAAAGACACCAGGAACTGCAAACAAAAAAAATTTTGCACACAGAGTACGTTTCCAATGATCTCAAAGATCCATAAATATTTTGGCTGAGATGATGTCACAATTAGAAAAAAAATGATTTTTTTCCCCCCCTCACTGTGCTCAAGTGGGGATCTGATCACAATCAACGGAGCTCTCATGTACTGGTCAAAGATAGAGCTGCAAGGGGAAGATTTCACCCAACTGCTCAAGTGAGGCTCTGACATCACTGGAGATCTCATGTACCGTTCAAAGATACAGCTCAGGTGGAGGTCTGTTGTACTGTTAGTACCATTTTGAATCAACAGAGTTCTCGTGTATACTGGTCACCAATTACTTGGTTCCTTTCAGAGCAAAACCATAAAAGTTAAAATCTTTTGATTAGTCTCTACACTACGTATTTATGCTATTGCATTCAGGATATTGCTCTTCAAACAAGGATTCATGAACATTTTGAAATTAAATATAGAATCAAAGAGACTGCTGAGACAAAAAAAACATTGTTAATGAGGCAAATGACACTGGAGGAAACATTGGAAAAACCATCATGCAGAAATCCGAGTGCTTGTCGCTGCATTTTGTGAGCAGAGATCATGTTTTTTGGTAAGAATTGAACGTTATTTCATGCTTGAAAAACATATTTGTTGTCGTTTAACCCGCAGCTACAAGTGTTCTGCTCATGCTAATGGTCTGCTTAAGGAAGTTTCTCGATTTATCCCCAAAAAAATCCAGATAACCGAGATAGGTCAGGTTCCAAAATTTTGGATGATTGGAGTCATACTATATGACAATAAATGGAATCTTGAACACCCCAAAAGCTTGCAATAGATTCATCCTACTAATTAATATTGGGCAGAAATAGACATTAATCAATTCACACTGATCTTCCTGAAGGTGGGCACATGATATCTCATAACCTAATAATTACCTGTAGCAGAGTACATACTTTCATCATAAACAAAGGCTACAGACAATGCACAAATCCTTGACGCTCAAAATAATTCTAGGTCACTGCTTGAATAGCAATGATCATTAAGACACAAAAACTGTAGATGGTGGAATCTTAAGCAAAAACAGAACTGGAGGAGGAAATTAATGGACCAGGCAACATCCATCGGTAGAAGCAGTCAATGTTTTGGGTGAGTAACCACAAACTGCTATTGCCACAGCACCCAAGCCTCTATAAAAGCTGCAGATTGCAAATACGTTTCAAAACCAGCTCTCTGCAACTATCAATTTTTGGGTCCATAACAAAAAAAACTCTTCAGAGAGAAAATACTTCAGTCCACTATCCTTCACAAGTCTGTTAGAGAAACACTTTCCACACTTCAATATTCAGGCTTTTTGCAGGCAGAACTATTGACCCAAAACAAGATGTCTATTGAGTGCTGTTGATCCTGTCAGGAGGGCAAGTTCCACACATTTCCCATATGTGATACAATCAAGCCTAGACTGTTCCAACCAGATTGTTGGTGACAGGCAAAGATCTGATCTATTCCCACCAACCTTCCCTTGCTCCAAAATTTCTTCCCAAAAGGACATTCAATTAACCAATGGCCAACACAAATAGAGTTCTGCTATGCTCCGCTGAACTCAGGAGTTCCTACTATATAATGGGAATCTGAACATTTTAAAAAAAACCCATGAACAGAAACTGATTATGTACAATTTACAAAAGGGCTGGATAAACTGAGTGTGGAATGTCTATGGAAAGCAAAGGGATATACCAGTGTATCAGGCCTGAGCCCTTCATCAAGATGTGATCAAAAAACAGGCCGGTGCCTGAATAAAAAGAATAGGAGAGGAGGGATGAAGAGGCAGTTGTACAGGCCAACAGAAAAGAGCTCTTAGATGGATAAGTGTGGGAGGGCACATGAGGAAAAAAGCTGAAATGTGAAGGGGGAGGAGGTTTACAGAGAGTATAAGCATCCCCTTGCTTCCTGTAGATGCTGTGAGACTGGCTGAGCTTCTCCAAAGAAGTTTCCGTATTGCACTACAATCACAGCACCTGCCGACTCTTGTTTAACTGGCTCATATGGTATCCCATGCAGGGGAAATTTCCTGCAGAGATGCAAAATACTCAGGGCAAGGCTCAAAGCTCAATTAGAATGTAATCAGCCCAAATACAGCTCAATTTGCTCGGCATCTGGTTTAAATGAAAGTGAACATAACACGTGGCTGGCAAAAATGAGTTCAGCCACTAATACCACATCTTGTGGCATTCAGGAACCAAGTAATTGACAAATAAGATAGATGGGTTTGTAATCTGCAGATGACACAGACAGTGATCTGGACAGTGTAGAGCAGCAATTCTCAAATTTTTTTGGTATGGTCCTCGTAGGACTCTGCTCAAGTTTATGGGACACTTTCTGGCAAGGCAGGCATAGATCAGCTACAAACATAGGTGGTTCACTTAAGTTTAATTAATATGGGTGGCAGATGAAGTTTAATGCAAGGTCAAGTGCAAAGGGAGAGTATATTTAATGGCAGGACCCTAAAAGCATTAAGGTGCAGTTAAGTTTGGGGATCCAGCTTCATTGCTCCCTGAAATTAGCCAAATCAATAGAAAGGGTGGTAAATTTAAATTAAATTATAATTTTTAAAAAATGTACACAGAGCAAGGTAACAGGCCATTTCGGCCCACAAACCCATGCCGCCCAATTTATACCCTATTAATCTGCAACCCAAATATGTTTCAAATGGTGGGAGGAAACCAGAACCTCTGGGAAAAACCCATGTAGACACAGGGAAAACATACAAACTTCTTACTGACTGCATGGGATTTGAACCTAGGTCATGTTCGCTGGTGCTGTAAAGGCCTTGATCTAACCGCTACGCCAAGCGTGCCACCCTAAAGACAGCACAGGGCACGCTTGCTTTCATTGCTCAGACCATTAAACCATAAGATTAAGGAAATCACGTTGCAGTTGTGCAAAACTTTGGTCAGGATGCATTTGGGCAACTGTGTCCAATTCTGGTCACTATTACAGGAAGGATGTAGAGGATTTGCAAAGGGTATAGAAGAGATTTACCAGGATGCTGCTTAAGTTATAGGGTATGAGGTATGGAGAGAGGTTAGATGAATTTGAATTTTTTTTTCTCTGGAGTGTCTTTTTCTTGACTGTTAAAAGGCTGAGAGGAATCCTAATAGAAGCACAAATGAGAGGCAAATTAAGGGTAAACAGAGCCTTTCTCCAGGGGTAAAAATGTGAAACACAGTTTAAGGGGTGTGGATAGTGATTTTTTTTTAACATAGGGTAGTGGTGGAAGCAGACATGATGGTAGTGTTTAAGATGTTTTTATGCAGAGACAAATATGGAGAGAATGATTGTCAGTGGATATGTGGAGGCTGCAGTTTTATTAATTTGTCTGATTTTGTTGGTGTTGGTGCTGCACAATAGCTCAGCAAAAGGAACTGTAAGGTGCTCCTTCCATCCAATAGCCCACAGGTCATCCTTGGTCAAGGTGTACTACCTGTTTAGTCTCCCAATCAGGGTCACATGAAGCCATGGATTGCGGGTGGTGGATGGTTTTACAAGCATTCTACAAATTTGAATTTACGTTTGTAAAACTAAATATGCTGGGCAGATGAATCTTCAGATGAATGGCCAGGGTTACCCATCCACTCTGGATGAAGCAATTGAAGGCGGAAATGGGAAACAACTTCAGTATTTTTTCCCTTTGTATAATCCTGAACTCAACGTCGACTACGGTCTCAGCTCAAAGATGGAGCCTTCACTTAAAGAGAACAGAGGAGGTTCGACAACTGAACTACAATTCAGAAGGTCAGAGATCGAGAGACATGATCACCCACGCCGAACGACAAGCACCTGAATGAATGTTTTTGGCACAGACATTAGGAGCTGAAGGGCATTATATTGTTCTACATTTCAAGTCTGCAAAGTAAAGGCAGAGGTCAACTTTTACTTACTTTCTCTACAGACTCAAAATGAATTATGGCATATTTCAAAACATGATCTTACATTTTCAACAAATGTCTGAGGGCAAGACTAATGACAGGATTGCTTATAAATAGATTTTAGAATACACTTTAAACACTTCTGTTTGGTTCCCAAATGCTTTCAAACTGTATCACTTCCTCTGACAAAGGATGTGCAATATTTCAGCAGCCCAAACATGTTCCTCAAAAACAACCTTGTTCAGCTGGCTGTATATCTTTTACTTTAGATTCATCAGCAGATTACATAGATGACATCACATATAACATTCTTTTTCCTGCAGACAAGGCATAATTACTACTTATTGGCATTGCGATTAGAACAACACCTTTACAGCGCCAGCGACTGGGTCCAGACCAGGGATCGAGTCCCACGCCGTCAGCAAGGAGTATGTTCTCCCCATATCTGCGTGGGTTTTCTCTGGGGGCTCCAGTTTCCTCCCACCGGTCAAAAATGTACTGGGGGGGGGGGTGTAGATTAATGGCATGCAAATTGGGCAGAAGGGACTGCTGTATGTCTAAATTTTTTGAAAAATTAAAAAATTTTATTTATTGGAGGTGCAAAAAAAATTGTACATAAAGTACACATGTACACAAAGAAATGTAAACAAACTGCAATACAGAGAGGAAAAAAATGAATAAAATGCAAAAGAGTTCTTAAATGAGTCCGATTGAGTTCGGTGTGGAGTCTGAAGGTGGAGGGGTAGCGGCTGTTCCTGAACCTGCTAGTCTTTTGGCACTTATATCTCTTTCCAGTGTAACTGCTGACAATGGATTCACTCTTACTCAAAAGGCACACTCACCTCAGGAGGGATTTCAAAATACATTGCAGGTCTGGTGGATCAAAACAAAACAAACTGCTGGAACTCAGCAAAGTCGGCAGCATCTGCATTTCCTCCGACCTCTCCAGAGTAAATACAAAGCCGGAATCTACACATTAATGGACATTTTTTATTTCTCAACCCATAAGATGCACACCACAGGTTATGGACAGAGGCAGTGAAAGATGCTTTTAACTAAGACTAGCCTAAATTAAAAAAAAGGCAATTACGTAGTTCTGAAATTTAGTGCTGCATGTAGATATTAAATGTATATTCCAAACCAAATTTCCACAATGCTCCCACAAAGTATTAACCACAACAGATCATCATACCTCGAAGGGCCTAGGCCCGCAACGTTGGCTCCCCTTTTACTTCCTATAGGCGCTGCGTGACCTGCTGAACTCCCCCCAGCACTTGTGTATTGCGCTCCACGCCTGCGTCTGCAGCCTTTCCAGTTTAACACCCCCCCCCCCCCTCCGAAAAGGCCAAGGGTTTGTGCACCAACATCTACACCTTGGTGCTCATTCTCCCCGCCAGCAATCCCCTCCACCCGGAGCTGGAACAGGAAGCAATGTCCGTGTGTAGCTTAAGAAATCAGCACGCAAGGGCAGACCGTCGCCAATGCAAACCGGGGCCGTCGATCTCGGGTCGAAGCAGCCGCCCACTCGGGTGCGGGAGGCTCCTCCTATGGGTGGGAAGCGGAATACAACGGCCCGAGGCCTAAAACCTGCAGTTGCTCGGCGGCGCCTCGATGCCGCAAGTTCCGCTTACAGAAACTCAGCCCCCACGTATCCTCACCCTGATTCCCTTCACCCCCCCCCCCCCCCATCTTCCAGACCCATGTTGCTGGACTGTAGATTGGCCCAGGATCTCTTTCTCTGATCCCCCTTCTCTCACTCACTGATCCATCGCCTGCTCCTGGTTTAAAAAAAAATGCTTGAGAAACTAAGCAGGTCAAACAGCACAATTTATATAGCAAGGATAAAGAAATATCTTTCGGTTTGAGCCCTTCATCAAGGTATAAGCAAAATGTAGGCAAGTGTCTGCCTGAATATGAAGTACACTGATTGTCCTGTTGAGTTTCTCCAGCCTTGTGTTTCTATTTCTGGGAAACTATTCCCACACATTATTGGGGTGAGATGAGATTTTATTGTCATATACAATCTACCGATAGACTGAAAATCTTGCTCATTGCAGAAATTAAATGACCACATGATAGAAAAAGTAATAAACATCTAAGTACTCACAATAGTACAACATGAAAGTCTGCAGATACAGTACTTGAAGTTAAAAGATAGGGGAAATTTAGCAGAAAAAAAGTGTACATTTATGGAGATAGCAAAGATATAATCAATGTTCCGGGCTTGAGCCCTTCATCATGGTATGAGCAAAATGCAGGCAGACCCCCAAACAAAAAGTGGTTCTTATGTATGTATCTTTGTCTTTGCTGAATAAAGTAGTTTCTCCAGTATTGTGTTTTTACTACAATCAGAGCCTGAACACTTCAACGCCCCTCGGGGTCCCCCTCCACTCCACCCGCCTCCCCCCCCCGATCCCCTCCACACCCCCCCGACACCTATTCTACCCACACCCCATCCCTCCCCTCCAGGGACCCCCATCCCTCCCCTCCAGGGACCCCCATCCCTCCCCTCCAGGGACCCCCATCCCTTCCCTCCAGGGACCCCCACCTCCCCCTCAACTCTCCCCCCCCCCGGGACCCCCTTCAACTTCCATCCCCCGAGACCCCTTCCAACCTCCTCGCCTCTTGGGCACCCCACCCACCCAGAGGGTCCCCCTCCAGCTCGGGGGATCTTCCACCCAATGCTTTCCTCTCGTGAACCCGCAAACATCACGGCTTTACCATCGCCCCGACAGTCCCTACTCTGTCCGCCCTCCCTCGTTCCCAGCGACCTTCCTCCTCGGGCCTATTTATCCCAACCCCGCCAGTTTCCCCCATTGGCCTTCCCACGGCCAGGATCGGATCCATCAGCCCTCTGACCACCTCCCTCCCCCCGGTCTCCGCCTCATCCGCTGTCTCCCTTCCTTTCCCCTCCCCCAAACCCCCTTTTTTTTCCCTTCTCCGGTACTTGCCTCCTTCTCTCCGGGCCGCTCGCGCCGGTGCCCTGCACCCCGTTTAAATTCTCTGCCGCCAATCCCGGTGGCCGCTTCTCACACGTGACTGACACACCGTTCCACCCAGCAGGCGCTGCGCTCCGCGCATGCTCTGTCGGGAAAGGCGCCCTTTCCCACCGGCCTCTGTTGCTAGGATACATCGAGATGCCTGGGCGTTCGGCTGGAGGTCCACAGTGAGAGAGTTTTGCAAAGTTATTTTGTTTTAATCCAATTGCAGAGAGAGAGAGAGAAATATTTTATAGCAACAGTCAGCTTTGGATGATGGAATGAGGTAGGCATGAGTGTTCAGGGAGGAAGAAGAAGGGATGGATTGAGGGATCAGAGGCAGAGAGGGTGAGCAAATTTAGGCTCTTGGGAGTCACTATCTCGGAGGATCTTTCCTGGACCCAACACACCGAAGGCATTGTGAAGAAAGCACACCAGCGCATCGACTTCCTCGGGAGTTTGCGGAGGTTTGGCACGGCGCAGGAAACCCTGGCAACTTTCTGCAGATGCGTGGCGGAAAAGTGTGCTGTGATTGTCATGCCGGAGGAACTCAGCAGGTCTTTCCGTCGGCTGACCGGCTGCATCAGTCACAGAATTTGTGGTTCCCACATTTAAGCTTTAGAACCCATTGGGGTTGAGGCCAATGGAGTCACTGAAATTGTGAAAGCTCTGAGAGAATTCAACATCCTCCATAATTACACTAGTCAACAATTTTCCTTGAAAAATTGAGCAACTTCAAGTTGAACACAAAGATAACGTCATATTTGCTGTATCTCATGGTAAGTTAGTGAAACATTGAATTAACTTTTATTTAATTTAGTCTGTTTAATAGCAGAATGATGCTGACATACTACATTGGTTCGGCTGACTGAAAAATGTTTTGACGGTGATTTTTTTGTACTCAGTATCTGATGCCTCGTATGTCAGTGTCCAACAATAGTCATCCAGCATTGAACCATTCCAGTTCCCCGATACAGCAATGATCTGGTGAAATCTGACTGCAGCAGAATCAGCAGGGAAGAAGTCCAAGTGCGAATGCAAAAAATAAATTTTCAATGCCATGTTGCACTTCACGGTTTTGTAGGGTTGGAGTAGACTTAAAATATGACAGTAGTTGTATGGATTCACCTTTCTTTCTCTCTCTGTCCCTGTCTCTTTCTCATTCTCATGCAGACGGCTGTGGATACTTGCTACTGGGCAAAACAGCAATAAGTATTTCCTTGGAACTAGGCAATGATGGCTAATTGATCAAAGAAAGTACAAGTGATCAGGGTCAAAACCATTGATCGGAGTAGGTAAGAATGCTCAGTGGTGTCAATAAACTGCTGAACAGAAATGGTACAGTTTGTGAAGAGAAGTTAGTGTGTATTGCGACACTTCAACAAACACAATCAAGAACTTATTAAGGACTCTTACTTTTGCACTTTATTGTTTTTTTTTTCTCTCTGTA
Source organism: Narcine bancroftii (assembly GCF_036971445.1). NCBI lineage: Eukaryota > Metazoa > Chordata > Chondrichthyes > Torpediniformes > Narcinidae > Narcine > Narcine bancroftii. The sequence continues at coordinate 249,243,585 of NC_091471.1, forward strand.
TTGCACAGTCATTTTTTTTAACATATTTTTATTTGTTTACATGTGAACATTGAGCCATTTCTTTTTGCACTAACTCTGTCTTGCCCGCAGGAAAAAGAATCTCAAAGCTGTATATGATGTCAAGATCAAGACTCAATTTATTGCCATGTAATGAAAACAGTGTCATATTACATTCCCCATCAATAGGAAGAGAGGAACAAAAGAGAATTACCTCCAGCACTCAACAAATGCCTATGGATTCACCTCCAGCACTCCCATAGCTCATGTACACATCAGAGTCCAGCACAAACCATCGACAATCCAAACTCTAGATCCAAATCTCTGATATAAAAAGAACCCCTTCAGCACTCTCAGCACCTCTTTCATCACAGTTCCGATAGGATACCCCTTCTGTCAGTATCAAGCCAGTCTACAGCAGTCCGCTGCCTGTGTGAGTAACTCATTTGGAGTCACCAAAAGCCTGCTGCCTGTGTGGTCCTTCAGCCACGCAACCCCACATTGGTCCGCTGCCGGAGTCACCATCCGTGGATCATCTCAGATGATCCCTGTTTTCTGGTGCCTCGCACAAGTCCTCTGTTTCCCTGAAGTCTGCAACCCCTTGTGACTACTGCCAATCATAGGCACTGCCATCTTGGGCACAGACCCCGAGGTCACGGGATTTTAAATAAAACTACCGTCAGCTCCTTTAACGGACTGTTCAAAGCTTGTATGGAGCTGACTGCAGTCGGACTGAGCGTTGGACCCCATGGGAGTGCTGTATCTTTGCACTCTCCATGGTTCTGCACCAGCAGCAGTGCTGCCATTACTTTATGTACTCTGACAATAAATTGGAATTCTGGTCCAAAACCTTTGCAACCAGTTCATTTGCAATAGCAATTAGTTAACTTAAACTTAAATGTCATCATAATTGTCAGGATGCATGGATATTGATGAGATGGATATTGATGAGATGAAAAAAGGGACACATTGTGGGATGAAAGATTAATAAAGGCCAGAGTTCCACTTCAAATTTTGCCATGGGATTGATTACATTCACCTACAAACTGAGACGCATATTTGGTAGAGCATTACTTCTCTTGGGTTTGCAGTTTAAGTGTTTAACTAGATTATTAAAATTCCAATTTATTGTCAGAGTACATTCATTACACAGCAGGTGAATGGCATCAGCAGTTGCGGTCGAGTCCACGGTCAGGGACATACTTGGGAGCTCTCAGTGCGGGGCAAAACAACGAACAGGAAGTTTACGTCACTTCTGCCCCGCACAAACACTGAGACCATTGGGACCAACATGGGCCTTTTAAGTGCATGAGTTTGAATCAGTAAATTAGTTAGTTTGAAACTCCACTTGCCTCAGTGTGTTTCTTCCACTCACAGTAGCCGATAGCCACATTGGAGGCCTTGACAATCCAACGGCATTTAGACTCAACACAAACAACTCCAGCAACATGGACAACACAAGCAAACTAACTTTTTAAAATTCAGTTTCATTTTAATTGCCAACTTTCTGGACCACTCAGCCCTTTACCTGGTTTCAACAAACAGAGGCCCAATTCTGGGTCAGGAAAATTGTCTCCGATGAAACTAGGTTATACTATGTGGTAGCGGTACTTGACCCAGGGACAACAAGCTGAAAAATGGACTTCCTGCAGCAGCTCCCAGAAGCCAGCACATATGAGGCACTCAAGGCCTTGTTGGTCGGCACTGTCGGCCTCTCACGACACGAACGGGCCGCATGGTTGCTGCATATGGACGAGGTGACCGCGCACCGTCAGCCCTAGTGAGTGACGTGCTGGCACTCGCAGATGGCCATAAGCCATATCTACTCTTTGAACAGATCTTTTTGGAGCAGATGCTGGAGGACATCTGCCTCCTACTAGGACATCCGCCTCCTTCTAGCAAATGAGGATTTCTCTGACCCGCGGAAGGTGGCTGCGCACACAGATATCTGATAGCGTGAAAAAAGAGACAGTGGAACAAGCATTGGAATTAGTGCTGAGTCACGACCGAAGGCCCAGCCACCCCGCGTTCCAGCAGCAAAGTCAGCAATGCCCACACCAAAAGACGACAACAGCTCCAAGTCTTGATGTTTCTACCATCAGAGGTGGGGATCTGGGGCCCACCTATGCTGACTGCCATGCTTGTTCCAGCCATTGCTAATGCCCACGGAAGCTGGCCAGCAGGATAGCCTCCTGTATGTCTCCAGGCGCAGGTTTCTAGTAGACACAGGATCAGAAATCAGTGTCCTTGCTCCCCTCAAGCCAAGGCACCAAGACCAGAAGTGCCGGGCCAGAACTCACGGCAGCCAACAGCAGCACCTACTACACTATCCCTTTGCAATTCGGTTCAAGCTGATTCACATGGATGTTTACACTGGCTGCGGTGTCACAACCATTGTTGGGTGCAGACTTCCTCTACACATACTGTTTACTGTTGGACCTGAAGAGACAATAACTAGTCAATCCAAAGACATTTCAAACCTTTCCCCTTAGCAAGGGCAGATTTTCGGCTCCACACTTGGATTCAGTCACGTGTTCAGACAACGAATTCGCCAGGGTATTGCCGGAGTTCCCATCCATCATCATCACGCCACAGTTTTCCTCGACAGCCCCCCAAACAAGGTGTGATGCACCATATTCCCATTTAGGGACACCCCGTGCATGCCCGAGCACACAGGTTACCACTAGATAAGCTCTCACTAGCGAGGGAGGAGTTTAACAAGATGGAGGAGATGGGCATCATGCAGCGTTCAGACAGCCTGTGGTCCTCTCCGCTCCATATGGTGCCCACGTCCACAGGAGGATGGAGGCCATGTGGGGGCTACAAGAGGCTGAACGAAGTGATAGGTACCCAGTCTTGCACATCCAGGACTTAATGGCCAACCTGCATGGAGCCCTCATCTTTTCAAACAGCCGAATGAAGGACCCTTCAAAGTGGTACATCATAACGGGGCAATGTGTTTCGAATGTGAGTGGTTGGGAGAAGACATTTACCACAGAGTACTTCAAGTCGACACACCTGGACATTGAGCACACAGTCATGGTCCCATCAGTCAAGAGGCAAGGGTGGTCATGTAAAGCAGACAGTGTACGGAGTATGGTTTCAGTGCCTCCTATCACCGATTCTGAGGGGGAGTCTTGTGGCGGCTTACCCATGTGGCAGGCGAACCGGCGCCAGCAGTCGTGGTCAAGTCCACAGTCAGAGACATACTCAGAAGCTCTCAGTGTGTGGCAAAATAACTGACAGGAAGTTGGAGTCACTTCCACCCCACAGGAGTGCTGGGACCAGCATGGGCATTTTAAGCGCACGAGTTTGAATCAGTAAATTAGTTTGAAACTCAACTCGACTCAGCGTGTTTCTTCCACTCACAGTGTCACATTAATCTGAGATTCCTGTGGGCAAAGCAGAAATTCTATTTATCAGTAATGTAAACTGTACACAAGAAAATATTGGAATACAAAAGAGAGAAAAGTACAGAAAGAAATCTAAACAAACTGACTGGGCAATTACAGAAAAAAAATACAGTAAAATACCCGTTATCCTGAATTCAAGCAACCGGCAGCCTCAAACAACAAAAAAAATCGCGGAAAGTAAATAGGTAAATAACTGGCGCCCCATCCCCCGGCGAGTAGTTTGCCAATCTTGCACAATGCATGCTCAAGCAAACGGCAAATTCACTTATATGGCATCTATATTCTGTAATAAATAACGTGCAAGAGTCCTTAAATAAGTTTCTGATTTAGTCTGTTGATTAGAGTTCTGATGGGGGAGAGGCAGCATGTGTTTAATTGGCCAAAGTTGGCCAAAGTATCCAACATAGTAAGAGTGCTATGAACTGAGCCAAACTGAACTATACATGTAGGTAGAACATTAGGTGGCCAGCATTTGCGCAAATAGATGGTACCCTGTGTGGGAATGCTACCGACATTGCTAAGTATTCACAGCATATTTGTGGACAAGTAGCCTAAGTATAGATCGTATCCATCTGCATCTACTGCTACCTGGGAAAGGCAGCCAGCATTTTGAAGGGCCTAATATGCTCTGGTCACTTTCTCTTCTGTCGGGAGAAGGCCCAAAAGTATGAACTCCCCTGCCATCAGGCTCCTGGATAAACTCCATAACAGTGATCTTATGCTTTGTTCTAATTGATTTTCTTTATTGTAACTCTGTACAGATTGAGTACATCTTATCCAAAATGCATGGAACAGAAGTGTTTCAGATTTGGGTGTTTTTTTTTGAATTTTGGAATGATGTGTTTCAGTCTCCACCTTTGATCAAAAGCTTACAGAACACTGTATTTTTTTTTCGACACAATCATGTTTCTGGTCATATTATACTCAAACCTGGCATTTTAGGTGGAGATGAATTTCAGATTTCACATGAAAATAATGTTTTGTATTTACCAAACAAAACTTGATCTCTGCTTACAAAAGAAGATCAATGCAGTACCAAACACCAGAAATTCTGCTGGATGGTTTTTAAAAATGTTTCCTTCAAAGTCATCACAGTGAGTAACGCAGATCTGACAATGGTTGTTAACAAATTGGCCCCACAGAGCATCAGAGCCTGTGGACGCTCAAAAAGTTTTGGATTTTGGAGCATCTTGGGGGTACTCGACCTGTACTTTGTAATTGTGCATTTGTCCTTCCACTTTGTATAGTGTTAGAAACTTCAGCTGTACTATTTTTCCAGACACTGACTCTGAAAATGAACTCTCTCTCTCTTAGTGCAATGTTGTATCTGGAACTGTGCTGTGGCCTGTGTGACCCTATATCCAGCCCACAAACTAACTTTACTAAGAAATATATATTTTATAACTAAAGATTAACGCAAATCCATTAAATGCTGTTCGGTAGCTTTTGGAAGATTTCTCACTGTTTCACAGACAATGTGCCAAATAAACTTAAACCTAAACATGTAGCACAGATGAGCAATGTAAGTGTGAGCAGAATGAAGTGTGTGTCTACATGTGGGCAGCCCCTATATGAAACGTAGTTCACGTGTGAGGGCAGTACTTGTATAGATGATATGTGCAGAGGCAGTTTGGTTATGGGCCACAGATAGTGGCAGCCTCACTGACTATGTCTGCAGACAGCTCATACATGGACTACACACTGCACTGGCAGATCTTAGACAGACAGTATGTACACTCACCCCCACCAGGGACCTGTATGTATGAGGGCAGGCACTGTGGGAACACGTTTATAATTAATGAGTGAACGTAGTTATGTGTAGACCCAGCCCATGCATGGGCAATATACTGTATTAATGTGGATAGCCAATGAATGGATCTCAGTTGTGTGAATATCCAGAGCTCCATTTTATTGGCAGTGTGCATTGGCAATACGTCCTGGCTGGCTGCATCACAGGGTGATATGGTTGCTGCAGAGAAGTGGATTTGAGGTCAATCCACAGGACTGAAAGAGTAGCAGAGAGTGTCTACACCTCCCCCCGTTTCAGATAACTCTGAAGAGGGCGAACAAAATTGTTGAGGCCTGTATCATCCTGCACACAGCATCTTTCCACCAGGCTGAGGAACAGCTTCTTCCCACAGGCAGGGAGAACGCTGAATGACCAAAGGAATGCCTCACACTGACTCTCCAAGACTCTCATATTCATGAAACCATATTTATGGTTTCATGTGTATTGCTTGTATTGTATGTGTGTTACGTCTGGTTGTGTGTCTGTGAGAACGCTATTTCATTGGGTTGTACTTGTCCAATCAAACCAGTCCTTGTTTTTCCTGGAGGAGAAGCCCAGTACCTCTTCAGTGGATTGCAGTATGGTAGTCTTCAACTGATCCCAGAGGGTTTCAGGGGACGGGTCCGTGAGGCGGGTTGCATCGTCGAGCTTTGCTTTGAGGTTTGCCTGGAAGTTTCCTCTCGCTTCGTCTGACTGCAGGTTTCCAACATTGAACCTCTTTCTGGGGGCTTTATTGTTCCTGGGCTTTGGCTTGAAGTGAAGGTTGAGCTTGCAGCGAACCAGCCAGTGGTCAGTGTGGCATTCCGCGCTAGGCATGACCCTGGTGTGGAGCACATCTTGTTTGTCACTTTCTCGCACCAGGATGTAGTCCAGGAGGTGCCAGTGTTTGGATCGGGGATGCATCCAGGTGGTCTTAAGGCTGTCCCTCTGCTGAAAAAGGGTGTTTGTAATGACAAGTCGCTGTTCTGCGCAGAGCTCCAACAGGAGGCGCCCATTGTCGTTGCACTTGCCGACGCCATGCTTGCCCAGGATTCCTGGCCAGGTTTCTGAGTCTTTGCCGACACGAGCGTTGAAGTCGCCCAGGATGACAACCTTGTCGGCTGTAGGGGTACGTTGGATGAGGTTGCGCAGGTCGGTGTAGAACTTGTTCTTTTCTGCTGGTTCCGCCTGGAGGGTTGGAGCATAGACACTGATGAGGGTGATGTGACGCTTGTTTTGAAGTGGGAGTCGCATGGACATGATTCGGTCCGAGAGGCCTGTCGGAAGGTTTTCGAGTTTGGAGGCAATGAAGCTCTTGACCATGAAGCCTACACCAGATAGGCGTCGTTCATCCGAAGGCTTGCCAGACCAGTAGAGTGTGTAGCCCGCGCCGCGTTCTTGGAGGCTGCCTACATCTGCCAGGCGGACTTCACTGAGAGCGGCTATGTCGATGTCAAGTCTGAGGAGTTCATGTGCAATGAAGGCAGACCGACGTTCAGGTCGGTGGCTGTCAGCCTTGTCTAGCATGGTTCTGATGTTCCAGCATGCTAGCTTGAGTTTGTGAGCATCTTTTGAGGGGGAGGACGTGGAGGGGGAGGACGTGGACCTGTCCTCGGGCCTGCGCAAAGGAGCTTTTAGGTGGAGTGCAGTGCGCACAGTACTGGCCCCACCCTTTACACCCATGGTTCGTGTGCCGTGGCCAAGCAAGCTGGGACGTGGCAGCGAGGTCCTTGGGTCGTAGGTTTTATATCGGAGTGGCCTTCTCCTATGCAGGTTTCTTACCCGGGCTGGAGGGGCCTGCCTCCCCTCCTAGGTCGGTCCATACTGCCCGGACCGGGGCCGAGGCCTCCCACACTCTGCCCGGATCGGGGCCTTCGCCTGCCCCACTCGACCGAGGCCGGGGCCGCCGTCTCCCCCTTGCTCCTGCTCGGATCGGGGCCGCCGCCGTCTACCCTTCGCCCGGACCGGGGCCGGGGCCGCTGCTGCTCTCCCTGTGCCCGGACTGGGGCCGCCGCCTCCCACTCCCTGTCCGGACCGGGGCCTCCGCCTGCCTCACTCGACCGAGGCCGGGGCCGCCGTCTCCCCCTTGCTCCTGCCCGTATCGGGGCCGCTGCCGTCTACCCTTCGCCCGGACCGGGGCCGAGGCCGCTGCTGCTCTCCTACAGCCAGGAAATCCAGGAGCTGCTGGCAAAGAAGCGAGCTGCCCACCAGGCTCACCTTACAAAGCCGTCCTGTCCAGAGAAGAAACAAGCCTTCCGTCGCGCATGCAGCCATCTTCAGCGCAAACTCCGGGAGATCCAAAATGAGTGGTGGACTAGACTCGCCAAACGAACCCAGCTCAGTGCGGACATTGGCGACTTCAGGTGTTTCTACGAGGCTCTAAAGGCTGTGTACGGCCCCTCACCCCAAGTCCAAAGCCCGCTGCGCAGCTCAGACGGCAAAGTCCTCCTCAGCGACAAGATCTCCATCCTCAACCGATGGTCAGAACACTTCCAATTTCTTTTCAGTGCCAACCGCTCAGTCCAAGATTCCGCCCTGCTCCAGCTCCCTCAACAGCCCCTAAGGCTAGAGCTGGATGAGGTTCCCACCCTGGATGAGACATATAAGGCAATCGAACAACTGAAAAGTGGCAAAGCAGCAGGTATGGATGGAATCCCCCCAGAAGTCTGGAAGGCTGGCGGCAAAACTCTGCATGCCAAACTGCATGAGTTTTTCAAGCTTTGTTGGGACCAAGGTAAACTGCCTCAGGATCTTCGTGATGCCACCATCATCACCCTGTACAAAAACAAAGGCGAGAAATCAGACTGCTCAAACTACAGGGGAATCACGTTGCTCTCCATTGCAGGCAAAATCTTCGCTAGGATTCTACTAAATAGAATAATACCTAGTGTCGCCGAGAATATTCTCCCAGAATCACAGTGCGGCTTTCGCGCAAACAGAGGAACCACTGGCATGGTCTTTGCCCTCAGACAGCTCCAAGAAAAGTGCAGAGAACAAAACAAAAGACTCTACATCACCTTTGTTGACCTCACCAAAGCCTTCGACACCGTGAGCAGGAAAGGGCTTTGGCAAATACTAGAGCGCATCGGATGTCCCCCAAAGTTCCTCAACATGATTATCCAACTGCACGAAAACCAACAAGGTCGGGTCAGATACAGCAATGAGCTCTCTGAACCCTTCTCCATTAACAATGGCGTGAAGCAAGGCTGTGTTCTCGCACCAACCCTCTTTTCAATCTTCTTCAGCATGATGCTGAACCAAGCCATGAAAGACCCCAACAATGAAGACGCTGTTTATATCCGGTACCGCACAGATGGCAGTCTCTTCAATCTGAGGCGCCTGCAAGCTCACACCAAGACACAAGAGAAACTTGTCCGTGAACTACTCTTTGCAGATGATGCCGCTTTAGTTGCCCATTCAGAGCCAGCTCTTCAGCGCTTGACGTCCTGCTTTGTGGAAACTGCCAAAATGTTTGGCCTGGAAGTCAGCCTGAAGAAAACTGAGGTCCTCCATCAGCCAGCTCCCCACCATGACTACCAGCCCCCCCACATCTCCATCGGGCACACAAAACTCAAAACGGTCAACCAGTTTACCTATCTCGGCTGCACCATTTCATCAGATGCAAGGATCGACAATGAGATAGACAACAGACTCGCCAAGGCAAATAGCGCCTTTGGAAGACTACACAAAAGAGTCTGGAAAAACAACCAACTGAAAAACCTCACAAAGATAAGCGTATACAGAGCCGTTGTCATACCCACACTCCTGTTCGGCTCCGAATCATGGGTCCTCTACCGGCACCACCTACGGCTCCTAGAACGCTTCCACCAGCGTTGTCTCCGCTCCATCCTCAACATCCATTGGAGCGCTTACACCCCTAACGTCGAAGTACTCGAGATGGCAGAGGTCGACAGCATCGAGTCCACGCTGCTGAAGATCCAGCTGCGCTGGATGGGTCACGTCTCCAGAATGGAGGACCATCGCCTTCCCAAGATCGTGTTATATGGCGAGCTCTCCACTGGCCACCGTGACAGAGGTGCACCAAAGAAAAGGTACAAGGACTGCCTAAAGAAATCTCTTGGTGCCTGCCACATTGACCACCGCCAGTGGGCTGATAACGCCTCAAACCGTGCATCTTGGCGCCTCACAGTTTGGCGGGCAGCAACCTCCTTTGAAGAAGACCGCAGAGCCCACCTCACTGACAAAAGGCAAAGGAGGAAAAACCCAACACCCAACCCCAACCAACCAATTTTCCCTTGCAACCGCTGCAATCGTGTCTGCCTGTCCCGCATCGGACTTGTCAGCCACAAACAAGCCTGCAGCTGACGTGGACTTCTTACCCCCTCCATAAATCTTCGTCCGCGAAGCCAAGCCAAAGAAGACTTGTCCAATCAGATGACAATAAACTTGACTTAACTTGACAATATCCATCTTTGCAAGAAGGAGCTTCCTGCAGAAGACATGTTTGGCATCAAAGTATTTTAATGATATTCCTGAGTTAATAATGGTCTTACAAAAATAGTAAGGAACTATTGGCAGAACATTAAGTTTATAAAAGGACTGATTTGTAATCTTATCTAGCTTTATCACATTAAACTGTAAAAACTGACTGAATTCGAAACATTCAAGACCTTGGGATCCCAGAATTAGCAAATGGATTGGGTGAGGAACAACAGACAGTAACATTGACTTAATGAATACTTTAGTATTGGAAACTAATGTAAAATAAGCTACGGCATGTGTGCAACCAAGTACTGTGTCAAAAGAAGGAGCAGTATCATGGAATCTCACTGAGGAAGCTAACAAATCTACATCTGAAATCTGAATGTGAGTTGTTTAACTCTAAAAGGTTACCATGGCTTCCTTTTTGAGTCAAATTTGCTTTCTTGGATGAGATTTATTGAAGTTATCCCTTTAGGAATGCCAACAGCAATGCACAATGCTTGGAATAAGATTCTGTGCTAACTGGGATGTATTTTAGTTATTCCAGACATTTTGAAAGTTCGTATTCCTCTTGTCCCAGCCATTGCTCTTTTCTATCGAGTTGCCATTCATCATTAATTATATCTTCTTCTGATGGGATGAAGTGTTTCTCATAGTCAAAGATGAAGCATGTTCTTTCTGGTGGCTTTGTGCTAATTGGCTGCTCATGAAGTTGATTATACAGATGAATTGAAGTCTTTTGAGAGCTATCTGTATCCTGAATTGGCTTGCTTGGCTGAAGCAGGTCTTTAGTATTTGAGCTCTCAGCTTTTGCCAGTACAGGGCTGTTGCTGGTTGCCAGAGGATCCTGACTTAAAGTCTCAGGTATCATCTCTTCTACATTAACAATTTCTGGATCATTCTCAATCATTCCAAAATGTTCTAGGGTGATGGAATTCTGAAAGCAGATGAAGAGTGGAAGATAATTTGAGAATACAACAATGGTATATAGAAATGAATAAATGTATTCCATTGGAAAAAATAAATATAGTTTAAGAAATAATATTGAAATATTTGAACAAATATGGGAGCCATACATGAAACACAATAGAGAAAACCTACCGGGGACATTCACCACCTAAATTAACGAAAGGAGAAGGAAATGAAAAGAATTGACTCAGTGGAATTTCTTGTTTATTTTTATTGAGTGACAACATTGTTTGAGTGGTTTAATGTATCTTAGATTTTGTACTTTAAATGGATGGGGGGGGAGGTAGGGAGGGTGGGATGGGAGGAGGGGGGGAGAAAATGACACTGTATATATTTGAAAAGGAAAATGTATGTATCTTGGTCAATGTGGTTTATGGTGTGAAAAATTAAAAAATTTAATAATAAAGCAGATGAAGAGTAACACTATCATTGGCTTTGAGTTTAAGATTGTATCTTTTTTTAGATATACAATAGTGTAACAGGCCCTTCCAGCCCATTTACAACCCCTGTATGTTTTGAAGGGTGGGAGGAATCCGGAACACCCTGACGAAACCCACAGAGATATGTGGAGAACGGACAATCCCCTTGTCCAAGGATACAAGGTGAAAACCTACCATCCCATCAACCTCACTCCAGTCTTTCTTCCCTTCTCCTTCCCTCTCCACCTTCCACTGGGATCGCTCCCTCTTTGAATCCGTCGTCCTCTCATCCCTTTGTTTTCTTGGCACCTATCCCTATGTCCACAGAAGGTGCTGCACCATTTGAGGCCCCAAATAGTCCTTCCAAGTGAAGCAACTACTATACCTGGTATTCCCATTGTGGTCACCTCTACATCAGAAAAACTGGGCGCAGACTGGAAGATTGCATTGTTGAGCACCTCAGCTCTGTCTGCCACACTAGCTTGGATCTCCCAGTAGCCACCCATTTCAATTCCCCATCCTAATCCCTTGATGACATGTCTGTGCATGATCTTGTGCACCGCCATACTGAGACCACATCCAATGAGACGCAAATCGGAGGATCAACACCTCATCTTATGACTGGTCACCCTCCAACTGGATGGCATTAACATAGACTTCTTCAGTTTCCATTTAACCCCCCCCACCCCCTCCCACCCCCCTTCTTCCCTCTGTCTTCTTTCTCCCTGAACTATCAAAGGAAATGTGATTAAAACACTGTGAAGTTCTCACCTGCTGGAGCAGAGTACGGATGATTTCAGGATCTGGGATTCTCTGGCGACACCATTGGGGTATAAGGAAGGGGCTAAGTCTTTTTATTCTGCAAAAGCAAACAGCAGATTGGCAGCATCAAAACAAATGGAGGCCATTCAGCCCCACAAACACTCAAGTGTTACCTGAATCTTAGTTCATACATTCATCTATCAAATCTCTGCTATAGTATTTTTTTTCCCAATGTAAACCTACTTGTGATAGGTGCAAAGTTGAGGTAGCCACTTTAACTCACATATTCAAAACTGATAATTTCTGAAAGGTGTCTTTGAAACCCTAACAAAAGTTCTAGAATTAGAATTACAACCAAATCTATTTATTAGGCATTTTTGGAATTGTACCAGTTGTGACTGGGTGCATGCCTGTCTCCACACAGCGAATATCTCATCATTCTTACATCATTAAATCAAACGCCTACACTTGTTTACATCCATGCAGTTGTCAGATATATTGGCAGGTGTTATGTATAGGTTGAATTGCCTGATACACACAGGTTTAAATATACAAAATTCCACAAATACAAACACATATAACTGCACATTAATTTCTTTGATATATTTCCATGAATTTGGAGGAGATTGACTCACCTTTGATGAAAACAGCATTTTCCAAAGAAGATACAAAGAAAAAAAGCTGCCATGGTCACGACTATCAGTACAATTTGCTTCCAGATCTCAACACGTGAAGCTAAATATATCAGAGAGGTAGTGTTAGAACAGAAAAATCAAGGCTTTCCCATTATGAGGCCATTACCCTGATGACTCTGGACAACTAAACATACATATTGCCACCAATATTCTTTCTTTGTTTGTTCTCTAATTTTCTCAATGGCATAATTTTCTCCTCAATTAGAAATTCAGGGGCTCCATTCCATAAATTGAGCCTATAATTCCCAGACAACCCCAGAAACACAGGATAGATGGTCTTCTGAACTCTTGCCCAGGCTGTGATGATAGACAGTGTAGGCATTGTACTGTCAAAAGGCTTATACAGAGTTATTCACTTGCACAATTGGAGAAGCCGTTCAGTTATGAGTATAATATTATAATGGAAGTAATGTTATGAATTAGTTCATAGTTGTTAGTAATAAAACATAACACTGGAGAAACTCAGCAGGTCAAACAGTGTACTTCATTTAGCAAAGATAAAGTACATAACCAAAGTTTTAGGTTTGTGCCTTCATCAAGGTATCATTGAAAATGCTTGTTCATTTATGATTGTTTATTAATTAGCTGAGAACATGAATGGTTGAAATATTTGCCAATGCTTTGAAATAAGCTACTTTATAACCTTATGGCAAAAGGCAGACAGTAAGCCAAGAGCACCTGGAGGTGAATCTTTCATGCTAGCTTTGTCTTAACACCCCAAGTAACTTGAAAATTAGAAACCATGGTTGGAGTACCAGCAATCAGGACCTGGGTTCAAATCTTGTGCTTTCTGTAAGGAGTTTGTACGTTCTCCCAGTGTGTGGATGGGTATGTCTAACTGTCAAAGCTGTGCTGCATGTCCATTTTTAAAAAAAATTGAAAAGTACATTTAAAAAAATTGTCCAAGGCTGACACCAAAACAAATTTGAAGGACCATGATGGAATTGTATTATTATAATGGACAATTACAGTACCCATTGTATGTTTGTGAATAGATTCAATTGACCTATTCCTTTAACCTTTAGGTAACCCATGACATTTTGGAAAAGTTAAATCCTTACAGCAGAACCAAGAGATCACAGAACTGCTGGAGGGATACTATTGAGGGAGTACAGCACTATTGGAGGGGCAGTACTGTCAAAGTGAACTATTATAGTTATGCTCTGTTCCTGAGGATGGTTTAAACATGGCATGGACGGCATAGCGGTTAGCACAACATCTTTACAGCGCCGGCAATCAGGACTTGGGTTTGAATCCTGTAAGGAGTTGGTATTCGTGGACCAAAATGCCTGTTACTGTGTGGTATTTAAATAAAAATTCCTCATTCATTTTCAATTAATTTTAACCAAAGTGAATTTAATTTATCCCTTTTTCCATTATCATCGGAGATTAGTGTACAAAAAAATTGCTGCTATCCAAGATAAAATATAGATTCATTTCAAAGCTTGTGAAAAATATGATTAAATATTTCAGGATCAGAATCCGATTTAAGATACTGAATAAATTCCAGTGGCATTTCTTGCATCAAATTTTCTTTGAACTCCATCATCTGATCCGTAGCTTGGTTAAGACCCACCTGGATATCATTTTTCTTCAGGAGTTTTACCCTTTGATAGTAACGGGCCATTGGGATCTTCTTCAGTCACTAGGTCATCATAATTAGCATTTGAGCACTCAGTTTAGCTTATCTACAGTTCTTCATTTAAAAAAATTAAATCCAGAAGAGGTCTGAATTTCCTTCCCAAACATCTAACCTCCAACACTACCTCTTGTATTCAGCTTGAGAGTTGGTCCAGGAATGCCCTCTCCTCCGTTAGTGGAAGCAGTCATCCAGATCTCGTACGTAGTGGCAGGCTCCAAGTTCAATAATGTGAAGTTGTGTAGTGCAGAGCTTATATTGAGAACTATGAGAAAGAATACAAATTTTAGGAACATTGAGTTCACCCATTTTCTCACACTTTTATGTCCATGTGTTTCATTAATTAGCATAATTGTTTTCACCAATGTCTAAAGTTCACAATCTCTACAGCTTCATGATCAAAATCTTGTCAGGCTTAAGGGTGAAGAAAAAGGTTACTTAATAATTAGGGACACTGCAAGTGAATTTCTCCTGCAAATATACCTCCTTCAGGTATATTCGTCCGCACTGCTGGAGAAGCAGAGAATAGATCATGTCCCTGATGGAACAATGGAAAAATTTATTTACTGTTATCGTGCAGATATGGCCAGCAGTTGTAAGATGAAGCCAGGAATGACTAACTATCATGGACTCATTGGAAAACACGATGCCTCTCAGAACCAGGATAAACATTGCTAAATCTAGGACAGTGGAAGTCAGAGTCAGGTGGATCATGGAAAGCATTCTAGCTGATTGCATATCTGTCTGGGATGGAGGTGCCAATGCCCAGGACAAGAAAAAACTCCAGCGGGTTGTTAACTTGGCCTGTGACATCACGGGCACCAGTCTTCGTTCTACCAAGGACAATCTACAAGAAGCGGTGTCTTAAGAAAGCGCCTCTTTCTTCAAAGACCCCCCCACCAATCAGGCCAGGCTCTCTTCACCTTGCTACCATCAGGAAAAAGGTACAGGAGCCTGAAGACGAGCACTCAGCACCACAAGGACATCTTGTTGCCCTCTGCCATCAGATTTTTCTTGCACTATCATTATTTATTTTGTAGAGGTTCATATAAATGCACTATGATGCTGGAACAAAGCAATGGATTTTGTGACATGTTCATGACAATTGATTCTGATTCAAGTGGAATTATTATTAACGTGGGTCAGTGGAAGCACAATCTGTATAATCCTGGATTATTTCTCTTACCTTTCTGTTTGCTGTCTTCCTGTGCTTGCTTTAGCCAATATAGGGTGTAGTAAAGAATAAAACCCTGGCGAAGGCTCAGAGGAATAGCTGCCCACAGCAATGTGGCTGAAGTCTGGGAAATGTTGTATACTGAGACCTGAGGACCTGTGAGTGGCACTACACAAAAAAAGAAAGAAAAAACTTGGAGAACAATG
This sequence comes from Narcine bancroftii, assembly GCF_036971445.1. Classification (NCBI taxonomy): domain Eukaryota; kingdom Metazoa; phylum Chordata; class Chondrichthyes; order Torpediniformes; family Narcinidae; genus Narcine; species Narcine bancroftii. The sequence goes on from NC_091471.1 coordinate 249,259,070, forward strand.
AATTTTATGTTTTCATCTGAATGCTTTAAAGGCATACACAACCAACAAAGGAGGAGAGGCACCAGCCAGTGCCAAATAGGACCTATATTAAATTTATATATAAATTTTAAATTTAGACACCATCACGGTAACAGCCCCTTTCATCCCATGAGCCTGTGCTTCCCAAATACAGTAATTAACCTACAGCACCTGTAGGTTTTGAAGGATGGGAGGAAACTGGAGCACCCAGAGGAAACCCACACAGACATGGGAAGAACATATATACAAACTCTTAACAAACATCGCCAGATTCGAACCTGGGTCGCTGGTGCTGTAATAACATTGTACCAACTGCTATGGTAACCATGAACAAAATCTGTTACAATAGTTGGACTCCAGGCTCAAATATTCCAGAACTAGAAATTACAAATTAGGAGTCTAACAATAGGTTTAATTCTGGGTGAAGGCATCCCATACTCTTAACTCAGAATTGCTCTACTAATATCATGGCATTGGTAATTCTCCAGCCAGAGGCAAAGGGTTTCCTCCATCATTCTATCAATACTTATTGAGACGTAAACATTTTTATTTAATCCAGACCTCAGGTCAATTTTAATGACCATAATTTACCATTCTAGCCTTTAATGCCCTTTCTATATTGCAAAATACAAAAGCTCCTCTCAGTACAAAGCAGTGTTCTATAGCTATGAATGCATAGAGTTGCTGTAAGAATCTCTTAATGTTTCCTACAGAGAAACCGTCAGTTCTGCTCAACAACTCATTGCATTGGCTGTGATCTATACAAGCTTCTTCCTAACTTTATTCATCTCACTTTGTTAGGGCACCATTTTTTTCTTCTCCCTCAGGTTTTGATTGAAGGTCTACAGAAAACCTATTTTCCCTATGGCAGCAAGAGGGCAAAACCTGCAGCAAACTTCTCAGCCTCTAAGTGAGTTTCTCCTGAATTCTTTACTGGATTAATTGGAGAGCTCTTTTGGTGGAGGAAACATTCTCTACATTTAATAAAGTTTTCCTTCCCAATCTTAAAGATTTCTATTCAGTTAATACTCTGCCTTCTTTTTTAAATATGGAGTCTCACCATGTTCAGTTTCTCATGGTAGCTTGTAGAGGTGACTGCTAAAAGTTCTCCCTCAATTAGACCCACAATAACAACTACATGATATTATACTAAATAACAACTACATGATATTATACTACCTCCTTCTTTTGCGTAGTATATGGTGAACACTGGTCCACCCAGGCCATTCTGATATCGAGTATACACTGAGACTTTGTATGGAATCAGCGGTTGCAGAACACCTGTAGAGAAAGCAAGACTGTCATGATGTCTGGAACTATCTCGAGCTGCTTCCAAACTAAGTCAGGAATGAATTTATACAAACTCAACACACCTATTATTGATAGCTAAAGTACACAGTGGAACTAGAGTTATTAATGTTTAGTTTTAGAGCATGATATTTTTAACAACTTGATAAGACATAGTATAAGTCTGTAAAAACTTTCAGTTTAAGTACAGCAGAGGCTAGATACACAATAAACTTCCAACTACGTTACCTGTGCAAACTCTCCTATTGGGAGTTAAATATTTTTTTCAAAATTAGTGTATCATGTACAAAGTCAGCTTTTCTAGCTCATAGCTAATTGCCCCTGCTTTATTGGCATTTAATATGTCAGACTACTTAAGAACGGTAGTTTTTCTACAATGATCTTGCAGAATCATGGACATAATTACTTATATTCAGGAGTATGCTTCTGTAAGATGTGGCCTATCCTGGATATTGGAGGAACAAAACCTCATCTTCCGTCTGGGGACCTACCGGCCGAATGGCATTAACATCCACTTCTCCGGTTTCTGTTAGAAACCCCTTCCCCATCTTCTTCCCCCGTCTCCTTTTCTCTAGCACGCTCTCTCTCTCTCTTTCCTTTTTCTCTCTCCTTTCACAGAGCCATAATCAATTCTCACCTTTCCTCTTATATCCAATTGACACCTTTTGTCTGTTGGTCTGTATTCCTCCCTTCTCAATCTTACTTTAATTTAGATACCTGTTTTTTCACATACCTCAGGCCCGAAAAATCAGTAATATATCTTTATTTTCTATGGATGCTGCGAGACTGGCTGAGTTCCTCAGCATTTCTATGTGTTCTGTCTACAATCACAGCGTCTGCGGACATTCATGTTTCACTCCAACAAGTCAAAGTCAAGTATGCCTGATGACTTTATTTTCTGGAAAGCTTCAGTTGGACCCACTGAGGACCATACTTGAAAATGTTATAGAAATGGAGGCTGTATTTACAGGGAATGATCAGATAGGCTTTGTTTATTCTCACTGGAATGCAGGAGGCTGTGGGGTAACATGATAGAGTTTATAAAGTGATGAGTTGTGCATAGATGATCACAGTCTTTTATCCAGAGAAAGGGAGTCTAGAACTAGAGGGTTAAGGGAGTGGTTCGCAACCATTTTTTTCCTCATCCACAAACCACCTTATCCCTTTCTAACAAAGCGATATGTGAGTGGAAAACAGAAGGTTGAGAACCAATGGGCTAAGATTTAAGGTGAGAAAGGAGATCTGAGGGAAGCTTAAATAGGAAAGGACTAAAGGATCATGAGCCCGGTGCAGACACATTCCTGATTGTTTATTGAACTTAAATCGTATAACTGCCACAGTAGGATAGGAATTTAGGTCTTTACATTATTAATTCAGGTTTCTGGATTACAATCCCGGTGATGTAATTTCTGTTTCACAGTACTCCACGAATAAACCCGACAACAATCTTATAGCTCAGGCTGAATCCTATACCTACCATTTCTCAGGGCTATGCATTCATTCAGTGCTGGCATTTTCTTCCATTCTGATGGCTGTTCTGGCAAATTCATATTGGTCCATTCCACCACAAACTCAAGTACTTTTTTGGCCGGTGCCTCCCAGCACACGTGAACCTGTTCTTTCCTGTTGTGGACAGTTATATTCAATACTGGTGGTTGATCTAAGGAAAAACATGTACAACAAATACCAAGAATGAGTTTAGTTTTGAATTCTCTTCCCACCGCCTTGCTCTTGCAAATAAACTTGAGTTAGTTCCATGCTGATGCTCGCCCTCTGATATTTAAATCAATCTGTCACTTGAAGTTAGTCCTTTAATTCATGTTCATCGCTGTATATGACACTAGCCAGGCCAAGCATTTTCCCTACACCCAACTGCTCATGAACTAATAGGCTTACAAGCTATTTTCTGTGGGTCCAGAGTCACCTGCTGGCCAGATTAGGTAAGAATAGCAGAATTCCTCCCTTGTGAATCTTTTAGCATTTAAATTAACATTTTATTTTTGTTTAAATTATTCAGCAATTTAAATTTTACAAAGTCCTTTATGTGACATCAGGCACGTAATGGCATATTGATTTTCACTTCTGCGAAGAAATTCATGTGTGTGCACAAATACGCTTTTTGATGTATCACATTTATAAGTAAAACTTGTGTGCATGCATTGGCGTACGCAAATCTACTTTTCTTCTTGAAAATTCATCAAGTCTCATGACATCTGGTCAGATATGGGCAGGAAAACCTCCTGATTCCCCCTACTACTATCTTTCCTCATCTTCATGTTCAAGGAGGTTAGGAGGGAGTACTGAAGGTAGCCAGGGTTGTAATGTACCTAGTCTATTTAAATGTTCAGCATCGGACTTGTCAGCCACAAACGAGCCTGCAGCTGACGTGGACTTTTTACCCCCTCCATAAATCTTTGTCCGCGAAGCCAAGCCAAAGAAAGAAAAAGAAATTATAGTAGCCATTTAATTTTTTTTGGTATTGTGACAGAGTATTTAGAGGTGGTTTGGGAGAAATTGCTGGAGCAGCTTGCACATTTTAAAATACAGAGTTTTTGCAGGACTTTTGCAGAGGAGCAACAAAGTAGCAACATACAGCAGCTTGCCTGAGAGAGCATGTGATCTTTCCAGACAGACAGAACAGCTTTGCTCTCAGAGAGGGAGGGAGTGAAAAAGAGAGGAGAGTCACAAAAATCAGTTCCAGAGAGACAAGCTGGCAAACTTTGGAAGGCTGCCTGGTCAAAGAAGACTGGCAGACTGAAAGGTGACCTGAAAGAAAGAGGATCATCTGGAGAACCCTGAAGGGGGAAATTTTGGTTAGCAAGACTGATTGAGAAGGAATCAGTTGCGGATGTCCTGGAAAAGGAATCTCTCTCTGAAAACCAGCAAGAACCCTCCTGAGTGGTAACCATTTGCCTGTTAAACACCAAAGCTTGGTGAACTTTGTTAATGCTAACCTCTGTGCACAGTACAAGAATTGCCTGCAACCAGTGAGATTGGACTGTGATCCAAAGAACTTCTCTAATCTTAAATACACATTACACACACCTGCACTTAAGTATTGGGGGGGGGGGGGAAGGGGAAATTAAGTAAATGAAGTAGGTTAAGTAAGTAGGTTAGCGCTTAAGTGTTAGAGAGGGGATTAAATTGGTTAGGTAGGTTAAGTAAGTAGGTTACGTAATGTTAAAGTTTAATTCTGTTTTCTTGTTCAATTATAATTAAAAACTACTTTTGTTTAAGTAACCCTGTGTTGTGGTACATATCTATTGTTGCTGGTTTTTGGGGTCCTCTGGACTCCGTAACATTATCCTGAATTATTTGCAAAGCCAACATTTTTTAGCCATTCCCTTCTTATAAAACTCTTCTATGAATGAAGTCAACGAACCTTCTTGTGTGCAGTAAGATCATATTAAATGGGATAGACTCAAAAACAAATCTGACAACTCATTGCTAGGTATCCATGAGATGAGATACTGCGGATTACTAGCAGCAATAGATATGCACATGTGACAAACAAGCACCAGGACTTGGTCTGGGTGGTGGTAAGAGAAGACCTTCCAGTCAGATCCTTCCTGTACAACTGGAGCATCATCCACCACCCATGTTGTCCTCAAGATGACTGTGGTGGAATGGAGACAGTTGGCAGATTCACAAAGAATGTGTGGAGAAGGGTCCTTGTCATGGTTCATCCCCAACACTGCGTGACTCCCCTTGATCTCCTCTTGATCTCCCCTTGATCACTATTGTCTCCTCCCTCCCTTCTTCACCTATCATCTCCTGCCTTTATGACCACCCCTCCTCCCCCACTCTTTTGTTCGAACGCCTGTTGATGTTCCATACCTTGATGAAGGGCTCAAGCCCGAAATGTTGGTGATGTATTTTTACCTTTGCTACATAAAGGACACTGCTTGACCTACTGAGTTTCTCCAGCTTTGTGTTTTTACTTCAACCGTGGTTTACTTCAGCCAACTTAAGGGAGGTGTGGGGAAGCACAGTCTAGAGTCCTTCTGTTGCAGACATTGAGGGGCTTAGACCAAGGGGAAGTCCATCAAACAACAGGGGGGGAAGAAGCAACAAGGTGCCACAGAGCTGGTAATGGTGTATTTAGAGTATTGATATGATTGACACTATAGGTGTGAAAAACTGAATGTTTTTCATTTTTGTAAATAATTTATTGTGAAAAAAATCTATTTTTGGAAAAAAAACTAAACAATCTGAAATCTCATGGCCATCATGTGCCTCAAGTCAATCCTGATTCAAGGAGGGGTGCAGAAGGCCATCTTCCCAAAAATCTTTCTGTTTTTAGTGCAGACGAACATTTTGCGAGCAGTGTAGGGTGACTCAGAAATGTGGTATCAAACTTGAGACGCTGCTGCATATATAGGGCACAACACCTTTACAGCAATCAGGACCGGGGTCCGAATCCTGTGCTGTCTGTAAGGAGCTTGTTCTCCCTGTGACTGCATGGGCTTTCCCCGGTGGCTCCAGTTTCCTCCCACCATTCGAAACGTACTGGGGGTGAATATTAAATGGGTGTAAATTGGGTGACACGGACTCATGGGCCGAAATGGCCTGTTACCGTGCTGTATAACATAACATAATATAACAATTACAGCATGGAAACAGGCCATTAGGCCCTTCTAGTCCGCACCGAACCAAACACCCCTTTCTAGTCCCACCTCCCTGCACAATGCCCATAACCCTCCATCTTCTTCTCATCCATAGACCTGTCCCACCTTTTCTTAAATAATATAATTGACTCCGCCGCCACTATTTCTCCCGGAAGATGATTCCACACGGCTACCACTCTCTGAGTAAAGAAGTTCCCCCTCATGTTACCTCTAAACCTCTGCCCCTTAATTCTTAACTCATGTCCTCTTGTTTTAATCTTTCCTCCTCTTAACGGAAATAGTCTATCCACATCCACTCTGTCTATCCCTTTCATAATCTTAAATACTTCTATCAAATCCCCTCTCAACCTTCTACGCTCCAAAGAATAAAGACCTAATCTGCCCAATCTCTCCCTATACTCTAGATGCTTAAACCCAGATAACATTCTGGTAAACCTTCTCTGCACTCTCTCCATTCTGTTTATATCCTTCCTATAATTAGGCGACCAGAACTGCACACAGAACTCCAAATTAGGCCGCACCAACGTCTTATACAATCTCAACATCACCTCCCAACTCCTATATTCCATGCAATGATTGATAAAGGCCAGCATACTAAAAGCCTTCTTCACCACCCTATTCACGTGAGTTTCTACCTTCAGGGAATGATGTACCGTTACTCCTAAATCTTTCTGCTCTTCTGTATTCATCAATGCTCTCCCATTTACCACGTATGTCCTATTCTGATTCTTCTTACCAAAATGAAGCACCTCACACTTATCAGCATTAAATTCCATCTGCCATTTTTCAGCCCACTTTTCTAAGCAGCCCAAATCCCTCTGCAATCCTTGAAAACCTTCTTCATTATCCACTATTCCACCTATCTTAGTATCGTCTGCATATTTACTAATCCAATTCACCACCCCATCATCTAGATCATTAATGTATATAACGAATAACAATGGGCCCAATACAGATCCTTGAGGCACACCACTGGTCACCGGCCTCCAACCTGACAGACAATTATCCACTACCACTCTCTGGCCTCTCCCTTTCAGCCAATGTTCAATCTAATTGACTATCTTAAAATTTATACCTAAAGACTGCACCTTCCTAACTAACCTTCCATGTGGTACCTTATCGAAGGCCTTACTGAAGTCCATATAGACAACATCCACTGCGCTACCCTCATCCACATTCCTAGTCACCTCTTCAAAAAATTCAATCAGATTGGCCAAACATGACCTTCCTCCCACAAATTTAAATGCTGAACTGCAATAACACACTGAACAATAACCAGGGCTAAGCAAACCCAAAAGCAAGGGATGAGATTAAGCCTCATCAGTCCTGATGATCAGGTTGTGGTTAATTATGTAGCTATCAAGAAGTAGAATCCCCCAAGAACATGCCCAGAATCTAAGTGATAAAAACAAGTGAAGCATTTGCAATCACATTCAGCCAGAATTGCCAAGTGAATGATCCATTTTGGTTCCCTCCTGAATTCCCCATTATCACAAGCCAGACTTCTGTCAATTTGACATGTGATATTAAGGAATGGGTGGGGGGGTCAGGGCACGACCACACCAAGCCCGCCCCTAGCGCTGCGGTAGAGCACCTGAGCATAACCAAGGCCACAGCATCCTCTTCAGGCCTCTGTTTCTACCACCATCGCTGGGGTGCCAAGGCACGGAAGTGTCGTCAGCCCTGCTTGTTCCAGGGAAACGACCAGGCTGGCCGTTGTTAATGGACTCAGCCTGCTCCACCTGTGGGACTCAGTCAGTGGCTGGCGGTTCCTCGTTGACACTGGAGCCCAGATCAACGTCACACAGGCCACGGCCATTGAATCCAGAAACCGACCTCGTGGACTTCCCCTCCGTGCGGCCAACGCAATGGCAATCCGGACATATGGAGACAAGACAGTCCACACCCAGAAACGAGTTCCAGCAGATCCTGGACGAGTTCCCGACACTCCTCAAGCCACAGTTCTCCACTGCCTCACCGCACCACGGTGTGTTCCAGCACATCCCCACCCAGGGCCCGCCAGTTCACACCAAGGCACACCGGCTCCCACCTGACAAACTCCAGGTTGCGAAGGAGGAGTTTTTGCATCTATTGTGGCTGGGGATCATTCGGCAGTCCAACAGCCCGTGGGTCTCGCTGCTCCACCTGGTCCCAAAAGCCTCCGGCAGCTGCCGTCCCTGCAGAGACTATTGACGGCTCAATGAGGCAACCATTCCTGACAGTTACCCCATCCCTCACATCCAGGACATTACAGTCAACCTGCATGGTGAGAGGGTCTTCTCCAAGGTTGACCTGGTGCGCGGATATCACCAGATCCTGGTGCACCCTGAGGACATACCCAAGACGGCCATCATCACTCCCTTTAGCCTGTTCGAATTCCTGCGCATGCAGTTCGGGCTCAAGAACACTGCTCATTCCTTCCAGCACTTCATGGACTCTGTGGTCAGGGACTTGGATTTCGTCTTCATTTATTTGGATGACATCCTTGTCGCCAGCAATGACCGGGCGCAACACAAGGCCCACCTACGTGCCCTTTTCTCCCGGCTGGCCGACTTCGGGCTTACCATCAACCCGGCCAAGTGCCAGTTCGGGAAAGAGTCCATGCAGTTCCTGGGCCATACCATCACGGCCGAAGGAGACACGCCCGCTGCTGTGAAGGTTGCCGCCATCAGGGAGTTCCCACACCTGAACAGCCTCAAGGGGCTGCAGGAGTTCGCGGGTATGGTCAACTTTTACAACCGCTTCATCCCAGGAGCTGCGCACATCATGTAGCCACTGTTCACCCTCATCGCAGCCAAGCACAAGACGCTCACTTGGAACCCAGAAGCCTGCACCGCATTCGAGGCCACCAAGGACACCCTCGCGAAGGCCGCCATGCTCGCCCACCCACACACCAACCTGCATATGGCACTCTCTGTCGATGCCTTTGCCACAGCCGTCGGAACCATCCTGGAGCAGCAGGTGAATGGGCATTGGAAGTCGCTGGCATTCTTCAGCCGCCTGCTCCACCCACCGGAACGCAAGTATAGTGCCTTCGACCGCGAGTTACAGGGCACGTACCTGACACTGCGGCATTTCTGCTATTTTTTGGAGGGGAGGACTTTTACCATCTTCATCGACCACAAACCCCTCACCCAGGTGCTTGCGATGGCAAAGGATCCCTGGTTGGCCCGCCAGCAGCGTCACCCCTCCTTTTCGGAGTTAACCACCGACATATGGCACAAGGCGGGGAAGGACATTGTGGTTGCCGATGGTCTCTCGTGATCGGCCATCTGCACACTGATGCCCCGTCTCGACTTCGACCAGCTCGCCTGGGACCAGGAAGCTGATGAGGAGACAAGGGCCGGGGGGTGCTTGGCAAGATGGCGTAAAGAACAGACGTGCCTTCCAGTCCTCTCCTGACTCTAACTTATTGTTTTGTCTTTAAGTGCCCGTTAAAACTTTTTAAAAAAAGTTTATAAATAGTATGAGATGTTGAATTAATACCTAATGGTACATTTGTTAAAAAAAAAGTAAAAGGAAACATCAACAGATTGTTAAAAAATTATATTTTCCGAAATTATCTGAGCCTGCTTGTTTACAAAAAGCCATGACTCAGCGTGAAATGGATTCAGGAAAGCAAGCGAAGAATTCGGCCTCGGAACTCCGTTCTGATTCCGTAAGTCTTTCTGAAGGTCATTTTCAGCTGCCTTTAGAACAAAGGGCTGGCCGGATGCCAGTATTTCAAACAACGTCTACTGAGACTTTGACTGCTGAATTAGCTGGGGCGCCACCAGTTGGAGAGTTAAAGAGTTGTTATTTGACTGCTATACCACCAGTTATAACAGCTCTTCCAGATACTGATGTAACAAAGCTTTTAAAGGAGGTTTGGATCAAAGATAACCCTGATCATCAGCCTCCTGATACTTCTGGGGGGTCTGTGGCAGGGGCTCTTACACGGAGTCAAACTGCAAGAAAAGCTACTAAATTAAAAGAAGGGATAGAAGGTCCTCTGATTCCACAAAAACAGCAGAATCCCACCATGTCTGGATCTACTGATGTTGATATACTTTTCAAGAGTCTTGAAAAGATATTTTCTTCAATGATGCATTTAGGTGATTCTATGAATAATCTTAATGCATTGGTGGATGTCAATACTCAACAGGTGGCTGATTATGGAGCTTTTAAAGTTGAAACTATTGAAAGACTTGAGATGTGTGATCAAGGATTATCTGATGTACAAGATCAATTGCAAGATGTGAATAAAACAATTGAAATGTTACAGATTCAGAATAAAAATTTAGCAAAAAAGGTTGATTATTTGGAGAACCAATCCAGACGGAATAATGTAAAAATTGTCGGCTTGCCAGAAGGCATAGAAGGGCCAGATCCAAGAAAATTTTTCACTGAATGGATTCCACAAGTGTTGGGACAAGATAAGTTTTCTGAAGGTTTAATATTGGAACGGGCTCATAGAGCTTTGAGAAGGAGACCTTTTTCAGGACAGAATCCAAGACCTGTTCTGGTTCGCTGTTTAAATTTCTGTGATAGAGAGACTATTTTACGTATGGCTATTAGAAATGCACAGCAAAACAAATCTCCTTTGATGGTTCAGAGTAATCGTGTTTTCTTCTATCCGGATTTGAGTCAGGAAATTATGTTTCAACGACGTGAATTTAATTCTGTGAAAGAATTATTGTGGAAAAAAGGATATAAGGCAACATTTAGATACCCTGGGGTACTGAAGAAGTCTAAGATGGCAATCCAAGTGATTAATATGATGGCAGATTTGAATTTAATTGATATTTGGCGAAGAGTTAATCCTTCAGAGAAAGATTTTTCTTTTTATTCCTTACGAAATACTTTTTCTAGAATTGATTATTTTTTAATATCAGCACATTTGCAGGATAGGGTTACATCTGTGGAGTATAAGGCTAGATTGATTTTGGATCATTCATTACTATTATTAGAATATTTGAGTTCACAAGATGTTCAGAAAGCTTCAAGATGGAGATTTAATACTATGCTATTACGACGCGAATTTAATTCTGTGAAAGAACGGTTGTGGAAAAAAAGACATAGGGCAACATTCAGGTATTCTGCGGTACTGAAGATTTTTTAGGATGGAAATTAGCCAAAATTCTTTGACAATCCTAAAGAGGTTATGGACTTTGCTTAATCTCTACCAATCATGCAGTTTCAGGAACGATGTAGTCCTTCAAGGTCTCCAAAGAGAGTAGAGATGTAAGGTGGTATCCAGATTTTTAAAAGAAATGGAAGCAATGGTGATCGAAGTGGTAATGTTGATTTAAAAAAATAAATATTTTATCTTTTTTTTGAAAAGAGTTTAAATAGTTTAAATAATGATGATAGTTTAATGAAATGGGAGTTGGGAGAGGGAACTGGGTGGGCACTAGTTTCCAGAAGTCATCAGCTACCTGTGAGTTATCTCACACCCAATATTTTGGGGGAGTTACCGCTTTGGGCAGTTTAAACAGGAGGAGGTAGTTGTGACCTCCGACCTGTTTTTTTTTCTTTTTAATTTTTGGGTTAAGAAGTGAAGGTTCTTTTATATTATTTTTTAAAAATAAATAATTTTTTTAAATCTCTTTTTGTTTTGATTGTAATTGAGAGGGAATTAGGAGGTTTTCTTTCGTTTTTTTTCTCTTTTTTTGGGTTTTTTTTTCTCTTTTTTCTTTCTTTTTTTAGAGGATGATGTCACAGAAGATAATAAGTCAAAAATTGAGGATGTTGAATTAGATGAAGAGGAAGATGAGGGGAAAGGTTAAGAAGAAGAAGAAAATTAAGTACAAATACATTGAGGGAGAAGAGTTTAATAAAATTAAGTTAATTTTGATAGAGAATTTTGAAGATGTTATAAATGAAGAATATGGAGAATTTTATAAGAGTTTGAACTTTTTTTCTTTTTTTTTCTTTTTTTTATATAAGGGGAGGGGAAGGGAATAAAAAGTTTATCTGATTGTTTTTCTAAGGGATGTTTTTGTTCTCTCGATGAATTATAAAGGAAACTTGGTATTAATGGAAAATCTGTATTTATGTATTATTAATTATGATTTTTTGTATAACAGATATGTGGTTGATATATGATTTTAATATTTGAATTTAGTTTTAAAGTGGATTTCATTTTTTAAATACATGAATTATGTTTGATTTAAATATATGTTTAAGGGTATTATTTTAGTATTGATATTTTTTTTATTGTTAGCAATTTTTTTTGTTAAGTTTTATCCTTTCTTTGTAAGTGGGGTTTTTTCTATTTTATTTATAACATTGTTAATTAATTCTTCACTCTTTATTTTGGGGGGGAGGGTTGGATTAATTTTAAATTAGATGATTAATGTTGTGTTATAATTATTGGGGGGGTTAATTTGTGTAGTTTAATGATGTAGTATTCTAATTTTCATTATCTTATTTTTTATTATTTCTTTAAATGTAATTTTTATTTTATTCATGTCATAAAATTTTAAATAAAGTTTAAAAAAAAAGGAGACAAGGGCCTTCAAGATTGCCATCACCTTAATACAACATGGATGTCTTTCTGGATATAAAGTTAATTGGGAAAAAAGTGAAATATTACCGGTAAGTGAAGGAGATTATTCAGTTTATAAGAATATTATTAATTTAAAATGGACTGATCTAATTAAATATTTAGGTATAATTTTGAATGTTAATTATCAATCTTTATATAAATTAAATTATGTTCCGTTAATAAAAAAAATTAAAACTGATTTGATTAATGGAAAGATTTACCTATTAATTTATTGGGTAGGATAAATACAATTAAGATGAATATTTTTCCGCGTATCCAATATTAGTTTCGATCTATTCCATATTTACTTGATAATATTTTTTTTCGAGATTTGAATAAAATGGTTAGGGAGTTTTTAATGGAGAGGTAAATTTTCGAGAGTCGCTTTGAATAAATGAACTTGGAAATATGAGTTAGGGGGATTACGTTTACCACATTTTCAAAATTATTATGAAGCAGCCCAACTTAAATTTATTAGTTCATTGATGGATTTGGTACGGCCTCCTAGTTGGGCCAAAATTGAGATGGCAAATATTTCTGAATTTTAAATACATCAATTTGTGTTTAGATGGAATATAAATTTGTTACAGCAGTATAATGTGCCTATACTAAAACATCTAATGAAGTTATGGATAAAGAAAAATAAAATGATAGGCTCTAGGGGTGAATTATCGGCTTTGACTCTGTTATATAATAATCAACTTATTTCTTTTTCAATACATAATCGAAGTTTATTGCATTGGAGATTTAAAGGTGTGAAAAATTTGGGAGATTGTGTTAAAGAGGGTAAATTTTTATCTTTTAATCAGATGAGGGACAGTTTTTGGGATTGATAAGAACTCTTTGTTTCCCTATTATCAAATTCAATCTTTGGTAAAACGTATGTTTGGTAGAGATATGATTTTACCTGAAATGACTAAATTTGAGACTTTTCTTATGAAGGTACTAGAGAAGGGTTATATTTCATCTATGTATCAAATGTTACAGGATGGTATGGATAAAAAGGGTTGGGATAGATCTAAAATTAAATGGGAAACGGATATTGGTTTTATTTTTTCCAAGGATGATTGGTTAGATATCTGTTATGATAGTGTGACGAGATTGATAAATGCACGTTATGCAATGATTAACTATAATTTTTTACATCAATTATACTTAACACCTGAAAAATTTAAAAAGTATGGTTTTCATGAATCAGATTTGTGTTTTAGATGTGGTAATTCAGTTGGAATTTTTTTTCATGCTGTTTGGTCATGTATACAATCTTTTTGGAAGAAAATTCAATTGTTTTTAGAATACCGGTCGGTATAAGATTAAAATACTTTTAGATCCGACAGTATTTTTATTGGGTAGTTTGCAACCTCTGAAAGGCTTGGGATTAGATAATTTTCAGCTTGCTTTTGTATATTTAGCTTTATCTGTAGTGAAAAAATGTTTTGCTAGTACGTGGAAAGATACGAATATGATTGATATTAATAGATGGCATAATGAGTTGAAATATTGTTTAATAATGGAAAAATAATAATGCGTGACAATTAATAGTTTTTTTATTAATAAGTGGTTGTTATATTCAGAATATTTACATTTCAATTTACATTGATTAGATCTTAATATGTATATTTAATTTTTCTTTAATATTTTTTCCTTTTTCTTTCTTTATGGCTCTCCTTAGGAGAGTTGGCTGAAGGTGGGGTGGGGTGGGTTCTTTTCTTTTCTTTTATATTTCTATATATAAAAAAATAATGTTTATGGTTAATTGTTGTATATGTTATGTACTATTTGTTTTTTGAACGAATAAATAACGTTTAAAAAAAAAGATTGCCATCACCGACCTGCAGTTCCAAGACCTCCCGAATCCGAGCAGCGAAAGCACCAGCCTGTGCGATATCTCCTTGGGCACCCCGCGGCCAGTAGTTCCGCAGCAGTGGCACAGGCAGGTCTTCCATCACATCCACGGCCGAACGGTTCGTATGGCATGGGCTGAGGAAGCAGATCGCGGGCTGGGCCAGAACATGCACCCATTGCCAGACCTCCAAGGTGCACAGGCACACCAGGGCCCCCGTAAAGGAGTTCAAGCATGTCCAAGAACGGTCAGTCACATTCATGTGGACATCGTCGGGCCCTTACTCGTTTCCCGGGGCAACCGTTAACTGTTTATGGTGGTGGACCGCACCATTCGCTGGCCCGAGGCGATCCCAATGCCAGGTGCCTCCACCGACTCCCGACTCCTGCTCCCAAGCCCCGTTGCATGGTTGGATCACCTGGTTCAGCGTCCCGGCTCACCTCACCAGTGATCGGGGTGCCCAGTTCACATCTGCGCTCTGGGCACAGCTTGCCAACAGGTTGGGGATACATCTACACCTACCATCCACAGGCCAATGGACTGGTCGAACGTCTGCACTGCCACCTTAAGTCGGCGCTCATGGCCTGCCTCACCGGTCCCGACTGGACGGACGAACTGCCTTGGGTGCTCCTGGGCATCCGCTCCACTCCCAGGAAGATCTGCAGGCGTCATCAGCTGAGCTGGTCTACAGTGTGCCGCTGGCACTACCTGGTGACCCAGCAGTCGCTGCATGAACTACTTCCTCACCTCAGGGTACGCTTGGACTCCTTCGAACTCCCACTACCACCCAGACATTGCACCCGCCTGACTCACGTTCCTGGCGAGCTGCTTTCCGCGGAATTCATTTTCGTTTGGTGGGGCCCGACTGCGGCGCCTCTGCAGCGACTGTACGAGAGGCTGTACAGGGTTATACAGCGTTCCGGCTTGACGTTCACACTGGACTTGGGCGGCAGGCATGAGCTCTTTACCATGGACAGGCTGAAGCCAGCGCACCTCGATCCCACTGAGCCCATGGTTGTTGCCCAGCCCAAGAAGCGAGGCTGCCTGGCAAAAAAGGACATTGGCACCGGTTCTTGGTGGGGGGGGGGGGAATGTGTGGTGGCTCACCACAAGGCAGGCGAACTGGTCCCACTTGTAAGCCACGCGGTGGGGCAGCTGGCCAAAATGGTGCCGTTGGTGATTTCCCTTCCTTCCTGCTCGGGGCTCAGAAACCCACGCTTGGGGGGGACCACGTGACGCCCGGATGACGTCAGTGCCCTCTAGCACGGTACTCAGCCAGGTCAAGGCTGGGAGTATAAGTGCAGCCCAGCAGTCTGCAATAAACTAGACTGCTCACTGAGCTCAACCTGTCTGGTTGCGTGTGTTATTGCAGGAGCAGTGTAGCCGCCGCTACATGCCATTCATTACATACTGTAGAGGTATGGTGAGTGATATTTGTGCATTTTCCGAAGAACTAAATTGGCTGTCTATTCTATAACTAGCCCTCTCCACGGGCACAGTTAGAGTAGCAGTTAGCACAACGCTGTTACAGTGCTAGAAACGGGGACTGGGGTTCAAATCCCACGCTGTCTGTAAGAAATTTGTGCGTTCTCCCCATGCTTTGTTGGTTTTTTCTGGGTGTTCTGGTTTTCTCTCACTGTTCAAAACGTTGTGGGTTAATTGGGTGTATATGAGCAGCAGAAGTTCGTCAGCCAAAAGAGCTTGTTACAGTGTTGTATGTGTAAATTACATTTTTAAAAAAAATTCACTTGTTTAGGTGAAGCTGCAGCAATGTTTATGAAAAGGCTCCTTAATTAGCTCCCCATTCTTGACTTTAAATATTCATGCCCATCAGCACTGATGCAAAACAGCTCCAGTGTGTCCCATCTGCAAAATCGTGAAACATGAAAGTCTGCAGACACAATGCTGGCGAAATTCAGTGGTCAAACAGTGTAGTTTATGTAACAAAGATAAAGATACAAAACTAATATTTTGGGCTTGAGCCCTTTATCAAGGTAGAAGATGTAGGTATGTACCTGTAGCGCTATCAATCAATCGCATTAGACAGAAAGTTGTGATTAATAGGCTTTAATCACCTTAAGACATCAACACATCTCACATGTTGCTGGCCCTGAGGGAGGAGTTTGGGTGTAACAGCCTTTATAAGGATTTCTGGGAGGGAGGAATCACAGGTTCGGGGGCAGGCCAGCTCATACAATACAGCTCATATATACATACAGTGGTAGGGCGGAGGGGCAGGGTTAGGAGCACAGTCTCACTGGCAGGAGGTGGATAAAGGAGGGTTCTCTACATCAGCGAGACTGGACACAGACTGGTTGATTGCTTCACTGAGCATCTGTCCGCATCAATATCAGGGATCTCCCAGTGGCCAAACATTTAAATTCTGTGCACCATTCCCATGCTGACCTGTCTGTCCGTGTCCTCATGTACTGTCAAACCAAGATCACCCGTAAATTGGAGGAGCAACACTTAATTTTATGTCTAGGCACTCTCCACCCAGATAGCATTAATGTAGACTTCTCCGGTTTCTGCTAACCTACTCCCCGTTCTCCCTTCCTTCTCTTTCCCTCTATGTTCTTTCCTCCAACTCTGCACCCCTTTCCCTCTCCAGTCACAGAACCATCCCCTTCTCACTGTTTACTGGTGTTCCCTCCCTCCCTTATCCTGCCTGTGGGACTGTGCTCCTCCCCACGCCCATACCCCCACCAATTTGTTCGGGCACCAGACTACATTTTGTCATACCTTGATGACAGGTTCAAGCTTGAAACAATGTTCATTAAAAACGTCCTTAATTAACTCCCCATCTTTACCTTAAATATTCATGCCCACCAGATTTCAGATGTATTGATTTATAGTACATACGTGACATTCATATACAACCCTGAGATTCCACTTTCCTGTGGGCATGCCAGAATTATCTCTGATTGGTAGTGCAAAAAATAAACTTTACACAGCATGAACATGTAAACAATCAAAAGAACTGTAAACAGATAAGAAATGTAAACAAACTGCAATATAAAGTGCACAAGTAACATTAGTCTCTAAACGGAGGGTGTGCTGGCTGGGTGGTGTGGGATGTACTCAATAGTGGGGAGAGTTTTTCCTGTCAGGTCCTGGGCTATGTCCACTACCTTTTGGAGAGCTTTTCCCTCAGAGATATTGGTGTTCCCATACCAGACCATGATGCAGCCAGTCAGAGCACTTCCATCACACATCTGTAGATGTTTGCCAAGGTTTCTGATGTCATACCAAACCTCTGCAAACTCCTGAGGAAGTAGAGGCACTGACATGCTTTCTTCATGATGCCATTGGTGTATTGGGTCCAGGAAAGATCTTCCAAGATAGTGACTCCCAAGAACTTAACCCTCTCCACCTCTGATCCCCCAATGATCACTGGATTGTATACCTCTGGCTTTCCTTTCCTGAAGTCAACAATCAGCTCCTTAGTTTTGGTGACATTGAGTGCAAGGTTGTTGTTGGTCCACCATTCAGCTGAGTTTTCAATCTTCATCCTATATACAGACTCATTCCCTTTCTTTATACAACACACTACCGTGATATTGTCGGCAAATCATCCTTTACTTCTATTAGACTAATCTGGCTACTGACACACATGGTTTTACATATATATGGAAGGGTGACATCATGACGTAGGTGTCATGATATCCAGCAAAGGGCGGGCTTATACCTAACAGGTATTATTGTCATACTGAACTATCCAGTCATAGGTGTAAAGTGGGGGCTAAGAACATAGCCCTGTAAATCTCCAGTACTGATGGAGATTGTGGAGGAGAAGTTCTTTCCAATTTTCACTGATTGTGGTCTGGAGGTGAGGAAATCCATGATCCAATTATGGAGTGGGTGTTAATTGGTGTTAAATGCCAAACTATAGTCGATAAAAAGCATCCTGATGTACACTTATGCATTTTTGCTGTCCAGATGTTCCAGATTTTCCTATCATATAACATTTTATTTTAGAAATAGCCTACATCTGTGATTTCCTGTCATACTTTAAGTCTACTTCAAGCAGATAAAACCACGACATGCAACATGTCATTAAAAATTTATTTTCTGTATTTGGACTTGGGCTTCTTCCTTGTTGATCTTGGTGCCGTCATGACAAACACGGCGAAAGGTTTCACCAGGACATTGTGACCATGGAAAAGTGATACCAAGGCCACTGGAATCTATCAATGCTGGCTGACTATCATTGGACACTAACATTAGAGGCATCAGGAGGAGTCACGTGATGGAGTAGTGGCTGGTAGGGGAACTCCAGCCCTCTCCAGAAAAGTTAAAAAAAGATAGAGAAAAAACAAAGGCACAAACATAAAAACCATAACAAAGTGAAAGTAAAAGTGTGGAGAAAATGGCAGCGAAGAAAGAAAAACCAAAAACAACGGGAAGAAAAGAAGAAGGAAGGACGTAGGAAGAAGAAGATGAAGGCCTTACCGGTACGAGGAGGCCTGCCGTGGAGAGAAAAGCCCACTCCCTGAGGTCAGTCGAAGCCCCGAACTCGGGACTACAAAAATGGCTCACGGAGCCAAACAAAAGTGCGCAACTGCGCATGCACAAGACAAAAATAACACTGACGGGAGGGGGGACCAGCTGAGGAGTAGATCTCCACAGCTGAAACAGACAACTACAACACAACAGCAAGAGGAAAACATAGAAAATAACGAGAACAAGAAAGAAGAGAGTAAAAATAAGAAATCAAAGAAACAACAGATGACCAACCCAGAGGAAGAAGACCAACATCAAGACACTTCTAATTAAAATAAGAAGACCAAAAATACCCAACAAAATAAAACAAACAACCCAACAAGAAAACCAGAAGAGACAGAGGTAAAGGACACAGATCCTGGAGTGCACTCAGAAGAAGAGGAGGAAGAACACAGAGAAATGGAAGATGAAGGGAAGGGCAAGTACATGGATATATTTTTTTTAAAGAATATATGGAAACAGTAAAAGAATGGCAGTCACAAGAATTCAGTGAAATAAAAAGAAGAATAAAAAGTACAGAAGAAAGAGTGAATAGATTAGAGATGATCATGACAGATATAGGAAAAAGAGTAGACAAGGTGGAAGAACGAGAAACAGCCATAAAAATGGAAGTAGATGACTTAAAAAAGAAATTAGAAGAATCTGATAAAAAAGTTAAAAAAACACAGGAGCTGTTAGCTCAGAAGATAGATATAATGGAAAATTATAATAGAAGAAACAATATAAAGATAGTGGGCCTTAAGGAAGATGAAGAAGGCAAAAATATGAAAGAATTTATAAAACAATGGATCCCCAGGGTCCTAGGAAGACCAGAATTACAGGAAGAAATGGAAATAGAAAGGGCACACAGAACATTAGCCCCTAAACCACAACCACAACAAAAACCAAGATCCATTCTAGTAAAATTCCTAAGATATACAACAAGAGAAAATATATTGGAGAAGGCAATGAAAAAAAAATAAGAGAAGACAAAAAACTACTGGAATACAAGGGTCAAAATTTTTTTTCTATCCAGATATAAGTTTTGAACTCCTGAAGAAGAGAAAGGAGTTCAATGCAGCAAAATTGACCCTATGGAAAAAAGGTTATAAATTTATGTTAAAATACCCAGCAGCACTTAAAATAGTTATTCCGGGGCAGCAAAATAAACTATTCTCAGATCCGGAAGAAGCACGAAAATTTGCAGAACAACTACAAAACAGAGAGAGATGAAGAGATGTAACAAGAACAAAAATGACAACAAACTATATGTATGTGTGTATGTAGGTATATATATGTGTATGTATATGTGTGTATGTATATATATGTGTATATCTTAAAAATAGAGTATAGGTAAGAACTAAGAAGGGAAAGGAAGGGAAGAAAGGAAGTAAGGAGGGAATTAAGAGAGTGACTGTTATATATGAAGATTAAAATCTTTTCTGGGGGGCTCGATGGGGAAGAATTGCAGTCACTGCGAAATCAGTTGACGCTTGCGAGCAGATTCGCAAATCCAAATGGAGAGGGGAGATGTGGTTGCCCGACAAGGGTCAAAGAGCAACTCAGAAAGGGGAGGGACTATTGGGGTTAAAGGAATTTTAGATATGAGAATAGTGGAAATATTTTATGTTTTAGAAATGTTGTCTTATAATGTGTTCAAAAAAAGAAAGCAGAAATGGATAAGAAGGGAAAGTGGTGATGAGGAAATGGAAAGGAAAGATAAACAGAGTATGAAATGACTTTGTTGAACTATATGACTTTAAATATTAATGGAATACATAACCAAATCAAAAGGAAGAAACTTAAATTTACTGAAAAAATAAAAAATTGATATAGCATTCGTACAAGAAACACATCTATCTAAAGTTCAACACAAGAAATTAAAGAGAGATTGGATAGGACATGTAACAGCAGCATCATATAATTCAAAAGCCAGAGGAGTAGATATATTAATCAATACAAATGTACCAATCAAAATAGAAGAGGAAATAATAGATCCAGCAGGGAAAAATATAATGATAAAATGTCAGATATATTCAGAATTTTGGAATTTACTCAATGTATATTCACCTAATGAAGATCAAAAATTTATGCAAGATATCTTTTTGAAGATAGCAGATACGAAAGGGAACATACTAATAGGAGGGGATTTTAACCTTAATTTGGACTCAAACATGGATAAAACTGGAAAAAAAAATAACAGAAAGAACAAAGTAACCAAATTTATAATTAAATCGATGCAAGAAATTCAACTTTTGGATATATGGAGGAAACAACACCCAAAGGAAAAGGAATATTCATATTATTCGGGTAGACATAAACATACTCAAGGATAGACCTATTCCTGTTATCAGCCCACATTCAAGGGAGAATTAGGAAAACGGAATATAAAGCTAGACTATTATCGGACCACTCATCCCTGTTATTGGCAATAGAGCTAGAGGACATCCCACCAAGAATGTATAGATGGAGATTAAACTCCATGCTACTTAAAAGACAGGATTTTAGAGAATTATTTGAATGACAAATTTAAATGTACTTTGAAATAAATACGGAATCAGTGAAAGATAAGTTTATTCTATGGGACGCAATGGAAGCATTCATCAGAGGGCAAATAATAAGTTATGTAACTAAGATGAAGAAGGATTACAATCAGGAAACAGAACAGTTGGAATGGGAAATAACAAATATAGAAAAAGAATTAGCAATAAAGGAAGATACAACTAAAAGAAGAGAACTGGCAGACAAAAAAATAAAATATGAAACACTACAAACATATAAGGTGGAGAAGAACATAATGAAGACAAAACAGAAATATTATGAGCTAGGAGAAAAAACGCACAAAATTCTAGCATGGCAGCTTAAGACAGAACAAACTAAAAGAATGGTATTATCATTAAGGAAAAAGGACAAAAAAATTACATATAATCCAACAGAGTTCAATGAAAACTTCAGGGAATTCTACGAGCAATTATATCAAACTGAAAACGAAGGGAATGAAGACAAAATAGATGATATTCTAACTAAAATTGAACTACCAAAATTACAAACAGAGGAGCAAAATAAATTAATAAAAGCATTTGAAATAGAAGAATTACAGGAGGTATTAAAAAAAACTACCGAACAATAAAACGCCAGGAGAGGATGGATTCCCAATAGAATTCTATAAAACATTTAAAGACTTATTAATTCCTCCCCTTCTGGAAGTAATCAACCAGATTGATAAAACACAAAACATACCAGATTCATGCAAAACAGCAATAATTACAGTAATACCAAAGACAGGGAAAGATCCACTTGCATCACCGTCATATAGACCAATATCTTTACTTAACACAGATTATAAGATAATAGCTAAACTATTAGCAAACAGATTAGCCGACTATGTACCAAAAATAGTAAATCTAGACCAAACTGGATTTATTAAAAAAAGACGAACAACAGACAATATCTGTAAATTTATTAACGTAATTCATGCAATAGAAGGAAATAAAACTCCAACAGTAGTGGTTGCTTTAGATGCAAAGAAGGCCTTTGACAGAGTAGAATGGAATTATTTATTCAAAGTACTACAAAAATTCAGCCTACCAGAGAAATATATTAATTGGATTAAAGCATTATATAAGGGGCCATTGGCGGAAGTGACAGTAAATGGATATATATCAAAACAATTTAACTTAAGCAGATCAACAAGGCAGGGATGTCCACTATCTCCCTCACTCTTCGCGTTAGCTATAGAACCACTAGCAGAACTGATAAGAACAGAAAATAAAATAAGAGGGATAAAAAAAGAGAAGGAATATAAAATCTGTCTATTTGCACATGACTTTATAATATACTTCACAGAACCAGAAATATCAATAAAAAAATTACATAGGAAATTGAAGGAATATGGAGAAGTATCGGGGTACAAGATCAACGCAAATAAAAGTGAAGCAATGCCAATGAATAATGCGGATTTCACAAAGTTCAAGAAAGAATCACCATTTAGATGGCAAACACAACCAATGCGATACCTAGGTATACAACTAAATAAAAATATCGGCCATCTATATAAACTAAATTATCATCCATTAATGAAAAAATTACAAGATGAATTAGAGCATTGGAAAGACTTACCACTAACACTGATAGCAAGGATAAACTGTATTAAAATGAACATTTTCCCAAGGATACAATACCTATTTCAGTCATTACCAATTCACCTAACAGAGAAATTCTTCAAGGAGTTAAAGAAAATAATAAGGAAATTCTTATGGAAAGGGGGGAAACCGAGGTTAGCACTAGATAAAATAACAGAATGGTACAAACAAGGAGGCTTACAACTACCAAACTTTAAGAATTATTATTGAGCCGCACAATTAAGATACCTATCAGATTTTTATCAAACAAGGGAAAAACCAGATTGGACCAGATTAGAACTAGATAAAATAGGGGAGAAGATACCTGAACATATACTATATAAATGGGATGAAAAATTGGTGCAACGTAGGAATTCACCGGTATTGCATCATCTGATCAACATTTGGAAGAAGATTCACGTAGAAAGGAATAAAACAAATTACCAACTACCAAAACTAATATTGACGCAAAATCAACTAATCCCTTTCACAATAGATAACCTTTCCTTTAGAGAATGGGAGAGAAAAGGGATCAAAAGAATAGAAAATTGTTTTTCGGGAAATAAATTATTATCTTTTGAACAAATGAAGGATAAATATAATATAACTCATGATACAATGTTTGCATACCATCAACTGAAAACCTACTTGAAGGACAAATTGGGGAACAGTCTGAGGTTACCAGAAAGAAGCAATTTTGAATATGTGATTACAGACACAATGATAATTAAAAAATTTGTAACAAACATGTACATCAAACTGCAAGAAAAGGAGAACGAGGAAACAAACGGTAAACCTAAACAAAAATGGGAACAAGATCTAAACATAAAGAGAAAGAATGAAAGATGGGAGAAGCTATGCTCTGGAACTATGAGAAATACAATAAACACGAAGTTACGCATGATACAATATAACTGGATACACAGGCTATACATCACACCTCAAAAGTTAAATAAATGGGACCCAACAGTATCAGACAGATGTTTTCACTGTAAAAAGGAAACGCGAACAAAAATTCATGCAATTTGGACATGTGAGAAAGTGAAAAAATTTTGGGAATATCTAAACTAGATATTAAATAAAATCACAGAAAGCAATATACCAAAAAACCCAGAGATCTTCCTCCTAAGTAATATAAGAAACAAAGAATTTGGACTCGATTTGGATGGAACACAAAAAAAGATTTGTTATGATAGCCCTAGCTGTAGCAAAAAAATGTATTATGTCAACCTGGAAATTAGAAGACAACTTGAGAATACAACAATGGTACATAGAAATGAATAAATGTATTCCATTAGAAAAAATAACATATAATTTAAGAAATAACATTACTATATTCGAACAAATATGGGAGCCATACATGAAGTACAATAGAGAAATCCTACCGTAGACTTCCACCACCTCAAATGACAGAAGGAGAAGATAACGAAAAGAACTGACTCAGTAAAATTTCTTGTTTATTTTTATTAAGTGACAACATTGTTTCACGGGTTTAATGTATCTTATAGATTGAACTTTAAATAAATGGGGAAGGGAGTGAGGGAGGGCGGAAAAGGGGGAGAAAATGACACTGTATATATTTAAGAAGAAAAATGTCTGTATGTATCTTGGTCAATATGGTTTATAGTGTGAAAAATAAAAAATTTAAAAAAAAACAGGCATCAGATGCTGAGTATAAACAAAAAGTGGTGATAAAACATTTTTAGGTCAGTTGAACTAATGCATCATAATGTGATTAAACATCCTAAATTCAATAAAAGTTACTTCCCACATGATAGAGTAAATCTGAAATTATCTTCAGCCTGAAGTTGTCTATCATAATCCACTTTTTTTCAGGAAGCAAATTCTTTTGAAAAAAATGGTTTTCTAGTGTTATTTGTGTTCACCTGGACATGCCTCTATGTGAAGACGCATGAATATTATTATGTTTGTGATTACCTTGAACCAGATTGAGTTGAGCTGGTTCTGTAGATCCAACAGAGTTGTAAGCAGTAACAGTCACAAGTTGAGTAGACTCACAAAGACTGATATTGCAGCAGGTGATGTTAGTCATCTTGATCATTTCTTCTCCATCCCATTCGCTCACAGAGTATCGGTCAATTATTCCTTGCGCTTGATGTTTTTCAAGAGGCTGCAATCCCAACCCCAAAAAACATTATTAGTTTTTAATTGAGATATTTTGGAAACGAGGAACATTTGCAGATGATACTAAGATTGGAGGCTTTGTGGACAGCAAAAAATATTTTCAAAGTTTGCAGAGGGATCTGCACCAGCTGGAAAAATGGGCTGAAAAATGGAAGATGCATACAAGTGTGAGGTGCTGCATGTTGGAAGGACAAACCAACAAAGGACATACACGGTAAATGGTAAGGCACTGAGGAAAACAGAATACCGATACTTAATTCCCTGAATGTGGCTTTGCAGGAAGAAAGAAAAACCAAAAAGAACGGGAAGAAAAGAAGAAGGAAAGACGTTGGAATAGGAGGAAGGTGAAGGCCTTACCGGTACGAGGAGGCCCACCGTGGAGAGAGAAGCCCACTCCCTGAGGTCAGTGGAAACCCCGAAATCAGGACTACAAAAATGGCTGACGGAGCCAAACAAAAGTGTGCAACCACGCATGCGCGAATGCTCGTGTATGCGCGATGCGCAAGACAAAAACAACACCGACGGGAGGGGGGACCAGCTGAGGAGTAAATCTCCACAGCTGAAACAGACAACTACAACACAACAGCAAGACTCTCAACAGGAAAACATAGAAAATAACGAGAACAATAAGGAAGAGAATAAAAATAGGAAATCAAAGAAGCAACAGATGACCAACCGAGATGAAGAAGACCAACACCAAGACACTTCTATTAAAAATAAGAAGAACAAGAATACCCAACAGAATAAAATAAACAACCCAACAAGAAAATCAGATGAGACAGAGGTAAAGGACACAGATCCTGGAGTGGACTCAGAAGAAGAGGAGGAAGAACACAGAGAAATGGAAGATGAAGGGAAGGGCAAGTACATGGATATATATTTTTTTAAAGAATATATGGAAACAGTAAAAGAATGGCAGTCACAAGAATTCAGTGAAATAAAAAGAAGAATAAAAAGTACAGAAGAAAAAGTGAATAGATTAGAGATGATCATGACAGATATAGGAAAAAGAGTAGACAAGGTGGAAGAACGAGAAACAGCCATAAAAATGGAAGTAGATGACTTAAGAAAGAAATTAGAAGAATCTGATAAAAAAGTTAAAAAAACACAGGAGCTTTTAGCTCAGAAGATAGATATAATGGAAAATTATAATAGAAGAAACAATATAAAGATCGTGGGCCTTAAGGAAGATGAAGAAGGCAAAAATATGAAAGAATTTATAACAGAATGGATCCCCAGGGTCCTAGGAAGACCAGAATTACAGGAAGAAATGGAAATAGAAAGGGCACACAGAACATTAGCCCCTAAACCACAACCACAACAAAAACCAAGATCCATTCTAGTAAAATTCCTAAGATATACAACAAGAGAAAATATATTGGAGAAGGCAATAAAAAAAATAAGAGAAGACAAAAAAACCACTGGAATACAAGGGTCAAAATTTTTTTTTCTATCCAGGTATAAGTTTTGAACTCCTGAAGAAGAGGAAGGAGTTCAATGCAGCAAAAACGACCCTATGGAAAAAAAGTTATAAATTTATGTTAAAATACCCAATGGTACTTAAAATAGTTATCCCGGGGCAGCAAGGGAATCTATTCTCGGAAAAAGCACGAAAATTTGCAGAACAACTACAAAACACACAGAGAGATGAAGAGATGTAACAAGAACAAAAATGACAACAAACTATATGTATGTGTGTATGTAGGTATATATATGTGTATGTATATGTGTGTATGTATATGTGTATATATAAAAAAATAGAGTATAGGTAAGAACTAAGAAAGGAAAGAAAGGGAAGAAAGGAAGTAAGGAGGGAATTAAGAGAGTGACCTTTGTTATATCTGAAGATTAAAATCTTTTCTGGGGAGGGTTGGGTGGGGAAGAATAACAGTCACTGTGAAATCAGTTGACGCTTGCGAGGGGATTCGCAAATCCAAATGGAGAGGGGAGATGTGGTTGCCCGACAATGGACAAAGGGCAACTCAGAAAGGGGAGGGTCTATTGGGGTTAAAGGAATTTTAGATATGAGAATAGTGGAAATAATTTATGTTTTAGAAATGTTGTCTTATAATGTGTTCAAAAAAAGAAAGCAGAAATGGATAAGAAGTGAAGGTGGTGAGGAAATGGAAAGGAAAGATAAACAAAGTATGAAATGGCTATGTTGAACTATATGACTTTAAATATTAATGGAATACATAACCAAATCAAAAGGAAGAAACTGTTAAATTTACTGAAAAAAGAAAAAATTGATATAGCATTCGTACAAGAAACACATCTAACTGAAGTGGAACACAGGAAATTAAAGAGAGATTGGATAGGACATGTAACAGCAGCATCATATAATTCAAAAGCCAGAGGAGTAGCTATATTAATCAATAAAATGTACCAGTCAAAATAGAAGGGGAAATAATAGATCCAGCAGGGAAATATGTAATGATAAAATGTCAGATATATTCAGAATTTTGGAATTTACTCAATGTATATTCACCTAATGAAGATCAAAAATTTATGCAAGATATCTTTTTGAAGATAGCAGATATGCAAAGGAACATACTAATAGGAGGGGATTTTAACCTTAATTTGGACACAAACATGGATAAAACTGAAAAAAAAAACTAACAGAAAGAACAAAGTAACCAAATTTATAATTAAGTTGATGCAAGAAATGCAACTTTTGTATATATGGAGGAAACAACACCCAAAGGAATAGAAATATTCATATTATTCGGGTAGACATAAAACATACTCAAGGATAGGCCTATTCCTGTTATCAGCCCACATTCAAGGGAGTGTTAGGAAAAAGGAATATAAAGCTAGACTATTTTCAGATCACTCACCCCTATTATTGGCAATAGAGCTAGAGGACTTCCCACCAAGAATGTATAGATGGAGATTAAACTCCATGCTACTTAAAAGACAGGATTTTAGAGAATTAATTGAACGACAAATTAAAATGTACTTTGAAATAAATACGGAATCAGTGAAAGATAAGTTTATACTATGGGACGTAATGAAAGCGTTCATCAGAGGGCAAATAATAAGTTATGTAACTAAGATGAAGAAGGACTACAATCGGGAAACAACAGTTGGAAAGGGAAATAACAAATACAGAAGAAGAATTAGCAATAAAGGAAGATACAACTAAAAGAAGAGAATTGGCAGATAAAAAAATAAAATATGAAAGTACAAACATATAAGGTGGAGAAGAACATAATGAAGAGAAAACAAAAATATTATGAGCTAGGAGAAAAAACGCACAAAATTCTAGAGCGGCAGCTTAAGACAGAACAAACTAAAAGAATGGTATTGGCATTAAGGAAAAAGTACAAACTAATTATATATAATCCAACGGAGATCAATGAAAACTTCAGGGAATTCTACGAACAACTCTATCAAACTGAAAACGAAGGGAAAGAAGACAAAATAGATGAATTTCTAACTAAAATTGAACTACCGAAATTACAGAGGAGCAAAATAAATTAATAAAAGCATTTGAAATAGAAGAATTACAGGAGATATTAAAAAAAACTACCGAACAATAAAACACCAGGAGAGGATGGATTCCCAATAGAATTCTATAAAACATTTAAAGACTTATGGAATTATTTATTCAAAGTACTACAAAAATTCAGCCTACCAGAGAAATATATTAATTGGATTAAAGCATTATATAAGGGGCCATTGGTGAAAGTGACAATAAATGGATATATATCAACTATATATATAGTTGATATATATAGCTCCCTCAACAGCCCCTAAGGCTAGAGCTGGATGAGGTTCCCACCCTGGATGAGACATATAAGGCAATCGAACAACTGAAAAGTGGCAAAGCAGCAGGTATGGATGGAATCCCCCCAGAAGTCTGGAAGGCTGGCGGCAAAACTCTGCATGCCAAACTGCATGAGTTTTTCAAGCTTTGTTGGGACCAAGGTAAACTGCCTCAGGATCTTCGTGATGCCACCATCATCACCCTGTACAAAAACAAAGGCGAGAAATCAGACTGCTCAAACTACAGGGGAATCACGTTGCTCTCCATTGCAGGCAAAATCTTCGCTAGGATTCTACTAAATAGAATAATACCTAGTGTCGCCAAGAATATTCTCCCAGAATCACAGTGCGGCTTTCGCGCAAACAGAGGAACCACTGACATGGTCTTTGCCCTCAGACAGCTCCAAGAAAAGTGCAGAGAACAAAACAAAGGACTCTACATCACCTTTGTTGACCTCACCAAAGCCTTCGACACCGTGAGCAGGAAAGGGCTTTGGCAAATACTAGAGCGCATCGGATGTCCCCCAAAGTTCCTCAACATGATTATCCAACTGCACGAAAACCAACAAGGTCGGGTCAGATACAGCAATGAGCTCTCTGAACCCTTCTCCATTAACAATGGCGTGAAGCAAGGCTGTGTTCTCGCACCAACCCTCTTTTCAATCTTCTTCAGCATGATGCTGAACCAAGCCATGAAAGACCCCAACAATGAAGACGCTGTTTACATTCGGTACCGCACGGATGGCAGTCTCTTCAATCTGAGGCGCCTGCAAGCTCACACCAAGACACAAGAGAAACTTGTCCGTGAACTACTCTTTGCAGATGATGCCGCTTTAGTTGCCCATTCAGAGCCAGCTCTTCAGCGCTTGACGTCCTGCTTTGTGGAAACTGCCAAAATGTTTGGCCTGGAAGTCAGCCTGAAGAAAACTCCATCAGCCAGCTCCCCACCATAACTACCAGCCCCCCCACATCTCCATCGGGCACACAAAACTCAAAACGGTCAACCAGTTTACCTATCTCGGCTGCACCATTTCATCAGATGCAAGGATCGACAATGAGATAGACAACAGACTCGCCAAGGCAAATAGCGCCTTTGGAAGACTACACAAAAGAGTCTGGAAAAACAACCAACTGAAAAACCTCACAAAGATAAGCGTATACAGAGCCGTTGTCATACCCACACTCCTGTTCGGCTCCGAATCATGGGTCCTCTACCGGCACCACCTAAGGCTCCTAGAACGCTTCCACCAGCGTTGTCTCCGCTCCATCCTCAACATCCATTGGAGCGCTTACACCCCTAACGTCGAAGTACTCGAGATGGCAGAGGTCGACAGCATCGAGTCCACGCTGCTGAAGATCCAGTTGCGCTGGATGGGTCACGTCTCCAGAATGGAGGACCATCGCCTTCCCAAGATCGTGTTATATGGCGAGCTCTCCACTGGCCACCGTGACAGAGGTGCACCAAAGAAAAGGTACAAGGACTGCCTAAAGAAATCTCTTGGTGCCTGCCACATTGACCACCGCCAGTGGGCTGATAACGCCTCAAACCGTGCATCTTGGCGCCTCACAGTTTGGCGGGCAGCAACCTCCTTTGAAGAAGACCGCAGAGCCCACCTCACTGACAAAAGGCAAAGGAGGAAAAACCCAACCCCAACCAACCAATTTTCCCTTGCAACCGCTGCAATCGTGTCTGCCTGTCCCGCATCGGACTTGTCAGCCACAAACGAGCCTGCAGCTGACGTGGATTTCTTACCCCCTCCATAAATCTTCGTCCGCGAAGCCAAGCCAAAGATATAGTTGATATTATATATATATAATATATATATAATATATATTATATAATAATAAATATATATTATATATATAATAACTAAATATATATATATATATATAGCAGATCAACAAGGCAGGGATGTCCACTATCTCCCTCAATGTTCGCATTAGCTATAGAACCACTAGCAGAACTGATAAGAACAGAAAATAAAATAAGAGGGATAAAAATAAAAGAGAAGGAATATAAAATCTGTCTATTTGCACATGACTTTATAATATACTTCACAGAACCAGAAATATCAATAAAAAAATTACATAGGAAATTGAAGGAATATGGAGAAGTATCGGGGTACAAGATCAACGCAAATAAAAGTGAAGCAATGCCAATGAATAATGCGGATTTCACAAAGTTCAAGAAAGAATCACCATTTAGATGGCAAACACAACCAATGCGATACCTAGGTATACAACTAAATAAAAATCTTGGCCATCTATATAAACTAAATTATCATCCATTAATGAAAAAAATTACAAGACGACTTAGAGCATTGGAAAGACTTACCACTAACACTGATAGGAAGGATAAACTGTATTAAAATGAACATTTTCCCAAGGATACAATACCTATTTCAGTCATTACCAATTCACCTAACAGAGAAATTCTTCAAGGAGATAAAGAAAATAATAAGGAAATTCTTATGGAAAGGGGGGAAACCGAGGATAGCACTAGATAAAATAACAGAATGGTACAAACAAGGAGGCTTACAACTACCAAACTTTAAGAATTATTATTGAGCCGCACAATTAAGATACCTATCAGATTTTTATCAAACAAGGGAAAAACCAGATTGGACCAGATTAGAACTAGATAAAATAGGGGAGAAGATACCTGAACATATACTATATAAATGGGATGAAAAATTGGTGCAACGTAGGAATTCACCGGTATTGCATCATCTGCTCAACATTTGGAAGAAGATTCACGTAGAAAGGAATAAAACAAATTACCAACTACCAAAACTAATATTGACGCAAAATCAACTAATCTCTTTCACAATAGATAACCTTTCCTTCAGAGAATGGGAGAGAAAAGGGATCAAAAGAATAGAAAATTGTTTTTCGGGAAATAAATTATTATCTTTTGAACAAATGAAGGATAAATATAATATAACTCACGATACAATGTTTGCATACCATCAACTGAAAACCTACTTGAAGGACAAATTGGGGAACAGTCTGAGGTTACCAGAAGGAAGCAATTTTGAATATGTGATTACAGACACAATGATAATTAAAAAATTTGTAACAAACATGTACATCAAACTGCAAGAAAAGGAGAACGAGGAAACAAACGGTAAACCTAAACAAAAATGAGAACAAGATCTAAACATAAAGAGAAAGAATGAAAGATGGGAGAAGCTATGCTCTGGAACTATGAGAAATACAATAAACACGAAGTTACGCATGATACAATATAACTGGATACACAGGCTATACATCACACCTCAAAAGTTAAATAAATGGGACCCAACAGTATCAGACAGATGTTTTCGCTGTAAAAAGGAAACGGGAACAACAATTCATGCAATTTGGACATGTGAGAAAGTGAAAAAATTTTGGGAAGATCTAAACCAGATATTAAATAAAATCAGGAAAAGCAATATACCAAAAAACCCAGAGATCTTCCTCCTAAGTAATATAAGAAACAAAGAATTTGGACTCGATTTGGATGGAGCACAAAAAAGATTTGTTATGATAGCCCTAGCTGTAGCAAAAAAATGTATTATGTCAACCTGGAAATTAGAAGACAACTTGAGAATACAACAATGGTATATAGAAATGAATAAATGTATTCCATTAGAAAAAATAACATATAATTTAAGAAATAACATCACAATATTCGAACAAATATGGGAGCCATATATGAAACACAATAGAGAAATCCTACCATGGACTTCCACCACCTAAAATGACAGAAGGAGAAGATAACGAAAAGAACTGACTCAGTAAAATTTCTTGTTTATTTTTATTAAGTGACAACGTTGTTTAATGGCTTTAATGTATCTTGTAGATTGAACTTTAAATAAATGGGAAAGGGGTGAGGAAGGGAGGGAAGGGAGGGCAGAAAAGGTGGAGAAAATGACACTATATATTCAAGAAAAAAATGTCTGTATGTATCTTGGTCAATATGGTTTATAGTGTGAAAAATAAAAATTAAAAAAAATGTGGCTTTGCAGGTGGATATGGTTGTAAAGAGAGCTTTTGGCATATTGGCCTTCATAAATGAAAGTATTGAATACAGGAGTTGGGATGTTATAACAAAGTTGAATAAGACATTGGAGAAGTCAAATTTGCAGTATTGTGTGTAGTTTTAGTCATATAATTGCAGGAAAGATATCAATAAGATTGAGAGTGTAGAGATGATTTACTAGGATGTTGTCTGGACTTCAGTTACAGACAAAGGTTAAACAGGTTAGAACTTTTTTTTCCCTAATTATGTGTGGAATAGACAGAGTACATGTAAATAAGATAGATGAGATGGAAACCAAAGGACATGGGTTAAGGGGAAAGGTTTAGGAGGATCTTCTTCACACAGAGAGTGGTGAAAGTGTGGAACAAGCTTCCAGCTGAAGTAGTGAATACTGGTTCAATTATAATATTTAAGAAGAATTTGGACAGGTTTATGGATGCGAGAGATATGGAGGGCTATGGACTGGGTGCAGGTCATTGGAACTAAGCAAAAAAATGGTTTGGCACTGTGGCAAACCATTGTCATGCTGTAATTGGCTGCTGCCGGCTGGACACGCCTTCCGAGACCGATAACCCTTTGCATGCTCCCCATTTCACTCTTCCTTGATCAGTCAATAAGGTTGACAGCTGTTCCAGTCTATAGTTAATAAAAGCCTATCAGTTTCACAGCCACAGATTAGAAGGTCCAAAGGGGACTTTCTGTGCTATAATGTTTTATGGATCTAAAAGAAGATAAGCTGCACCCATAGTAGTGACAAGATGATGCCTAATGAAAGCTTAAAAACCAATTGACTTAAAATCAAAGGCTGAGAAACCCCCCCAGAGGGTTGTTAACTCGGCCTGCGACATCTCGGGCACCAGTCTTCACTCCATCAAGGATATCTAGAAGAAGGGGAGTCTCGAGAAAGCAGCCTCAATCCTCAAGGACCCCCACCACCAAGCCCTCTTCACACTGCTGCCATCAGGAAAAAGGTACAGGAGCTTGAAGTGGAGTGCTCAGCACCACAAGGGCAGCTTCTTCCTCTCTGCCATCAGATTCCTGAATGAACAATGAACCGCAGACACAATCTCACTTTGTCTTTCTCTTACACTATTTTTATTTATTTTGAAAGGTGGTTTATAGAAATGTTTTCACTTTGATGCTGTAGCATAACAACAAATTTTGTGACATGTTCATGACAATAAATTCTGGTTCTGAGAGACAAGAGAAACTGTACACTTGTGAAAGCCTGTGAGTAACGAGTGAGTGAGGAATACACAGAATATTGATTCCATCCTATCTGAATTGCAAGGAGGAAGAGTACATTGCATCGTATATTCGAAGAGCAGAGGAGAGTGGACCATCACATGATTATTGAAAGAGAGGATCAAAGAAGATTCCAGAAGAGAGGTTGGAAGTTAACTGCAATGTTTAAGAGTTGTGGACAGAATGGGAATCTTGAATTTAATCATGAGTTAAAATATCATTCACCAACTTAGAGCCAGATATACAGAATTCCACTGAGATACTGGTTCACAGATCCAGACCTCCACTACAATCCACGAGGAGTTTACACAACTTCCCTTATCCATGCGGGTTTCCCCTAAGTTCTTCAGTTTCCTTCCATATCCCAAAGATAAGCTGGTTGATAGGTTAGTTGATTTGTAAATTACCCCTAATGTAGTTAAGTGGGTAGGTGCCCCTGTGAGAGAAAATGGGTTATAAAGAAATTAAATAATAAAAAATGGAATTTCCCTGAAAGCCATCATGGCTGAAGGGACTCAGAAGGCTGAAGTTGCAGCAAGTGATGTTATAAGGGAATATTAAAAAATCTAAATTTGTAAGGGAACCTTACAGTAGGAAGCACATAATTAGAAGGTAACTAAGAGTTTGCAAGATACTCAAGGTAAGATTTACCAAAGAGTTCAAGACCAGGTAAATCTGCTGATATATATTTATATATATATATATATATATATATATATGAGGTTACCAGGAAAATTGACGAGAGTAAGGCGGTGGATGCTGTCTATATGTAAGGCCTTTGACAAGGTCCCACATGGAAGATTAGTTAGGAAGGTTCAATCGTTAGGTGTGAATATGGAAGTAGTAAAATGGATTCAACAGTGGCTGGTTGGGAGATGCCAGAGAGTGTTGGTGTATAACTGTTGGTCAGGTTGGAGGCCAGTGGCTGGTGATGTGCCTCAAGGATCTGTACTGTGTCCATTGTTGTTTGTAATATACATTAATGATCTAGATGATGGGGTGGTAAATTGGATTAGTAAGTATGAAGATGATACTAAGATAAGTGGCATTGTGGATAGTCAGGAAGGTTTTCAAATCTTGCAGAGATTTGGGCAAGTTAGAAGAGTGGGCTGAAAGTTGGAAAATGGAGTTTAATGCTGACAAGTGTGAGGTGCTACATTTTGGTAGGAATAATCAAAATAGGACATACATGGTGAATGGTAGAGCATTAAAGAATGCAACTGAAAAGAGAATGCACTTTATAGAATGCACTTCTATAAAAGTGGAATCTCAGGTGGATACGGTAGTGAAAAAGGCCTTTGAATGCTGGCTTTTATAAATCAGAGGATAGAGTGTAAGAGTTGGGAGGTAATGTTAAAATTGTACAAGGCATTGGTGAGGCCAAATTTGGAATATTGTATCCAGTTCTGGTCACCAGGATGTGAACAAAATAGAGAGAGTTCAGAGACGATTCACCAGAATGAGACCTAGGTTTCAGCACCTAAGTTATAGAGAAAGGTAAGCAAGTTAGGTTTTTATTTCTTGAAGCGTAGAAGGTTGAGGGGGGGGGGGGGGATTTGATAGACGTCTTTAAAATTTTGTGGGAGATAGATAGAGTAGATGTAGAGAAACTTTTTCCATTGAGGATAGGGGAGATTCAAACAAGAGGTCATGAGCTGAGAGTTAGGGGGCAAAAGTTTAAGTGCAACACAAGAGAGTGGTGTCTGTGTGGAACGAGCTTCCGGTGGATGTGGTGGAGGCAGGTTCAATATTTTAAGAAGAATTTGGATAGGTATATCGATGTAAAAGGTATGGATGGTTATGGGCAGAATGCAGGCCAGTGGGACTAGGAGAGTATAAGTGATGGCCTGTTTCCAGGCTGTAATTGTTATATGGTCAAAGAAGTGTAATCATAGCATAATTTGTCCCATAATCAATTGTATACAGCTTGGGCTGTTACTGACTCTGTTAATGTGTCCTTGGACATATGACTTCCACCTAAAGTTGCTGACCAGCCCTCAGAATAATGCTCTACCCACCACCCCCACCCTGCCCTATAGTGTCCTCCTCTGAATGATGGCCGGATCTCACATTGTTGATCAGTCCTTGCACCTGTGACCAGATCTTGGGGCTTCTTATCCTTTTATCCATCCAATAGCATGATCATTATAATTATAGATGGGTAGCACTGTTAGTGTAGTGGTTAGCGCAAAGTTATTACAACACCAGTGTCCCAGATTTATGGATCGAGTGCTCTCTGTACAGAGTTTGCACATTCTTGTGTCCTTACGTTTCCTCCAGGTGTTCTGGTTTCCTCCCACCCTTCAAAATATATGTGGGTTGTAGTATTTTTTAAATATTTATAAATTGGTGTATTTGGGTGGCACAGACTCGTGGGCTGGAAGGGCCTGTTACCGTGTTGGACATCTAATTTAAAAAAAAATTCTAGGACAGATATCAGCTAGCAAGCAGGGATGGACCTGAGATCCACCAACTCATGTGGATCAGGAGGACATCACAGAATATGTTCACCCGCGGGAAACGCATGCAGTTTGTTGCATCATGGTTAGCGAGCTGGTTAGTGCAATGCTGTTACAGCACCAGCAATTGGGCCTGGGGTTTGAATTCCACACTGTCTGTAAGGAATTGGTGCATTCTCCCAAGGGATTCTGGTTTCCTTCCATCTTTCAAAACATACCAGAGGTTGTAGGTTAATTGGGTGCAATTGTGCGACACGGTCTTGTGGGCCCAAATGGCCTGTTACCATGCTGTATGTCTAAATTTAAAATATAAAAATTTAAACAAATAAAATGGAAAAGCATATCAGCCAAGAATCATGGGGAAGAATCCTGCAATATGCATTTTTTAGAGCTACAGTGAATGATCCCACCCACCACTTTTAGAAATGGGCAGTCTTGACAATGTCATCTATGAATAAAATTTAACTGATTTATATGTGCAGTCAAGCAGAGGAAAAA
The DNA here is from genome assembly GCF_036971445.1 of Narcine bancroftii. Lineage (NCBI taxonomy): Eukaryota > Metazoa > Chordata > Chondrichthyes > Torpediniformes > Narcinidae > Narcine > Narcine bancroftii. Next base: position 249,296,138 of record NC_091471.1, read on the forward strand.
CTTGGAACATGATACACTGTACCTTCCACAGGAGAATAATGCGTCCTAGTCCTTTTTCCATAAACCAAACATCGAGCATACCAACAGGATCTAGGAATCAAAAGAGTGCATAGGTGAGAGCAGAACAGGTACATCAAAATATTATACCAAGTGGCTTTGGGTATCTGGTGCTCAGAGCACTGAGATGTCATTTACAATGAAGGGTATGCAGTGTATATAATTGTGTAAGAGATAAACCAGAAGATGTTATGGTCTGGGATGTGTGGTATATCAGGGAGTGATGCAGTGATAGTTTTGGATATACTGGTATATTCAAGAAATTTTAAAAGTTGGAGAGACAGTATGGGGACTATCCAAGAGTTACAACAAAGGGCTATATCTCAGTGTTGCAGTTAGAGTGTGGAATATATCATCTTATCAGAGAGAGTGCAATATATCAGAATGTCAAGTATATCTTGGTTTGTTACAGTGAGTATTTTTATGGAGTTAACAGTCTAGATGTGTCTGCTTGAGGTTAGAAGCATTTGATGGAATGTTCAAGGTCTTGAGGGATCTTGACAGTGTGGATGTGGAGAGGGTATTTCCTCTGTGGGAAAATCTAGAACCAAGGAGTCGTAAGACAAAGAGGTTTTTTTTTCTTTCAGAGTATCATGAGTGCTTGGAACACTTTTCAAAATGAAAGTAGAAAGTAGATGTAGGGAGATGCTTGGTCAACGAGGTGGTGAAAGGTTACTGTGAGTAGCTAGAAACGTGGAGTTGAGGTAACAGTCAGGTCATCTATGATCATACGAAATGGTGGAGCAGGCTTAATGGATAGATTGGCTTAATCCTCCTAATTCATGTTTGAAGCTTTTCCCTCCCAGGAATGTTACATTGAGAAAGGTGTGTTTTCATAATGTGTGAGGTATATGATGGAGTATTAAAGTGAGAAGTGTATTGTGGGATGTTACAGTCTGGTGGGTGGGATTTGAACATATTTCAATAACATTAGACTTCTTTGAAGAAATAACGTATGCTATGGATAAGGGGGAACAAATGGAAGTACAGAGCTTACAATGTATTAGTGATGCATTCAGAGCACATCAAAGGATGTTGCTGTGAAGAGTGTTGAAATGAAGAAATTTGGGTATATCCATATTATTGTGAGGTACGTTGGGTATTATCCATCATTATCAGGATGGTTGTGGTTTGCCTTGCATTGAAGGACATATTCACTTACTGGCCTCTAGAGTCATGGCGCTGGTCACTGCACTCCAGTCACTCCACAGTTTCTTGTTTGTTTCTCCATCTCGCCCACATCGGACACGAAATTGATATTTTGTAAATGGTTGGAGATCTTCTAGATAATAATCTATTGCTTGGACTTCAATTTCATCACGTGAAACCTTTAATAAGAATAGAATAGAGATTTATGGAAAGCAAGGGTGTCCTCATACTTGACCTATCTAGCTTTGCTGCAATGCTTTGTTGAGGCACTTAACACATTATCAAATGAAACAAGAGATGAGAAATCACTCACAACATTACTTTTATTATTATTTATTTATAGATTTTAGTTATTGGCCAACAATTGTCACCTATCCCCAGTTTTCCTTGAGCAGATGTTGGCAAGAGAAAAATTTAAAAGAATAATTTGATTGAAAAGTTTGAAAGTGGTATAGTTGGCGTAGCAGTTAGCACAATGCCTTTACAGTTCTGGAGATTGGGACCAGACTTGGGTTTGAATCCTGCACTGTCTGTAATTAATTTGTATATGTCCTCCCCATGTCTGTGTGGGCTTTCTCTGGGGGCTCAAAAACATACCGGGTTGTTGGTTAATGGGGTGTAATTTGGCAGCACAGACTCGTAGGGCCTGTTACAGGGCTGTATGTTTAATTTAATTCACACATGAAGACAGCAGAGTCAGAAGCTGATTTGGACGTTTTAGTCTGTAGTAGTGCCATTTAGTGGGATATCAGATTAAGACAGTCCTACTCACTTCTTGTGAACATGGGCCTTAGTATTTCCAACCATTACTCATAAGTTGAGACCATAGATCGGAGAACCTCAAGCTTTCCTGCTCATGAATCGTTTGGGCAAAATCTAAATAAGACCTGGATCAGACCACTCCAATCCCTCTCTCAGGCTCTGAATGTGACCACAGTGACCCATCATTTGAAAACATGGATTCTGATCAGAGCAACCTGTTCAATATCCATGGACTATGACCCTGGATTAGTGCACCCCTGCCTGCCATTGATGAATACACCCCCTATCAGCCCAATCCTGCCACGAGTCCTGAACCAGGACACTAGTCCTGCCACCGTCCTAACCACTTTGACTTAACATTCATGAATACAGACCCAATATCAGACCACTCCGACCCGAGGGCGTAAGGATCAGACGTGCCTTCCAGTCCTCTCCTGACTCTATCTTATTGTTTTGTCTAGAAATGCCCGTTAAAATTCTTTAAAAGTTTAGATAACTTCTGTGTTGTTAATTTAACTTCTGACGGTACAATTGGTGAAAAAGAGCAAAAAAAAAAATGACAACAGATCATCAAAAAACTACATTTTTTAAAAGTTCAAGTTTTGGAGCCTACCTACAGAAAAAACATCGAGACTCAGCCTGAAATGGATCCCAGGAGAGAGGTACAGCTTTCGGATGTAGAGATCAATGTTACATTGGTAGAGCCCCCTAAAGAGGGCGCCAAACAGCCTTTAGAACAAAGAGTTACTCAGGTTCGCACATGTGGAGTAGCATCTGACGGCAATGTTATGAATGAACGACTTGTGAATCTTGAATCTAAATTATCTTATACAATGCAGGGATTATGCAGGATTATGACTGAACTTGGTACTAGGTTTAATACTTTGGTGAAAATACATTCTCAACAGATGGCTGAATTTGGAGCTTTTAAGCTTGAAGTGAGAGATAAATTTAATTCGTGTGAAGAAGATATAGACGAAATACGGGATCAAGTTTTTGATGTGACCAAAAGGGTCGAAGACTTACAAACTCAAAATAAAAATTTGGTGAAAAAGATTGATTATTTGGAAAACCAATCCAGACGGAACAATATAAATATTATTGGTTTTCCGGAAGGTATGGAGGGACCAGACCCAAGAAAATTTTTTACTGAATGGATTCCACAGATGCTGGGTCAAGAACATTTCCCAGAAGGTATAATACTGGAATGTGCTCACAGAGCCTTGCGTAGAAGACCTATTTCAGGACAAAGTCCAAGACCTGTTACGACAGAGAAATAATTTTACGAGTGGCTATTAGAAATGCACAACAGAGAAAATCACCCTTGATGATTCAAAATAATCGAGTTTTCTTCTATGCGGATTTGAGTGAAGAAGTTATGTTCCAATGACGGGAATTCAATCCTGCTAAAGAGTTGTTGTGGAAGAAAGGTTACAAGGCAACCTTTAGATATCCAGCTGTTTTGAAGGTTTTCCAAGATGGTTGCCAACCAAAGTTCTTTGATTCTTCAAAGGAAGCTATAGCATTTGCTCAAGAGCTGCCAATTACTCAGTTTCAACAGAGACATAGTCCGCCGCGATTTCTAAGGAGACAAGAGATGGAAGAAAAGAGCCGTGCTCCAAGAAGGATTGGTTGTAATGGTGACTCGGCAGTTGAAGCTGATTAAAAGAAGAGTTGTCCTTTTTTTTTCTAATTTTTTTTTTAAAAAAAAGGAATATTAAATAATGATGATGTTAGTTTAAGATGAAGTGAGAGTTGGGGGAGAGAACTGGATAGGCACTATTTCCTAAAAGTCATCTGCTACGTGTGAGTTATCTCACACCCATTTTTTTTTGAGAGTTACCGCATTGCGCGGTTTAGACGGGAGGGGGTATTTTTAACCTCCTACCCATTTTTTTTTCCTTTTTTTGTATTATTAGATTAAAGAGTGAAGGATTTTTTTTTTGTTTAAATATAAAAAAAAGCATAAGAAAGTATTTGATTGTTTAAAAAACTAAAAATTGATGAGGTTTTTTTTGTAAAGTTTATTCAGTAGATAAGGAATATTTGAAATTTAAATGTGAATGGGATGGATAAGTTTTTTATATTTTTTCTTTAACTTTAAGGTGAAAGGAGTGGTAATTCTGGTGTATATTATTTTGCTATTTTAGTTATAGAACGAAGGGAATAATGGTGAAAGTTATAAATTGAATTGTACAATTCTTAATGAGGCTTGAATTTTGTTTGTGGTTTATGCTCCATTTGTTGAAGATATAGATTTTGTTGTAATGTGTTTTTATTATTTGGATATCTGAATTTTAACATAATGATTGGGGATATTTAAATGTGGTATTGGAGCTTTTATTGGATAACTATTCAAGAGTAAAAGGGAAAAATGGTGGAAGAGTACTAAAATTGAATTGTACAATGCTTAATGAGGTTTGAATTTTGTTTTAAGATGGTGGTTTATGTGACTAATATGATGATAGATGTGAAGTTAGTTGATATGGTGAAGGTTTATCTCTATAGAGAAAGTTTTTTTTCATGCTACAATTTTTTTTAAGAATTGATTATTGTTTAAGAATTTTTGATAGATATTGTTACTAACTACTAATTTTTTATATTAAGTTTGAGTTAAATATATGTTTCATCTTAACCCCATTTGTTAAATATATGCATTTAAGTTTGATTTAAATATGTTTTTTAAGTCTGATATTTTAGTATTAATTACTTTTCTTTTGGTTAATATTTTAATCGGTTATGTTTTTGTTTGTTTTTTGTAAGTGGGTTTTTTTTCTCACATATATTATTAACTTTATTAATTCTTCACTCTTTATTTTGGGGGGGAAAGGGGGGGTTGGACTAATTTGAGTTGGGTTATTAATGTGTAATAATTATTGGGGAGGGTATAGTTTATTTAGATTACTGATACTGTATTGTAATTTTATTATTTTATTCTTAATTTTTTAAAAATGTAATCCTATATGTTATTCATGTTATAAAATCTTAAATAAAGTTTAAAAAAAAAGACCACTCCAACCTATCACTTGTGAAGAACCCCGCCAATCAGGTCACTCCTGTCAGTCATTTATAAATACAAACTCTAAATATCATGTCTCTGACCCACATGGTGTACATAGGTCCAGAATCAAACCACTCCTTCCCACCACTGGTGAACATGCACCTCAGATCAGAACATGTCTATGAACCACATGTTGTCTTTGTCCTTTTATTTTAGAAACAGTAAGGTTTCCAGAAATATCAATGTTGACAGATGAAGGAGCTCTCATGATCTATGTTTTTTTCTCATCGTAGAGCACGTCGAAAGAATCAAAGGCTTTTTGATCCAAACACTTTTATTAACTAGAAGACTGGAGCGTATCACATGTAGATCAACCAGTCCAGAATGATCTGGTCTGGCTAGGAGCAACCCTTTAAGACCTGCCAGTAGGCGTAGCTACGCTTTCAGCCAATCACAATTATCCTACACTGCAATCTATACATATACACATTGGTGATAAAATCTGTACTGTCACATTCACCCTTTCTTTGAGAACTGACCCCAAGGTGGATGGAGGGCAGTGAAAAAAAAGAAAGGGCCTGGTGGGAGGTTAGGGGCTGTACCGGTCAGGGGGCCTGACCATCCGGCGTGGCCGCCGTGGTGCCAGGATTGGGGTTGCTGGGGTTGTGTCTCCAGCAGGCTCATCGGGTGTGGCCACTGCTTCGCTCAATTTCTCAATGGTGTTGTCGACAGTCTGGCCTGAGCTGGTGGGGTGGTGCTGGTTCCTCTCTTCGAGAACATGACCTGGGGGAGAAGGATTTGGGGGAGGTTGGGTTGGAAGCACTGCTGGGCCTGATCCAGCTTGGGCAAGGTCCCTTACTGAGACTGTGTCCTCCCGCCCGTCCGGGTACTCAATGTAGGCATAATGCGGGTTTGCATGGAGCAGAGTGACTCGGTCAACCAAGGGGTCGTTCTTTGAGTACCGGACGTGGTGTCGCAGGAGGACCGGCCCAGGAACCGTGAGCCACACCAGTATGGTTGTTCCCGATTCGGATTTCCTCGGGTAAAAGAACATCCTTTCATGGGGTTGGCATTGGTTGCAGTGTATAGGAGGGAGTGGATGGAGTGTAGGGCACTAGTGAGCACGTCCTGCCAGCAAGAGGTGGGGAGACTTCTGGACCGGAGGGCAAACATAACCGCTTTCCAGACGGTGGCATTCTCTCTTTCGACCTCCCCATTACCACGTGGGTTATAGCTGGTGGTCCTCCTTGAAGCAATACCATGCTCTAGAAGGTACTGCCGCAGCTCCGTGCTCATAAATGAGAAGCCCCTGTCACTGTGGATGTAACTGGGGTACCCAAAGATGGCGAAGATGCTGTGCAGGGCCTCTATGACTGAGGAGGCGGTCATGTCCGAGCAGGGCACAGTGAACGGGAAGCGGGAGTACTCGTCGATGACCGTAAGGATGTATTACAGTTGGTTGACGGTAGAGGCCCCTTGAAGTCCACGCTGAAACGCTCAAAGGGGTGGGTGGCTTTGATGACGTGGGTGTTCTCCGGACGGAAGAAGTGGGACTTGCACTCAGCGCACACCGGGCAAGCTCAGGTTATGGATCGAATCTCCTGACCGTGTAGGGCAGGTTGCGAGTTTTGACAAAGTGTGCGAACCTAGTGAACCCTGGATGACAGAGCTCCTGGTGGAGTCTCTGAAGCCTGTCCAATTGTATGTTGGCGCAAGTCCCCCTGGATAGCGCATCTGGTGGGTCGTTGAGTTTACCAGGCCAATACAGTATGTCATAATTAAATGTGGAGAGTTCGATTCTCCACTTGGCGATTTTGTCATTCTTGATCTTACCTCGCTGGGTATTAAACATGAAGGAGACCGCACGTTAGTTGGTCAGCAGTGTAAAGTGCCTGCCAGTGAGGTAGTGTCTCCAACAACGTACTGCTTCGACTATGGCCTGGGCCTCCTTCTTAACAGAGGAGTGTCGGCTCTCATGACCCTGGAGTGTTCTTGAGAAGAAGGCTACCGGCCGGCCAGCCTGGTTCAAAATGGCTACCAGTGCAAAGTCAGACGCATCGCTCTCAACTTGGAACAGGATGGACTCATCGATGGCATGCAGCGTTGCAGCAGCGATGTCCGATTTGATGCGGTCGAAGGCTGCTCTGGCTTTGGTTGACAGGGGGAAGGATGTGGTCTTGATGAGTGGCTGTGCCTTGTTGGCATAGTGTGGAACCCATTGGACATAGTCTGAGAAGAAGCCCAGGCAGTGTCTAAGTGCCTTCTGGGTGTGGGAGGGGGGCAAGTCTATGAGGGGACGCATGCGGTCAGGGTCTGGCATTACCACCCTGTTCTCCACCACGCAACCTAGAATTGCGAGCCGAGTGGTCCAGAAGACACACTTGTCGAAATTGTAGGTCAAGTGCAGTCGAGTTGCAGTCTGAAAAAATTTCTCAAGGTTGACATCATGATCCTCTGTGACATGGCCACAGATGGTGACATTGTCCAGATACAGGAAAGTAGCAGTCAGCCCATCCTGGTCCACCATCCGGTCCATTTCCCGCTGGAAGACCGCGACACCATTTGTGACCCCAAAGGATACCCTGAGGAATTGATACAGCCGCCCATTCGCTTCAAAGGCCGTGAAAGATCGGTCTTCTCAGAGGATTGGGACCTGGTGATAGGCCGAACATAAGTCAATGGTGGAGAACACACAATATTGAACGATCTGATTCATCACATCTGTGATCCGTGGGAGGGGGTACGCATCCAGAAGCGTGAAGCGGTTGATTGTCTGGCTGTAGTCAACCACCATCCACGGCTTCTCCCCATTTTTAACAACCACCACCTGGGCCCTCCAGGGACTCGAGCTAGGTTCGATAATGCCCTCATCCAGCAGTCTGCGCACCTCGCTTGTGAAAAGCCTTGGTTTGGATCAACAAGCCTTTGATTCTTTTGACGTGCTCTACAATTTTATTAACTAGAAGACTGGAGCATATAACATGTAGGTCAACCAGTCCAGAATGATCTGGTCTGGCTAGGAGCAACTCTTTAAGACCTGCCAGTAGGCGTGGCTACACTCTCAGCCAATCATAATCATCCTACACTAAGATCTATACATATACACATTGGTGATAGAATCTGTACTATCACAGTAATCTCCCATTATCTAATGAGGACTCCAAGGGACACCAGCTGAATTCTCATTACTGTTAAATGCTGGCATGGCATGGCCAGAGTCTGGCATACCTCATTCCAATACTTCTGGCCTTCCATTCTGTACTGAAGTTCAAACTGGAAAGAGGCTGATGAGTCGATAATGGGGGGTTTCATCCACTCAATCCCTATTACTGTTGAATCTTCTGGTTTTGCAGACACAGAGGCTGGAGGCTGGGGCTTCACTAAAGCAACAACAAAGCACAGTATCAAATAGTGCAAGCAATTTCTCAAGAAACCCCAATGCCTAGAACGATGCTGCTGTCAACAGGCTGCATTAATGAGTGGATAATAGCTAGGAATCCAGACCTAAAACTTTGTAGCGAAGTGAATGTGTGCTTGATAATGTAGACACACAATGTCTGTGCAACTATGTCCTCATAAGAATCAGTCCTTGTGGATTTGTATCTCCATAGGAACACTGGAGAACAATTTTTTTCAAAGGGTTTGCTTTCTGAAAAAAGTTGGGGATTATTATAGACACCTTCGTGCTAAACACAAAAATATTTTCAGATTCACTATGCCGTGTAAGAAGTTGGATAAACATCCAATTAACTTTTATACTTTACAGCTCCAGCGATTGGGGCCTTCCAAGGGCTTGTGGTTGGAATCCTGCACTATCTGAAAGGAGTTGGTACACTCTTCCCGTGTCTGTGTGGGTTTCTCCGAGGAACTCCAGTTTTCTCCCACAGTTGTACTTAGGGGAGAAACAAATGTACCAGGGGTTGTAGGTTAATTAGGTGCCATGGACTTGTCAGCCAAAAGGGCTGGTTACCATGCTGTATGCCTAAATTTAAATTTTAAAAATTTAATTGAATTTAGCATGAGCCATAATCTCGCCACATAAGTATTGCAGCTGTTGTAACATTGATGAGCCATTTCTGCTCCATTGAATCTTCCTGAAGACAATATATGCTATTGCTAAGAATACTCAGTATCCATAAAATACACCCAAAAGGTGTTAAGGAAGAAAAATCTTTGTTGTCCAGTGAAATCGTTAGCTATGGAACTGCAGCTCAGTAAGTCAATGTCCATGGAACTGCATCCCAGTAAGAACCAGTGTTTGTGGAAATATATCCTTGTATGAGTTAGTTGCTATGGATCACTAGACTCTATACTTGTGGAATTGTCATCCAGTAGTAGCCAGTGCTGCTGGAACTGTATCCCAGTGTGACTTGCTGCCTTCAGAATCATAACCCAATGAAACTAAAAATCATCAGCCTATTTAGTACCATGGTCACTACCATCACTCCATTCCTTAACTAATGCCTTTCTTTTTCATTACTGCCTTTATTGAACTAAATTGTTCTTAGTATTGCATGTAGAACTGCCAAACTGTCAGCCTTCATTCCCAGCTACTCAACTTCCCATTTTACAATTTCTCTAAACTTCATTTAACCTAAACTCTGTTGAATGTGTTCTTAATTTCATTGAGTCCCGTTCATCCATCATCCTGCACTCACAGAATAAGGTTGGCTCTCAGTTTAACTAAAAATTTCATTCATAACATTACATAACATAACATAACAATTACAGCACGGAAACAGGCCATTAGGCCCTTCTAGTCCGCACCGAACCAAACACCCCTTTCTAGTCCCACCTCCCTGCACAATGCCCATAACCCTCCATCTTCTTCTCATCCATATACCTGTCCAACCTTTTCTTAAATAATACAATTGACTCCGCCGCCACTATTTCTCCCGGAAGATCATTCCACACGGCTACCACTCTCTGAGTAAAGAAGTTCCCCCTCATGTTACCTCTAAACCTTTGCCCCTTAATTCTTAACTCATATCCTCTTGTTTTAATCTTTCCTCCTCTTAACGGAAATAGTCTATCCACATCCACTCTGTCTATCCCTTTCATAATCTTAAATACTTCTATCAAATCCCCTCTCAACCTTCTACGCTCCAAAGAATAAAGACCTAATCTGTCCAATCTCTCCCTATACTCTAGATGCTTAAACCCAGGTAACATTCTGGTAAACCTTCTCTGCACTCTCTCCACTCTGTTTATATCCTTCCTATAATTAGGCGACCAGAACTGCACACAGAACTCCAAATTAGGCCGCACCAACATCTTATACAATCTCAACATCACCTCCCAACTCCTATATTCCATGCAATGATTGATAAAGGCCAGCATACTAAAAGCCTTCTTCACCACCCTATTCACGTGAGTTTCTACCTTCAGGGAACGATGTACCGTTACTCCTAAATCTTTCTGCTCTTCTGTATTCATCAATGCTCTCCCATTTACCACGTATGTCCTATTCTGATTCTTCTTACCAAAATGAAGCACCTCACACTTATCAGCATTAAATTCCATCTGCCATTTTTCAGCCCACTTTTCTAAGCAGCCCAAATCCCTCTGCAATCCTTGAAAACCTTCTTCATTATCCACTATTCCACCTATCTTAGTATCGTCTGCATATTTACTAATCCAATTCACCACCCCATCATCTAGATCATTAATGTATATAACGAATAACAATGGGCCCAATACAGATCCTTGAGGCACACCACTGGTCACCGGCCTCCAACCTGACAGACAATTATCCACTACCACTCTCTGGCCTTTCCCTTTCAGCCAATGTTCAATCCATTTGACTATCTCAAAATTTATACCTAAAGACTGCACCTTCCTAACTAACCTTCCATGTGGTACCTTATCGAAGGCCTTACTGAAGTCCATATAGACAACATCCACTGCGCTACCCTCATCCACATTCCTAGTCACCTCTTCAAAAAATTCAATCAGATTGGTCAAACATGACCTTCCTCCCACAAATCCATGTTGAGTGCTCCTGATCAGACCCTGTCTATCCAGATGTTTATAAGTACTATCTCTAAGAATTTTCTCCATTAATTTACCTACCACAGACGTCAAACTTACAGGCCGATAGTTGCCAGGCTTCCTCCTTGAACCCTTTTTAAATAACGGAACCACATGCGCAATGTGCCAATCCTCCGGCACTATCCCCATATCTAATGACATTTGGAAAATTACCGCCAGAGCCTCTGCTATTTCCTCCTTCACTTCTCTCAATGTCCTGGGGAAGATCCCGTCTGGTCCCGGAGACTTATCCACCTTTATATTCTTCAAAAGCCTTAAAACTACACCTTTTGTAATCTCTATATTCCCCATATTTACCCAATTTGCTTTTTTTTAATCTCACATCTCCCAATATCCTTCTCCTTAGTGAATACCGAAGAAAAGAAACTGTTCAATATCTCCCCCATTTCTCTAGGCTCCACACACAGTTTTCCGCTCTGATTTTCTAAGGGACCAATTTTGTCTCTAGCTTTCCTCTTACCATTAACATATTTGTAGAACTCTTTTGGATTAGTTTTCACCCAGCTTGCCATAGTTTCCTCGTATCTTCTTTTAGCTTTCCTAATTCCTCTCTTAAGATTCCTCTTACATTCAATGTATCTTTCAAACATCTCCTTATCTCCATGCTTCTTATATCTGATGTACGCCTCCCTTTTTCTTCAAACCAAGTTTCCAATATTCCTTGAAAGCCACGGCTCTCTCAAACCTTTTGCCCCTCCTTTTAACCTAACAGGAACATAAAGCTTTTGCACTCTCAAAATCTGATCTTTAAAAGACTTCCATCTCTCTACTACATCCTGCCCATAAAACAAATTGTCCCAATGCACACTCTGCAAGTCCTTTCGCATCTCCTCAAATCTAGCTTTTCCCCAATCAAAAACCTCAACCCTTGGCCCTGACTTCTCTCTTTCCATAATGACATTGAAGCTGATGGCATTATGATCACTGGACCCGAAGTGCTCGCCAACACTAACCTCCGTCACTTGACCCATCCCATTTGCCAACAGTAGATCTAACACTGCTCTTTCTCTGGTCGGCACCTCTACATATTGTTGTAAAAAACTATCTTGCACACATTTCACAAACTCTAACCCATCCAGTCCTTTCACAGAATGTGTTTCCCAATCTATATGTGGAAAATTAAAATCTCCCATAATTACAACCCTGTGCTTATCTCAAATATCTACTATCTCCCTACAGATTTGCTCCTCTAGGTCTCGGTCCCCTCCGGGTGGTCTATAATACACCCCTACAAGTGTAACCTCTCCTTTCCTACTCCTCAGTTCCACCCAAATAGCCTCCGTGGATGTGCCCTCTAATCTATCCTTCCTAGGCAAACTCATCCATGACCATCCTTTCCTGTCTCTGTAACTTCTGAAGGGCATTCAGCTTTTTATTTTCCTTCCACTTCATGAGCATTCCCGAATTTAATTTCCAACTTTGACATCCACACATTAAGCTGCCAATGTCCCAAGGTATGAAATTCCATTGGAAGCTCTTGTTCATTTGTATTCTTTTCCTCTTTGCATATACTATTACTGTCAACTAGCATCCAGTTTAGTATAAAACCTGTGACATCCAATGAAAATCCCGACCTTCAGATTGACACATACCAATGTCGTCAATTATGAATTCCAGAGATGTCAGCACTGTGTTCTGGATTTCCACCCAAGCAGCATAAGACTTCCCTGCAGAGAGGTTCTTCCTTTCCAGGATAACTGAAGGCAAGAGGGTTGTGATATGAAACGGTTTATTGCTGTGGAGAGAATCAAGGGGAAATTTTGTTTGCTACCTTGCATTTACTTTGATATCACTAGCACAGATCCTCAGTTCCTGGTTGCATCTCTCTCACAGGCCCTTGTTCACCTCATTGGTCACTGGTCTCTAGTCTCTGAGGTTTGGATTCCAGTCCCTGACCATTTTGCACAGATCCCCAAGCCTTGATTAATGTCACGTCACTGGTTACAAAGCACTTTTCATGACATTGGTTGTGAGTAGGGGAAGATTTTAATTTAAAATAAAATTTAGACATACAGCACAGTAACAGGTCCTTTCGGCCTACAAACCTGTGCCGCCCAATTAACCTACAGCCCCCAGTACTGTTTGAACTGTGGGAGGAAACCATAGCCCCCCGGGGAAAACCCATGCAGACATGGGAAGAACATTAAAACAGCTTAAAGGCAGCGTGGGATATGAACCCATGTCACTGGTGCTGCAACCGCTTTGCTAACCGTGCCACCCTAAAGAGTTCTAAACTTTTACACTCTCTGTTTTTGAAGTTGTTTCCTAACTTCATTTTTAAAAGGTTGGTCTCTATTTGCTAGATCCCGTTTCCTTGTATTTAACCCTTCAGATATGAAAAATGTATCTCTCTATCTTCCAAATCAGTTCCCCTCAACAATGGCTCCACACGAAGCCCTGGAGCATCCATTAGGATGTGTTCTTCGGCTGTGTGTCTCAATATGACATCATCATCCACAAATTTGCTGACTATCACAGTAGTGGGTTGTGTAATGAGGAGCGATGAGCCAGCATACAGGAGGGAGATTGAAAACTTCGCCGAGTGGTGCGCCAACAACAACCTTTCACTCAGTGTCACCAACACTAAGCAGCTGATTATTGACTTCAGGAAGGGAAAACCAGAGGTGTATGATCCAGGGATTATTGGAGGATCAGAGGTTGAAAGAGTGAGCAAATTTAAGTTCCTGGGATCTCAAGAATCCTTCCTGGATCCAACACACTAATGGCATCTTTTTAAAAATTTTTTTTTATTTTTCACACTATAAACCATATTGACCAAGATACATACAGACATTTTTTCTCTTGAATATATACAGTGTCATTTTCTCCCCCTTTTTCCCCCCTCCCTTCCCTCCCTCCCTTACCCCCATTCCCATTTATTTGAAGTTCAATCTATAAGATACATTAAACCCGTTAAACAATGTTGTCACTTAATAAAAATAAACAAGAAATAAACAAGAAATTTTACTGAGTCAGTTCTTTTCGTTGTCTTCTCCTGTCATTTTAGGTGGTGGAAGTCCATGGTAGGATTTCTCAATTGTATTTCATGTATGGCTCCCATATTTGTTTGAATATTGTAATGTTATTTCTTAAATTATATGTTATTTTTTCTAATGGAATACATTTATTCATTTCTATGTGCCATTGTTGTATTCTCAAGTTGTCTTCTAATTTCCAGGTTGACATAATACATTTTTGTGCTACAGCTAGGGCTATCATAACAAATCTTTTTTGTGCTCCATCCAAATCAAGTCCAAATTCTTTATTTCTTATATTACTTAGGAGGAAGATCTCTGGGTTTTTTGGTATATTGCTTTTTCTGATTTTATTTAATATCTGGTTTAGATCTTCCCAAAATTTTTTCACTTTCTCACATGTCCAAATTGCATGAATTGTTGTTCCCGTTTCCTTTTTACAGTGAAAACATCTGTCTGATATTGTTGGGTCCCATTTATTTAACTTTTGAGATGTGATCTATAGCCTGTGTATCCAGTTATATTGTATCATGCATAACCTTGCGTTTATTGTATTTCTCATCCACAAATTTGCTGACTATCACAGTAGTGGGTTGTGTAATAAGGAACGATGACCCAGCATACAGGAGGGAGATTGAAAACTTCGCCGAGTGGTGCGCCGGAGCATAGCTTTTCCCATGTTTCATTCTTTCTCTTTATGTTTAGATCTTGTTCCCATTTTTGTTTACGTTTACCATTTGTTTCCTCATTCTCCTTTTCTTGCAGTTTGATGTACATGTTTGTTACAAATTTTTTAATTATCATTGTGTCTGTAATCACATATTCAAAATTGCTTCCTTCTGGTAACCTCAGACTGTTTCCTAATTTGTCCTTCAAGTAGGTTTTCAGTTGGTGGTATGCAAACATTGTATCATGAGTTATATTATATTTATCCTTCATTTGTTCAAAGGATAATAATTTATTTCCCGAAAAACAATTTTCTATTCTTTTGATCCCTTTTCTCTCCCATTCTCTGAAGGAAAGCTTATCTATTGTGAAAGGGATTAGTTGATTTTGCGTCAATATTAGTTTTGGTAGTTGGTAATTTGTTTTATTTTTTTCTTCGTGAATCTTCTTCCAAATGTTAGCAGATGATGCAATACCGGTGAATTCCTACGTTGCACCAATTTTTCATCCCATTTATATAGTATATGTTCAGGTATCTTCTCCCCTATTTTATCTAGTTCTAATCTGGTCCAATCTGGTTTTTCCCTTGTTTGATAAAAATCTGATAGGTATCTTAATTGTGCGGCTCTATAATAATTCTTAAAGTTTGGTAGTTGTAAGCCTCCTTGTTTGTACCATTCTGTTAATTTATCTAGTGCTATCCTCGGTTTCCCCCCTTTCCATAAGAATTTCCTTACTATTTTCTTTAGCTCCTTGAAGAATTTCTCTGTTATGTGAATTGGTAATGACTGAAATAGGTATTGTATCCTTGGGAAAATGTTCATTTTAATACAGTTTATCCTTCCTATCAGTGTTAGTGGTAAGTCTTTCCAATGCTCTAAGTCGTCTTGTAATTTTTTTCATTAATGGATGATAATTTAGTTTATATAGATGGCCGGATATTTTTATTTAGTTGTATACCTAGGTATCGCATTGGTTGTGTTTGCCATCTAAATGGTGATTCTTTCTTAAACTTTGTGAAATCCGCATTATTTATTGGTATTGCTTCACTTTTATTTGTGTTGATCTTGTACCCCGATACTTCTCCATATTGCTTCAATTTCCTATGTAATTCTTTTATTGATATTTCTGGTTCTGTTAAGTATATTATAACATCATGTGCAAATAGACTGATTTTATATTCCTTCTCTTTTATTTTTATCCCTCTTATTTTATTTTCTGTTCTTATCAGTTCTGGTAGTGGTTCTATAGCTAACGCGAAGAGTGAGGGAGATAGTGGACATCCCTGCCTTGTTGATCTGCTTAAGTTAAATTGTTTTGATATATATCCATTTACTGTCACTTTCGCCAATGGCCCCTTATATAATGCTTTAATCCAATTAATATATTTCTCCGATAGGCTGAATTTTTGTAGTACTTTGAATAAATAATTCCATTCTACTCTGTCAAAGGCCTTCTCTGCGTCTAAAGCAACCGCTACGGTTGGAGTTTTATTTCCTTCTACTGCATGAATTAAGTTAATAAATTTACAGATATTGTCCGTTGTTCATCTTTTTTTAATAAATCTAGTTTGGTCTAGATTTACTATTTTTGGTACATAGTCGGCCAATCTGTTTGCTAATAGTTTAGCTATTATCTTATAATCTGTGTTAAGTAGAGATATTGGTCTATATGACACTGATGCTAGTGGATCTTTCCCTGACTTTGGTATTACTGTAATTATTGCTGTTTTGCATGAATCTGGTATGTTTTGTGTTTTATCAATCTGGTTGATTACTTCCAGGAGGGGAGGAATTAATAAGTCTTTAAATGTTTTATAGAATTCTATTGGGAATCCATCCTCTCCTGGTGTTTTATTGTTCGGTAGTTTTTTTAATATCTCCTGTAATTCTTCTATTTGAAATGCTTTTATTAATTTATTTTGCTCCTCTGTTTGTAATTTCGGTAGTTAAATTTTAGATAAAAATTCATCTATTTTGTCTTCTTTCCCTTCGTTTTCAGTTTGATATAGTTGTTAGTAGAATTCCCTGAAGTTTTCATTGATCTCCGTTGGATTATATGTAATTTGTTTGTCCCTTTTCCTTAATGCCAATACCATTCTTTTAGTTTGTTCTGTCTTAAGCTGCCGCGTTAGAATTTTGTGCGTTTTTTCTCCTAGCTCATAATATTTCTGTTTTGTCTTCATTATGTTCTTCTCCATCTTATATGTTTGTAGTGTTTCATATTTTATTTTTTTGTCTGCCAATTCTCTTCTTTTAGTTGTATCTTCCTTTTTCTGTATTTGTTATTTCCCTTTCCAACTGTTCTGTTTCCCGATTGTAGTCCTTCTTCATCTTAGTTACATAACTTATTATTTGCCCTCTGATGAACGCTTTCATTGCGTCCCATAGTATTAACTTATCTTTCACAGATTCCGTATTTATTTCAAAGTACATTTTAAGTTGTCGTTCAATGAATTCTCTAAAATCCTGTCTTTTAAGTAGCATGGAGTTTAATCTCCATCTATACATTCTTGGTGGGATGTCCCCTAGCTCTATTGCCAATAACAGGGGTGAGTGATCCGATAATAGTCTAGCTTTATATTCCGTTTTCCTAACTCTCCCTTGAATGTGGGCTGATAACAGGAATAGGTCTATCCTTGAGTATGTTTTGTGTCTACCCGAATAATATGAATATTCCTTTTCCTTTGGGTGTTGTTTCCTCCATATATCCAAAGGTTGCATTTCTTACATCGATTTAATTATAAAATTGGTTACTTTGTTCTTTCTGTTAGTTTTTTTTCCAGTTTTATCCATGTTTGAGTCCAAATTAAGGTTAAAATCCCCTCCTATTAGTATGTTCCCTTACGTATCTGCTATATTCAAAAAGATATCTTGCATAAATTTTTGATCTTCTTCATTAGGTGAGTATACATTGAGTAAATTCCAAAATTCTGAATATATCTGACATTTTATTATTACATATCTCCCTGCTGGATCTATTATTTCCTCTTCTATTTTGATTGGTACATTTTTATTGATTAATATAGCTATTCCTCTGGCTTTTGAATTATATGATGCTGCTGTTACATGTCCTATCCAATCTCTCTTTAATTTCTTGTGTTCCACTTTAGATAGATGTGTTTCTTGTACGAATGCTATATCAATTTTTTATTTTTTCAGTAAATTTAAGTTTCTTCCTTTTGATTTGGTTATGTATTCCATTAATATTTAAAGTCATATAGTTCAACAAAGTCATTTCATACTCTGTTTATCTTTCCTTTCCATTTCCTCATCACCACCTTCCCTTCTTATCCATTTCTGCTTTCTTTTTTTGAACACATTATAAGACAACATTTCTAAAACATAAAATATTTCCACTATTCTCATATCTAAAATTCCTTTAACCCCAATAGTCAATTTGTCCCTTGTCGGGCAACCACATCTCCCCTCTCCATTTGGATTTGCGAATCCGCTCGAAAGTGTTAACTGATTTCGCAGTGACTGTTATTCTTCCCCACCCAGCCCTCCCCAGAAAAGATTTTAATCACTCTCTTAAATGATCAAAGGTCTCTCTCTTAATTCCCTCCTTACTTCCTTTCTTTCCTTTCTTAGCTCTTACTTATACTCTATTTATATATATATATATATATATATATAGTTTGTTGTCATTTTTGTTCTTGTTACATCTCTTCATCTCTCTGTCTGTTTTGTAGTTGTTCTGCTTTTTTCAGATCTGAGAATAGTTTGCTTTGCTGCCCCGGGATAACTATTTTAAGTACCGCTGGGTATTTTAACATAAATTTATAACCTTTTTTCCATAGGGTCGTTTTTGCTGCATTAAACTTCTTCCTCTTCTTCAGGAGTTCAAAACTTATATCTGGATAGAAAGTTTTTTTTTGACCCTTGTATTCCAGTGGTTTTTTGTCTTCTCTTATTTTTTTCATTGCCTTCTCCAATATATTTTCTCTTGTTCTATATCTTAGGAATTTTACTCGAATGGATCTTGGATTTTGTTGTGGTTGGATCTGTGTCTTTTACCTCTGTCTCTTCTGATTTTCTTGTTGGGTCGTTTATTTTATTTTGTTGGGTATTTTTGTTCTTCTTATTTTTATTAAAAGTGTCTTGGTGTTGGTCTTCTTCCTCTGAGTTGGTCATCTGTTGTTTCTTTGATTTCCTATTTTTATTCTCTTCCTTCTTGTTCCCATTATTTTCTATGTTCTCCTGTTGAGAGTCTTGCTGTGGTGTTATACTTGTCTGTTTCGGCTGTGGAGATTTACTCCTCAGCTGGTCCCCCCTCCCGTTGTTTTTGTCTTGCGCATCACGCATGCGCGAAACCTCACGCATGCACAGTTGTGCACTTTTGTTTGGCTCCGTGAGCCAACTTTGTAGTCCTGGGTTCGGGGTTTCCACTGACCTCAGGGAGCGGGCTTCTCTCTCCATGGCAGGCTTCCTTGTACTGGTAAGGCCTTCACCTTCCTCTTCCGACGTCCTTCCTTCTTCTTTTCTTCCCGTTGTTTTTGGTTTTTCTTTCTTTGCTGCCATTTTCTCCACACTTTCACTTTCAATTTGTTATGGATTCTGTGTTAGTGACTTTGTTTTTTCTCTACCTTCTTTTTACTTTTCTGGAGAGGGCTGGATTTCCCCTACCCGCCACTACTCCATCACGTGACTCCTCCACACTAATGGCATCTTGAAGAAAGCATATCAGGACCTCTACTTCCTCAGGAGTTTGCGGAGATTTGGTATGACTTCAGAAACCTTGGCAAATTTCTACAAATGTGTGGTTGACTAGTTGCATTGTCTGGTACAGTGACACCAATACCCCTGAGTGTAAAGCCCTGGACACTGCCCAGGACGTCACAGGCAAAACCCTCCTCACCATCGAGAACATCTACAGGGAACGCTGTTGTTGGAAAGCAGCATCAATCATTAAGGATCCATACCACCCAGCACACTGTTCTCGCTGCTACCATCAGGAAAGAGGTGTAGGTGCCACAAGACTCTTACCACCAGGTTCAGGAACAGCTGCTACCCCTCTACCATCAAACTCCTCAGCAGCAAACTCAACCAGGGACTCATTTAAGGACTCTTACTTTTGCACCTTATTGATTTTTTTCTCTCTGAATTGTTTGTTTACTTTTTTTCATTTGTTTACATGTACACATTGAGTACAGTTTTTTTTGCATTACCACTAAGTAGTAATTCTGCCTCACCTGCTGGAAAAAGAATCTCAGGGTTGTATGTGATGTCATATATGTACTCTGACAATAAATCTGAATTTGAAATTTCTGATTAAATCATCCCTGATGAGGAAATACATTGTTTGAATGACAATATAATTTCTGGAATCTAGGTTTCATTTTAGATCACACCAAGAACACTCATTAGTAATATTCTTGAAGAAATAAATTTTGGGCCAAGGACCCAAGGATAACTCTGCTCTCTTCCTGTAATCTTTGACATCCACTTGAAAAAAACAGATAGGTCCTCAGTTTAATATCTCATCCACTATGGCAGGAGCTCTATCTTTACGGATAAGATGTTAAACTTAGTAGGTGTCAGTCTGGGTCAAACGGTGATGACCAAAAGGGCAGGGTATATTTGACAAGAGTTCTGATCATTTGTGTGGTGATATGTAATTATACCACTAGATTATCCTGGTGACCTTGTATATAAAGGTGTCTTATACTTGCTCTGCTGGTGTGGTTATTGTCAGTACAATTTAATAAACTAATATATAAACTAAGAGGTCTTGTCTCTCTGCAAGATGAACCTGGAAGACTAGACTATAGCTCTGGAGAATTTGTGGGTCCCCCTCCCCCCAAATGATTTATTATGTCCCCCTACCCCCAGCAGCACTAGCGTCACTAGGGGATTACAGGCCATGGGAAAAGCAGCTTCAGCTGTGAGAGCATGTATTGTCCTGAGTGAGTCCCTAGATGCCTGAGTGACTGACACTTCTTACCCAAACATATTCACAAAGGCTGTCAAATGGACCAAAAAAGTGAAAACTTATCCCGGCAGCAGCCAGCATGTGTGGGCAAGGGTAGATTGAGAAAGTCTGGGGAATGCATTTGTACATATGGGAACAGATTCAGCAATCTTTACTGCGATCTACTCTGGATCCCATGGGAAACCATCCTCTTGTGAATTTCAGGTGCTGACAGTCACCAGAGACAATGTTAAAAGAATTAATAAATGTACACAGATTAAATCGAATGCCACGTTCCACACTATGTTGATGGACACTTGTCAGAGGTGGAAAACCTCATTGATTGAAGACCACAGTTTTAAATTACAATTGTGGACTGTGCCCATCCCCCACCCCTGCTGATTGAGATTTTGAATGGCAGTTTGTGGCCCCACTGTGGTTACCCTAATGCCTGATAGCCAATTATTTGCCCTTTATTTTCCACTCTATCATTCTAAGTTATAAAGGCACGACTCACCTGTCCTTCTCTTTCCAGTAGAAGACGTAAGCAGAGTTGTTCAAGCTTTTATTACTTGGGCTCCAGGTACAATTCACTGCCGAGTTCTTGTCCAATCTGAAGCAGAACAAGTCTGGAGATACAAGCAATGAGGAAAGAGTGAAGGTGCATTCTTTTTGTGGGATGTGTTCATAGTTCTCATTTCTGTCACCCTGGTTTTATACATGATCTTGACAAACTAACATGGCTAATTACACTGGAGAACACCTTTTTTTTTAAAAGGTTTGCTTCCAGAAAAACAAATGGGGATAATGATAGACAACTTCAAGTTGAACACAAAAATAATTTCAGATTTGCTGCGTCACATAATGGGCAAAAGATTACATTAACATTATTAAATGTTGCATGAAGTGTGCATGTGCCACAAATGTAACTGAATGCTGTTGCACATTGATGAGACATTTCTGCTCTATTGAATCTTCCTGAAGACAATAAATGTTAAATAAACATACTATGCTATTGCCTGAAGAACATGTACATCAACATGCATTCAATCTATGTCAATGTAATGCACGGCATCTGTATATGTGAGCTGCTTTTATAGCCTGTCTGCATGTATCCTGACTAAGCATGCCTAGCCTAAGACAACATTTGAATAGCACCTGCAATGAGTGCATGTCCAAGCATGCTTGGACTGACCAAAATTTTGTGGGCAATATACTTTTTGTTAGGGTTAAATTTTTAATAAAAAAAAATTAGGCATACAGCATGGGTAATAGGCCAATTCAGCCCTATGTGCCCTATGTGCCCATGTTGCCCAACCTACATCCCTGGTAAGTTATTTTGAAGGATGGGAGGAAACAGGAGGCCCCAGAGAAAACCCACGCAGACACAGGGAGAATGCACAAACTCCTTATAGTCAGTGCAGGATTTGAACCCAGGTCCAGTCCTGATCGCTGGTGCTGTAAAGGTTCTTGCCCTTAAGTCTTAAAATATGACAAGAAAACACAAAATAGGTATATATCTATAGGTAGTGATGGCTGGAAGTCATAGGGAGGCTTGGTTTTCGAGGAATATTGGAAATTTGGTTAGGAGAAAAAGGGAGGTGTACAAGAGGTATAAAGAACAGGGAGCTGACAATTTGAAGGAGGACTACAAGGAGTGTAGAAGGAATCTTAAGAAAGAAATTAGAAAGGCCAAAAAAAGACACAAAGAGGCTTTGGCAGACAGAGTAAAAATAAATCCAAAGGGTTTCTATAAGTACATTAAAAGTAAAAGATTAGTGAGGGATAAAATTGGACCCCTTGTAGATAGTGAGGGTAGGCTGAGTGAGAAGTCAGAGGAAATGGGGGAAATTTTGAATGATTTCTTTGCCTCGATATTCACTAGGGAAAAAAAATATTGAACCAGTTGAGGTAAAGAAAAATAGTGGGGAGGTAATGAAGCATATAAGGATAACCGAGGAGGTAGTGATGGCTGTGTTGAAAAAGATAAAGGTGGATAAATCTCTGGGACTGGACAAAATGTTCCCAAGGACACTCAGGGAGGCTAGTGGACAGATAGTGGGGCCATTAACAGAGATATTTAGGATGTCACTGGCCACGGGGGTAGTGCCAAAGGATTGGAGGGTGGTGCATGTGGTTCCGCTGTTTAAGAAAGCGTCTAAATGTAAACCTGGGAATTATAGGCCCGTGAGTCTGACGTCTGTGGTGGGCAAGTTGATGGAAAGTGTTCTGAGGGATGGTATTTACAATTATTTGGAGGTACAGGGATTGCTAGGGAGTAATCAGCATGGTTTTGTCAGGGGTAGATCATGCTTGACAAACCTGATTGAGTTTTTCGAGGGGGGTTACAAAAAAGGTTGATGAAGGGAAAGCTATGAATGTTGTCAATTTAGACTTTAGTAAAGCTTTTGACAAAGTTCCCCACAGGAAGTTAGGAAAAAAGGTGGAGGCATTAGGTATAAATGAGGAGGTAGTGAAATGGATTCAGCAATGGTTGGATGGGAGGTGTCAGAGAGTAGTGGTAGAAAATTGTTTGTCCAATTGGAGGCCGGTGACTAGTGGAGTTCCTCAGGGATCGGTCCTCGGTCCACTATTGTTTGTTATATATATTAACGATCTGGAAGTAGGGGTGGAGAATTGGATAAGCAAGTTTGCCAATGATACAAAGATTGGTGGTGTTGTGGACAGTGAGGAAGATTACCGTAGATTAAAAGGTGATTTAGGAAGGCTGGAGGTGTGGGCTGAGAAATGGCTGATGGAATTTAATACAGATAAGTGTGAGGTGTTACATTTTGGAAAGGCAAATCTAAATAGGTCATATGCATTAAATGGTAGGCTATTGAGATGTGCAGAACAACAAAGGAATTTAGGAGTTGTGGTAAATAGTACCCTCAAGGCTGATACTCAGGTAGATGGTGTGGTGAAGAAGGCATTTGGAATGTTGACCTTCATAAATCGGAGTATTGAATTCAAGAGTAGGGAGGTTATGATGAAATTGTACAAGGCATTGGTGAGGCCAAATTTGGAGTACTGTGTACTGTTTTGGTCACCAAATTATAGGAAAGATATAAACAAAATAGAGAGAGTGCAGAGAAGGTTCACAAGAATGTTGACAGGATTTCAAGGTTTGAGTTACAGGGAAAGGTTGTGCAGACTGGGGCTTTTTTCTCTGGAGCGTAGAAGATTGAGAGGGGACTTGATAGAGGTGTTTAAGATTTTAAAAGGGACAGACAGAGTAAACGTGGATAGGCTTTTTCAATTAAGAGTGGGGGAAATTCAAACTAGAGGGCATGGTTTAAGATTGAAGGGGGAAAATTATAAGGGGAACATTAGGGGAAATTTCTTTATGCAAAGGGTGGTAGGGATGTGGAATGAGTTTCCGACAGACGTGGTTACATTTAAGGAAAGACTGGATAGTTACATGGATAGGAGAGGACTGGAGGGGTATGGACTGGGTGCTGGTCAGTGGGACTAGGAGGGTGGGGATTTGTTACGGCATGGACTTGTAGGGTCGAACTGGCCTGTTCTGTGCTGTAAGTGGTTATAAGGTTATATGGTTACGTGATAACATTTTAAGGTGATTTTCATGATCAGCAGCTCAAAATTCATAAAATACACTCAAAAGTATTTATGAAATCCAGTGTTATTGGAATTTAAATTCTCAGATGTGGCAGTGGGATTTGAATTAATTTCTGTGGACATTTAGTGCAGGTCTCTGGAATGTAAACACAGCATTTGTTCTGGACGTCTTTAACACATTCCTGCTGTTTTGGTGAACATTATAAGGACTCAAGCCTCAACATCCTTACCAGTCTGACTGGCCACAATCACAGTGACATTGACAATGGTCCAGAACAGAACCTTGACATCTCAGAAAGGCTCAGTAGAGAAAACATTACCCATTCTGGTACTGAACAAACACAAGGCCTTTCCATCTGAGAACTAAGGATCACAGCTTCAAGAAATGTTTATATTAAAACTGGCATTGGCATTTGAATGGTAAATATGATATGAATAATATTTTGTTGGAAATATACAGATATAGGATAGATTTAATCAGATTTTTGAGAAAACAAATGAATTGGGTTAGTGTGGGGAAGTGTTACTGTGACAGAATATTTAGAGGTGGCTTGGGAGGAATTAATAGAGCAGCTTGCACACACACATTTTAAACCACAGAATATTTGCAGGACTTTGGGAGAATGCATTTTGCAAAGAGAGCAACAAAGTTGCAGAAAATAGCTTGCCTGGGAGAGCATGTGATCTTTGCAGGCAAGCGGGAGAACAGTTTTGTTATCAGAGAGGGAGGGAGTGAAACAAGAGGAGAGACACAGAAATCAGTTCCAGAAGGACAAAGCTGGCAACCTTTTGGAAGGCTGTCTGGTCAAAGGAGAAGACTGGCTGTCTGAGGTGACCCGAAAGAAAGAGGATCATTTGGAGAGCCCTGAAGGGGGCAAATTTCATCAGCAAGACTGATTAAAAAGGAATCAGGTGCAGATGTCCTGGAACAAAAGGAATCGCTCTGAAAACCAGCAAGAACCCTCCTGAGTGGTAACCATTTGCCTGTTAAGCACCAAAGACTGTGCTAACTTCTGTGCACAGTACAAGAATTGCCTGCAACCAGTGAGATTGGACTGTAATCCAAAGAACTTTTCTAATCTTAAATATACATTACACATACCTGCGCTTAGTATAAGAGAGGGGAATTAAGTAGGTTAAGTAAAGTTAAAGTTTAATTCTGTTTTCTTGTTCAATTATAATTAAAAACTACTTTTGTTTAAGTAACCCTGTGTTGTTGTGCATATCTATTGCTGTTGGTTTTAGGGGTCCTCTGGACTCCGTAACAGTACTATGAAAAAAGATTAACCGTGATAAAGATATAAAAAAATTATTGCCATATCTTGGAAGTGAGATACAGATTAGGATATAAAAAGATTGCATGCTGAAGTTTGGAGTTATATACCAATTGAGAAAATTATATAATTTAAGAGATAAATACTACATATTTTGAAAGATATAATGCCCATATTTACAAAGTGTCGGTATAAACATATAAGTGAAGCTCTGACATTACCTTTCTCCTTAAGGTCTCAGTCTACTAAAAGAAATGTAAAGTAATAGGCATTCCTTTTGAGCGTTTCTTGTCCTGTCCCCCTTTTTATCTTTTTCTTTTCTGATAGAGGGGGGAGGAGGCTATATATAGGGTTTTTTAATTCTTTCTTTTCTTTTATATATGCTTCATTTATTAGTATTTGAGTTGCATTAATAATTATGTGAATTTTTTGTTGTTTTAAATTTATAAATAATTTTTAAAAAACCATGATAAAGATATAGAGTCATAGAGTACAGAAATGGGCCCTCAGTCCACTACCTCTATGCTGATTAGACTTAAATGAGTCCCATTTACCAACACATGGCCTGTACCCTTCTATGCCGTAGCAATTCAAGTGCTTGTTAAAGTACTTAAACTTCTATGAGAATCTCTACTTCCACCACCCCCTCACATTATGCATTCCTAACTCCAGCCACTTTCTGGATGAAAAAAAATCTTCCTGACGAAGGCTTTTGGCCCAAAAAGTCAACCACCTTTTGCCTTCCAGCATTTTGCATGTTTATCTCTTGTTTACCTTGTTTTTCTTCAATAAATACTCTCTAAATCTTACCTTAAACCAGTCATTCTCATATGGCCACCAGGAGCCACAGCACATTTATGTAAAAGCCTTGTTTTCTTTTAACCTCGCATAACATAACTATTTTTTATGTAGTTGGTAGGAGAGAAGAACAGAAGGAACCAAAACCTGACTGCTTCACAGGGTAGGGTGTTCATACACTTTGGTCAGTCCTTGGAAGGGGGGGGGGTGGGGTTCCATAAAGATTGAGAATGGCTGCCTTAAGCCTATGCTAAAATGTTTACTGTTCTTTACCCTCTACATATTCTCATAATTTTGTACATCTCCATCAGCCTTTTCTTCGTTAGCAAAAGCAAACCCAGATGATCCAAGCTCTTGTCATAACTGAGACATTCCATACAGTCAAGGTTCTGGTAAATCTACTCTCCAACCTCTTCTGCGTAGCATAATGTTCAAGATGTGCCTTCACTAATGGTTGCATCATAACATCCTAATGTGCTATGGCTAGTATTTTATAGAACTGTACCATAATATCCCTCCTCTTATATTCTATGTACCAGTTGATGAAGGAGAGCATCACATGTGCCATCTATCTTTTCAATAACAAACCATTTCGGGTTAAAATTAGAAATCCGTAAATTAGTTTCACATTTTTATCAGCGTTGCTTTGAATGTCCTGTGGAGCCAGAATTCTTTAACTCACAATTCTATTAACCAGCATTGAGTTCATTACCATCCACAGTGTTATTCCCAGCTACGATTTTCACCATATTCCTTGCCTCATACTGATACTAAATCCCATCCTCTGATATTAACCAATCCTATCACATCACTATCTTTTTACAACTTTCAATAATTTTCTGAACACCAATTCATCTTCCACATAATTCAGTACTTCTTTGTGAGGGCAACACAGTTATTACAGTTAATAGGGTTATGTCATGAGAAGGGATTAGGAAGTGAAGGTCCAAGAATCATAGTTATCACCTGTCTCGTTGTTGTATGAATTCAACACAGCTTCAGCAAGTAGCAGTTCACATACTATGATTATGGTCTGACACATCACCTGTTAGAGGAAAAGGTTGAAATGAATATTACAAAGACCAAGCATTGGAAAAATAGGAATATCAAGGTTTTGGTAGATCCTTAAGTCAATGGAATATGCTTTCCCTACATCCCCATGAGCCCGTCACACCTTTGGTTTGGACCATCATAGCTTGTCATACCTCAGGCGTACTGAAAGAATTTGGTTTGAAACACAAAAAGTTTGCAGCTGCAGAGAAGTGTAGTTAAAAACTCAAATGCTGGAGGAGCTCAGTAGGTCTTATGATGTACATAACCAAAGATTTGGGCCTGAGCCTTTCATACCTTGAAGAAGGGTTCAGGTTTGAACTGTCAGTAATTCTTCTTTGGCTTGGCTTCGCGGACGAAGATTTATGGAGGGGGTAAAAAGTCCACGTCAGCTGCAGGCTCGTTTGTGGCTGACAAGTCCGATGCGGGACAGGCAGACACGATTGCAGCGGTTGCAAGGGAAAATTGGTTGGTTGGGGTTGGGTGTTGGGTTTTTCCTCCTTTGCCTTTTGTCAGTGAGATGGGCTCTGCGGTCTTCTTCAAAGGAGGTTGCTGCCCGCCAAACTGTGAGGCGCCAAGATGCACGGTTTGAGGCGTTATCAGCCCACTGGCGGTGGTCAATGTGGCAGGCACCAAGAGATTTCTTTAGGCAGTCCTTGTACCTTTTCTTTGGTGCACCTCTGTCACGGTGGCCAGTGGAGAGCTCGCCATATAACACGATCTTGGGAAGGCGATGGTCCTCCATTCTGGAGACGTGACCCATCCAGCGCAGCTGGATCTTCAGCAGCGTGGACTCGATGCTGTCGATCTCTGCCATCTCGAGTACTTCGGCGTTAGGGGTGTAAGCGCTCCAATGGATGTTGAGGATGGAGCTCCATCCTCAACTGTCAGTAATATATCTTAGACATACAGCATGGTAACAGGCCCTTCCAGCCCATGAGCCCATGCTGCCCAAATACACCAATTAACCTACAACTCAGGTACATTTTTGTGGTAAACCATAATTGTCTGGTCAGGCACAACTATTGGCTAGTTGTAACTGTGGCCCCTCCCCACAGGCTCCTGTATAGAGGTGACTGTTCCACAGCCCCCTGCAGCTCAGTGCAGGACAACTGAACAGTATGGATTTTCTTTTGAGTAATTAATTGCGCATCAATTTTATTCATTTAATTTATTTTCACAATGGAACAGATCCTGAAGCCAGAAAAGCTGGAGATTGACCCTCAATCGCCTGAGGCATCCACCAACTTTGAGCTTTGGCTGTGCTGTTTTGGAGCATTCCTGGAGGCGTCCTTGACCATTGTGCGATCAGAGACCAACAAACTGCAAGTGCTGCCCTCTGAGGTTGGCACCCTGGTGTACTCCATGATCAGGGATGCTACAATGTAGCAGAAAGCCATGGACATTCACAAAGGTCAGTACCTGCGTAAAATCAATGTTGTCTATGCCTAGTGACTTGAAAACAACGACCCGGTGAGTCCAATGCCGAACATCTTCGGGCCCTGCAAGCACTTGGCAGGGCCTGTATTTGCAAGGCTGTGTCCGCCGTGGAGGACACAGAGGATCTGATCCAGATGCCTACATCACAGAGATCACGTCTAATTATGCTGACAGAGCCTCCTGGAGCAAGGGGAGCTCACCCTGCGGAGAGCAGTTGAGCTGGCAGGTACGCTGGAGGTGGCTCTCCAGAAAATGGAGGCCTACACGTCTGACAACATTACCCCAGGTGTTGCCACCCCCTCACTCCGCTAATGACTCGACCTCAGCAGCAATGCTCCGCGACCACCTCCCACCACATTTGTCTGGCTCTGGTGGAGACCCGACCACAGCTGCTAAGGGAGCATCCAAAGTGCTACTTCTGTGGCCTGGGCAAGCATGAGAGTGTGGTGGTACACCACCAGCCTACTGCAGGGGGCAACCTCTGTACCTGCAGGAGTGTAAGGGGACAGGACAACACCTGGCCGGCTGCCAATCAGTCGGCCTGAATGGATCAAGCCCCAACTGGTTGGGTGTCAATCACCCTCTGGGATATAAGCCTGTGCCAGCCTCCCAAGGCCTCACACTGAGTTGCTGCAGCCACAGCCAGCCTGGCTCTGTGGAGGTTTCTGTGGATTAAAGCCTATGTTCAGTCTTTACCTTGTGTGTGCCTGATTCTGTCTAACAGTGCACCACAGAGAGGAAACGCTGCCCAGTGTAGAGGCTCTTGAAAGCAGCTGTCCTAAAGAACTGGCAGTACATCGGCTGAAAGGCATCACCCCCGACCCAGTTTAAAGTGGTTTTTGTGCTCTTTAAACCAGCACCCAATTGTATGAGCAAGCAAAGGAGGAACTCAGTGGGTCATGCAGCATGCATGGAGAGAAATGGACAGTCAGCGTTTCGGATTTGAATCCTTCATCAAGGTTAAAGAGTTCCAACCCTTTGTTTGCTTAACATTCCAGTATCTAAAGTTTTGTGTCTCATCCTGTTATACAAGTCCAATGGATGCTGTGTGACCCGATATCAGTGACTGCTGGAACCTTCACTGACATTCTTTCCTTCCATAACATGTTGCAAGATCACTGTGGTCTCTCACATCCAGGCAGGCAAAGTCTAACATAGATGTAGCTGTGGCCTCTCAATAAATTTCTGCCATGCACCTCTTTCTGTTTCTGGTTGCAAAGTGCAGATTACACGACTGGTGTAATGGTTGACTTTAAACAAGGTCCTGCAAACCTCCAGCCCCCTGAACAGTCCCCTCATCTATAAAAAAGAATGCAGCTAGAATCTCCTCAGTACACACCCTTACATCTTTTAGTAATTGAGAATGAATCTCTTCCGGCTGCCTGAAGATGCAAATTTTACTTCCTTAAGGCACTCCAATAAATTTGGCAGTGATTTTATCTTCATGGAAGCACATGAACTCTATATAATTGGCTTTGTTTTTTTTTCTAATTTCTCTGATATGACTTCTTAAATAAAAGTTTCTGACATTTCTCCTGTGATATACATTAAATTTAGTGGCCTGCAGTTTCCTGCTCTTTCTGAATAATGAAGGAACATTTGCTATTTTCCAGTTTAATGAAATCTAGATAAACTTTGGAATATCAAACCAACACTTCCTTTAAAACCCTGGGATCAACCCCATCAGTGGCATCAACCTGCAGCTCCAATAATGTTCTTGGTTAAAGAGGCTGGAGAAATTGATAACATTATGTTACTTTAGGATGCAATATTATAGCTACCTATAACCCTGGACAAAAACGATTTTTCTTGAATGTATTTTATGGATTTTTGGCTGCTGAAAAAAATTGTTGACCCGTGTAATCAAGTCACCTTTTTTTGGTCGAATACTATTTCTTTAGAAGTATTACCAGATTCATTTTTTTTTACAGTGACCTCTCTTACGGTGGTGACCTCGATGTTTCTCTTGCATTCTCTGCCTCCACCCATCCAGTATTCAAGCTTTGCTCCTCTCTGAAATCTAAACCATTAGCTCCTCCATAGTGCCCCTGTGCCCTTGACTCTGCTCTCTTTGCCCTCATCCCTTTCTATCCTCTATTCAATAAGGCTTTGACCTCTCCCCTTCCCCAGGGCTTTCAGGCTTTCACCCTCCCCAGTAGCCTTGACTTTTCCGGTGCCTTAACCTCTGCCCATTCCCAAAACATCAGTCCCTTGGCCTTTGACCTCTTTCACCTCTCGTCCCCTCCATTTGCCTGGCTTTTTCTCTGGCTTGTGCCTTTTGCGTTTCATATCTTAATGGCCCCCACCTCTGTCCCTCCACATTGTCTTCCATTATTTTCTCACCTGTTTTTGGCCTCTGCCAGGCCCCAGTTCCTTGGTAGGAGAGAAGTTGGTAGAGTCAGTGCCTTAAATGTATCATCGGACGTGTCCTTCAAGGATCTGCACTTCTTTATTCTCTCCTGCGCAGCAAATCTTTTGCACAGGAAATCACCAGCACAGGAACACCATAGTTCTGAGAAGTAGAAGCATATGAATGACTGAACACGAAGATATTAAGTAAAAATTGAGCAATTATAGAAAAGCGGCCAGAACCCTAAGCCACACTTCCACAGACTTGCAACTCCCCTATGATGGTTGATTTTAAAAGAATACAGACTGAAAGTTGACCACATCCCTAATTACCGGAACAAGTCACAGAGGAACTGATACAAATAGTATTTAAAAAAGCAACCCTGAGAAAGACAGCAAAGTGAATACACATAGGGACAGTCACAGAGGGAGTGGGAGAGGAAGGTAAGAGAGACACAGGAGAGACACAGCAAGCAAAGGAGAGAGAGAGAGAGAGAGAGAGAGAGACTGAGTATTAGAAAACTAAATTAAAAGTTAGTGAATGAGAGAAAATGAAGTGGAATAAAAATGAGAGGGAGAAAAATAAAATCAAAGAATAAGGCAGAAACGAGATAAACACAAAGGAGATTGAAAAGGAAGCAGGAAAGGTGGCATTGTTAGCGCAGCACTTAGCACAATGATATTGCAGCTCCAGCAATAGGGATTGGGGTTTGAGTCGCACGCTGTCTGTAAGGAGTTTCTACATTCTCTACATATCTGCTTGGGTTTTCCCCAGGGACTCCAGTTAATTGTAGGGTAATTAGTTGTGATTGGGCTCGTGTGCCGAAAGGGCCTGTTACCATGTTGTATGTCTAAATTTAAATTTAAATTAAAAATTTTTAAATTTAATCGCAGCACCTTTTTCAATTGCAGCATCCCTCATTGGCCTGCCATCGTGGGTCACCATCCTGTAGGTAATCTCTCCTTTTCCTTCTCAAGCGGGTGCTAGTCTCCTCGCTTTCTGGTGCCCTGTGCCAGACTTCCACTTCCCTGGAGTCTGCAACCCCTCGTGGCTGTTGCCAATCATAGGCGCTGCCATCTGGGGCGCAGACCCCATAGTTGCAGTATTTTGAAATAAAAGCATCATCGGCTCCATTTAGAGTCTGCACGGAGCCGATGCATTGGGACTTGGGGGGGGGGAGGGGATATGGACCCCGTGGGAGCATTGTGTCTGCTTCGTGCTCTCTGCGGGTCTGCATCAGTGGCAGCGCTGCTCTTACAGCTTCTTCGACAACATAGTATAATTAAACAGAATCAGCATTATTATATGAAATAGAAATAATAAGGACAGATTTATTAGTTCTTCGATGATGTAACTGTGATGGAATGTTTGGAGATGTTTTTGGGAGATAAATTGGTAAAATTAGAGTAGGTTACATATATACATACACTTTAAAACAGATCTTATTTGAAATACTGAAGAATTCATATTCAGTGACTACAGAAACTATGGAGAATGCAATGCACATCCTACAAGTAGGTGCTAATTGAAATGATGTCATGAAATGAATGGATTTTGGTCGTTAAAGCAATAAGCAGGAGACACTCTGGCTATGGATAGCTCTTTGCAAGGGTTTTGACAGAGTGCACAGAAAAGTCACTCTTGGGTTCTTGTTTACTTAAAACAACAGATGGACTAGAAGACTAACTCCTATTGTTTGCTGGAGAAGGAGGTGGGTTTTGCAAGTGAGAGACTGAAGGACATGTGGCTGGCAGTTGGAATCTCAGACTGAACAGTGTCAGCCAGAAGCTTGTTGCAACTGAAACAGAAGCTCCAGAGTGCTGGATGGCTGGAAGTGCTATCTGTCTGATGTATCTCTTGGAATAAGTGGAACAGAAAGGAACTCTGTGGTAGCCTGAAAGAAAGAGGTTATCATCTGGAGAACCCTAATGGGGCAGGTTTCATCAGCGATACATTGAGGTGACTAATGGTGGTACCTCAGTTGTGGAAATCCTGGAACAACACATCTCTCTCTGCAAACCTACAAGAACCTTCTTGAGTGGTAAATATTTACCTTACGAGCACCAAAGCCTGGTGAAGTTTATACATGTCAAATTCTGTACACAGTATAAGAATTGCCTGCAACCAGTGAACTTGGAAGAATGAGAAGTGAGATTGAACTGTGAACCAAAGAACCTTTCTTAAATTTACACACACATTACATACACAGGCACTTAGAATTAGAAGGGGGTTAAGTTAGATTAGTTAAGTTAATAGAGATAAGTTAAAGTTTGATTCTGTTTTTATGTTTAAAGATAATTAAAAACAACTTTTGTTTAAGTAACTACTTGTTGTGGTGAATATCTATTGCTGCTGGGTTTTGGGGTCCTTTGGGCTCATAACATCTCTCTCTCTCCCTTCCATTTTCCCTGTCTCCTTTCACAGAGCCAAAATCAATTCTCACCTTTCCTCTTATCATATCCAATTAACACCTTTTGGCTGTTGGTCTGGACTCTTCCCATTTAATCTCTAGTCTTTAATTAAGATTCTGCCTGCTTTCTGCTCATACCCTGAAGAAGGGCTCAGTCCTGAAAAGTCGGTAATGTATCTTTGCCTCCCTTGGATGCTACTGATACTGGCTGAGTTCTTCCAGCATTTCTGTGTATGGAGCTGGATAATACTGGCTGTCAAGAAAAGCAAGTCTATTTAGCTGCCTGGTTTTCTTCACAGTCTGAATTTGACACACTAGCATTTCTGTAGTATTTATCATAGCCTCAGAATCTCCCAAAATGTTTTGTTGGCAATGAAGCCTCCCAAAAATATAAAATACAAAAAACATTTTGTGCAGTGTTGGCTTCCACAGTTGCTGCCCTTTTACCGGCATCATTTTGCATGGAAAAAGCCATTTCGCCCACAGTGCCACTTCCTGAATCTTTCGCAAGAGCACAACTCATGGTGCAACAATTTCCTCCCACCCTTCAAAAAATTTTGTAACCAATTTCTAAATTGCTTTCACTTCCAGGTAAAAACACAAACCTGGAGAAACTCAGCAGGTCAAACAGTGTACATTATGTAGCAAAGATAGAGATACGTAACCAACTTTTCGGGCTTGACCCTTCATCAGGGTATGAACAAAATGTAGGTATGTGCCTGACAGGCAGGCAGGAGGCAATAGTAAGGGGGGAAGGGCACACCAGCAAGCAGGGGGAGGGGGATAGGTCTATGAATGGAGAGGGAAGGCAGTGGAGATGGAGAAAAGAAGACAAGGGGAAAGGGAAGGGAGGGGAGAATGGAAAGTAGGCTAGCAGAAACAGAAGTCTATGTTAATGCCCTCCATTTGGATGTCTTCTTATTAAGGGAAATAAGGGATATGGGGAAATGGCAGGTAGGTGGAAATGAGCTTATCATCAGATCAGCCATGATCTTATTGAATGGCATAGCAGGCTTGATGGGCTGAGTGGTCTACTCCTGCTCCTATTACTTATGTTCTTATTTTCTTATGGGCTCAATGTAGATGAGCTTGGATGGACAGTTTGGTTGGCATTGATAAGTTGGGCTGGTGTCTATTTCTGTGCATCAAATTGTTAGGTCCCCCTGCTTTGTGGAAAAAGACTATGACAGTGATCTTCTCTATGTCCTTCATGATCTTATAAACCTCTATAAGATCCCCTCCCTACAGCGTATCATGTTCCAGGGAGAAAAGTCCCAGCCTATCCTGATAATTCAAGCTCTAGTCCTCGGAACATGAATCTTTTCTGTACCCTTTCCAGCTAAATTATATCTTTCACATAGTTGGGTGACTAGAATTGCACACAATATGCTAAGTGGTTGTACAGATCTAACGTGATGTCTCTTCACCTGTTCACAATGCCCTGACCAATGACTTGTGTGCCAAATGCCTCCTTCAACACCTTGTCTACTTTGCACGGATCTATGTACCTATTCCCCTAAGTTTCTCTGTCCCCTGGTGAAAATCATGTTTGGATTGGTACTCATGTGATATTCATTGTCTGTGGACCTCTACTTGACTGAGTTAATATCTGAGATTGTACTCCATGAAGAATTTGTTCATGTGGAACTTACTGAACCCCAGTGAAGTCAGTGCTTATGGCATCATACTGCAGTGAGGATCTCTGTAGAGCGTCAGTGTCCTTAGGACCAATTGAGAGACTATTGGCCCAATAACCATTCAAACATGGCCCAACTCTGGAAAAACATGTAAAATTGACTGCACTTTCACCACAATTAAAAAAGCAACCACCCTTTTATTGTCTATAACTGCTTCCCAAAGCTGCAAAGTGTGAATTCAGCACCCTGTCATTTGTTCCCTCTCATAAGTCTGCAGTGTGTTTTCATTATGGTAAAAGCAGATACTTTTCTGATAGTGTCAAACAAACAGATTTCATAACCTGAGCTCTGTTATGCATCAGAGATTTGAAAGTGAAATAAACTTGGAACTTGTTCTGAGTTTTGCCTAATGTGAGGATGTTTGAAAGCCATACAGTTTTAAAATGTCCATAAAGTGTGTATAAATGTGTTTTAAGCAGCCTTGTCTGTTTAACCTTTGAGAGTTGGTCATTTCTGAACTGGTTTAAATACTAAGTGTGAACATCTTGAAGTTAAAAACTACCTATGAGGTCTGGCAGCCTTTGAGTTCCTTTCAATGAATGCAGAGCTAAAGAGAGAGAATGCATGAATCAGTGAGGGAGAAAGGAAGTGAAAAGGTTGTTAGGTGCTTGTCAAGATGTGCCAGGAGGAAATTTATATTGATCTTATGTTTAGTCAGAAACAATAATGTTCGGGGGAACAGGGATATAACCAAAGGCAAAACTTGGCTTTATTTAATCTGAAATCAAGTGGCAGGGTTGCATATTTGAAGAGGCTAAGTAATTTGATTAGTTACGTAAGAAGCTAAACAAATGGAAGGAGTAACCTGATAAAGGACTACAAGATAATGAGAGGCATTGATCATCTGGATGGCCAGAGGCTTTTTCCCAGGCTGAAATGGTTAACAAGGGGGCATAGTTTCAAGGTGCTTGGGAATAAGAGCAGGGGGTATGTAAGAGGATACTTTTTTCTCACTGAGAGTGGCAGGGTGCATGGAATGTGCTGCCAGCAATGGTGATGGAGGCAGGTACAGAGAACACCTCAACACAGTACAGGCCCTTTGGCTCTTGATGTTGTGCCAATCCATAAATTCTTACTAAAAAAATACTAAACCCTTCCTACATATATTTTTATTTCGTCCATGTGCCTGTCTGAGAGTTTCTTAAATACCCTTAATGTTTCAGTTGCCACCATCCTTGGCAAGGTTTTCCAGCCACCTACAACTCTCTGTGTAAAATTATGCATCCCTAAACTTTCCTTCCTTCACTTTGTACTTATGTCCTCTGGTGTTTGCTCTTCAGTCCACCCTATCTATGCCTCTTATAATCTTGTAGACCTCTATTAAGTCACCCCTCATCCTCCTTCGCTCCAAAGAGAAAAGTCCTAGTTCTGCTAAACTTGCATCGAAAGACATATTTTCCAATCCAGATAACATCCTGGTAAATCTCCTCTGCACCTTCTCCACATCCTTCCTATAATCATTAACCTTGAGGCAGAATACTTTCTGTCCACTACTTCTCTCTGCTTTCAACATGCAAGTGGATTTTTAATCCACACAGCCAAGGTTGCATGGATCCCATGCCTCATGACTTTCTGATTGAGTCTCTCATAGGGGACCATATAGACCTGTTATGTGAGATCAAATCAGGTTCGTCAGGCTCTAACATTCAAGCACGGCCCCATTCTGGAAAAATGTAAAATTGACTCTCATAAGTCCGCAGTGTGTTTTCATTATGGTAAAAGCAGATACTTTTCTGATAGTGTTGAATAAGCAGGTTTCTCTGTTATGCATCAGAGATTTGAAAGTGAAATAAACTTGGAACTTGTTCTGCATTTTGCCTAATGCAGAGGGAAGTAGTGGACAGAAAGCAAGTACAGACACAGGCCAAGCACACAAAGGATGATCATTATTGCACACACATGAAAATTGTAATGGGGTAGACACAAAGCAACATTGGATCCTAAAACATCAGATACAGTAATCTCTGATACCAGTGACCGCCTAATCTTTCTCTCTTTTTATTACATTCATGCAGTAATATTCGATGACTAGCAAAACAAGGGCTTCAACATGCTCTCTCTGTACCAACAGGGTACAGTTCAATGCTAAGCATTCCCACTTAGTACTACAAACCCCCTCTAAGTGTAGTGCACACCTTACCAATGACTCCTCCAGTGATGTCCAGAGTTTGCAACCTGGCATGGAGCAGTGTTTATAGTTAGGACCAAGGAGGAAAGTATGAACCTTGATGAAACATTGCTTATGTATCTTTATCATTGCTATATAAAGTATAATGTTTGACCTGCTGAGTTTCTCTAGTGTTGTGTTTTTACATATTGCCTCCTTTATCAAACAGTGGTCCCACTTTAATTTCCATCATCCTTCTGTTCTTCACGCTTGCATAGAATAACCTTGGGATTTTCCCTAATCCAACTTGCCAAGACTTTTTCGTTCAAGCTCTCCTAAGACCTTTCTTAAGTTCCTTCCTGGGTACCGTATAATTCTCATGAGCCCTTCCTGTTTCCTGCTTCCTAAATCTAATGTATGCTTCCTTCTTCCCCTTAACCAGCTGCCTCACCTGCTTTGTCATCCATCTTTCTTACCAGCTTTTCCTAAACCCCATTCCAACATTCCCAAACATCCTTCTTTATCTCCTGCCATTTAGAAGTTCTGCCGGGGACTTCTTGTCAGCCCTTAAAGGTGTTGCTTATAATGATAGAAGAGCTAGGTAGGGGTCTTGTTTTGTTTCGTGACCCTTAACTAGTGTGCGTTCCACAGTTTGCACTTGTTTTTCAATGAACCCATGACCTCTGGGGTAGTATGGGAATGATGTGATAACAAACCCATACTCTGCAGCCAGCTTTCTGAATTCTTGCGACGTGAACTGTGTCCCATTGTTACATATTACTTGCTCAGGTATTCCTTGTTCTGCAAAGAGCACTCTTATTTCTGAGGCAATAGTTGACGCTCTCAGGTCTTTCACCCTTCTGATGAATGGAAACTTAGAGTAGTAACAGGCTACTATTAAATACCACTCTTGATTCTCGGTGAACGTCTGCTCCCACTGTGTGCCACGGCCTGGCATGTGCTCCAGTGGAAATCATTTCCGCTTTGCTGTGTTCCTGTACTTTTGGTATATTTGACATGCAGCTACCATATTCTCAGTCCCCGGTCCGGGCAGTATGGACCGACCTAGGAGGGGAGGCAGGCCCCTCCAGCCCGGGTAAGAAACCTGCATAGGGGAAGGCCACTCCGATATAAAACCTACGACCCAAGGACCTCGCTGCCACGTCCCAGCTTGCTTGGCCACGGCACACGAACCATGGGTGTAAAGGGTGGGGACAGTACTGTGCGCACTGCACTCCACCTAAAAGCTCCTTTGCGCAGGCCCGAGGACAGGTCCACGTCCTCCCCCTCCACGTCCTCCCCCTCCACGTCCTCCCCCTCCACGTCCTCCCCCTCAAAAGATGCTCACAAACTCAAGCTAGCATGCTGGAACATCAGAACCATGCTAGACAAGGCTGACAGCCACCGACCTGAACGTCGGTCTGCCCTCATTGCACATGAACTCCTCAGACTTGACATCGACATAGCCGCTCTCAGTGAAGTCCGCCTGGCAGATGTAGGCAGCCTCCAAGAACGCGGCGCGGGCTACACACTCTACTGGTCTGGCAAGCCTTCGGATGAACGACGCCTATCTGGTGTAGGCTTCATGGTCAAGAGCTTCATTGCCTCCAAACTCGAAAACCTTCCGACAGGCCTCTCGGACCGAATCATGTCCATGCGACTCCCACTTCAAAACAAGCGTCACATCACCCTCATCAGTGTGTATGCTCCAACCCTCCAGGCGGAACCAGCAGAAAAGGACAAGTTCTACACCGACCTGCGCAACCTCATCCAACGCACCCCTACAGCCGACAAGGTTGTCATCCTGGGCGACTTCAACGCTCGTGTCGGAAAAGACTCAGAAACCTGGCCAGGAATCCTGGGCAAGCATGGCGTCGGCAAGTGCAACGACAATGGGCGCCTCCTGTTGGAGCTCTGCGCAGAACAGCGGCTTGTCATTACAAACACCCTTTTTCAGCAGAGGGACAGCCTTAAGACTACCTGGATGCATCCCTGATCCAAACACTGGCACCTCCTGGACTACATCCTGGTGCGAGAAAGTGACAAACGAGATGTGCTCCACACCAGGGTCATGCCTAGTGCGGAATGCCACACTGACCACCGGCTGGTTCGCTGCAAGCTCAACCTTCACTTCAAGCCAAAGCCCAGGAACAATAAAGCCCCCAGAAAGAGGTTCAATGTTGGAAACCTGCAGTCAGACGAAGCGAGAGGAAACTTCCAGGCAAACCTCAAAGCAAAGCTCGACGATGCAACCCGCCTCACGGACCCGTCTCCTGAAACCCTCTGGGATCAGTTGAAGACTACCATACTGCAATCCACTGAAGAGGTACTGGGCTTCTCCTCCAGGAAAAACAAGGACTGGTTTGACGAAAACAGCCAGGAAATCCAGGAGCTGCTGGCAAAGAAGCGAGCTGCCCACCAGGCTCACCTTACAAAGCCGTCCTGTCCAGAGAAGAAACAAGCCTTCCGTCGCGCATGCAGCCATCTTCAGCGCAAACTCCGGGAGATCCAAAATGAGTGGTGGACTAGCCTCGCCAAACGAACCCAGCTCAGCGCGGACATTGGCGACTTCAGGGGTTTCTACGAGGCTCTAAAGGCTGTGTACGGCCCCTCACCCCAAGTCCAAAGCCCGCTGCGCAGCTCAGACGGCAAAGTCCTCCTCAGCGACAAGATCTCCATCCTCAACCGATGGTCAGAACACTTCCAATCTCTTTTCAGTGCCAACCGCTCAGTCCAAGATTCCGCCCTGCTCCAGCTCCCTCAACAGCCCCTAAGGCTAGAGCTGGATGAGGTTCCCACCCTGGATGAGACATATAAGGCAATCGAACAACTGAAAAGTGGCAAAGCAGCAGGTATGGATGGAATCCCCCCAGAAGTCTGGAAGGCTGGCGGCAAAACTCTGCATGCCAAACTGCATGAGTTTTTCAAGCTTTGTTGGGACCAAGGTAAATTGCCTCAGGATCTTCGTGATGCCACCATCATCACCCTGTACAAAAACAAAGGCGAGAAATCAGACTGCTCAAACTACAGGGGAATCACGTTGCTCTCCATTGCAGGCAAAATCTTCGCTAGGATTCTACTAAATAGAATAATACCTAGTGTCGCCGAGAATATTCTCCCAGAATCACAGTGCGGCTTTCGCGCAAACAGAGGAACCACTGACATGGTCTTTGCCCTCAGACAGCTCCAAGAAAAGTGCAGAGAACAAAACAAAGGACTCTACATCACCTTTGTTGACCTCACCAAAGCCTTCGACACCGTGAGCAGGAAAGGGCTTTGGCAAATACTAGAGCGCATCGGATGTCCCCCAAAGTTCCTCAACATGATTATCCAACTGCACGAAAACCAACAAGGTCGGGTCAGATACAGCAATGAGCTCTCTGAACCCTTCTCCATTAACAATGGCGTGAAGCAAGGCTGTGTTCTCGCACCAACCCTCTTTTCAATCTTCTTCAGCATGATGCTGAACCAAGCCATGAAAGACCCCAACAATGAAGACGCTGTTTACATCCGGTACCGCACGGATGGCAGTCTCTTCAATCTGAGGCGCCTGCAAGCTCACACCAAGACACATGAGAAACTTGTCCGTGAACTACTCTTTGCAGACGATGCCGCTTTAGTTGCCCATTCAGAGCCAGCTCTTCAGCGCTTGACGTCCTGTTTTGCGGAAACTGCCAAAATGTTTGGCCTGGAAGTCAGCCTGAAGAAAACTGAGGTCCTCCATCAGCCAGCTCCCCACCATGACTACCAGCCCCCCCACATCTCCATCGGGCACACAAAACTCAAAACGGTCAACCAGTTTACCTATCTCGGCTGCACCATTTCATCAGTTGCAAGGATCGACAATGAGATAGACAACAGACTCGCCAAGGCAAATAGCGCCTTTGGAAGACTACACAAAAGAGTCTGGAAAAACAACCAACTGAAAAACCTCACAAAGATAAGCGTATACAGAGCCGTTGTCATACCCACACTCCTGTTCGGCTCCGAATCATGGGTCCTCTACCGGCACCACCTACGGCTCCTAGAACGCTTCCACCAGCGTTGTCTCCGCTCCATCCTCAACATCCATTGGAGCGCTTACATCCCTAACGTCGAAGTACTCGAGATGGCAGAGGTCGACAGCATCGAGTCCACGCTGCTGAAGATCCAGCTGCGCTGGATGGGTCACGTCTCCAGAATGGAGGACCATCGCCTTCCCAAGATAGTGTTATATGGCGAGCTCTCCACTGGCCACCGTGACAGAGGTGCACCAAAGAAAAGGTACAAGGACTGCCTAAAGAAATCTCTTGGTGCCTGCCACATTGACCACCGCCAGTGGGCTGATATCGCCTCAAACCGTGCATCTTGGCGCTTCACAGTTTGGCGGGCAGCAACCTCCTTTGAAGAAGACCGCAGAGCCTACCTCACTGACAAAAGGCAAAGGAGGAAAAACCCAACACCCAACCCCAACCAACCAATTTTCCCCTGCAACCGCTGCAATCGTGTCTGCCTGTCCCGCATCGGACTTGTCAGCCACAAACGAGCCTGCAGCTGACGTGGACTTTTTACCCCCTCCATAAATCTTCGTCCGCGAAGCCAAGCCAAAGAAAAACCATATTCTCAATATCTTTGTATATACCAGTCCAGTACACGGCTGACTTTGCTCTGAGTTTGCATTTCTCCATTCCCATGTGACCCTCATGCATTTTTTGGAGAATTTCTTTCTGCATTGTTTCAGATATAATCAGTCTTGATCCAGCTAGCAGAACACCATTCTCTAACAATATGTTGTCTCAGATACACCAATATTGACATACTGAAGGCTGTATCTATCCTCTCTGGCCATCCTTGTATTACTTGTTGAGAAAGCATTGAAGTCGTAGAAGTAATATCTGCAGTCAGCTGGTGACTTGTTTAGGTTCTTTCCACTATAAACTTCCTTCCATACAGAAACTTGTGAAACTTTTCACATCAGTATACGTCCGACAACAGTTCTCTCTCAATGTTGGCATATCTGGTCTCCACTGTGGTTAATGCTTTTGGTTTTCCTTCTTATACTACTGCTGCACTGAGGCCTCTGTTACATGCATCTATTTGCAGAGTGAGGGCTTTTTCTCTATCATAGTATCTCAACTCCACTTCTCTGCATATTATTTATTTGAGCTGGTCAAAACTTCTCTGATATGATGGTGACCACTGAAATTCCATCAGCAACTCTCTGATTTTTTCCCCTGTAGTCTGACATATGTGGTATGAAGGAACTCGTGTATTAGACCAACCCAAGGAAACTTCTGAGTTCCTTTTTGTCCTTTGGGTGCTCCATCTCAGCAATGGATTTAACCTTCTCTGGTCTTGGGTTTACCCCATCAGGAGTGGACACCATTCTGAAGAATTGGTATTCCTTCTCTTTTATAATGCATGTGCATTATCTGCATTAAGTTTAATTCCAGCTCCTCTTGTTCTCTCCGTGGCCTCATGTAGATGAAGATCATGAGCCACAACATCATAATCCCATGTGCTCTAAGTTCCTTTATTCCTAATACTCCTTGCATTGAAATAGGCACCTTTTAAACCCTCCCACTGCAACATTTATATTTCATCCCCTCCCTGTCCTTCCTCACAAACTCAGAACATATAGCATCTTCCGTATTCTCTGCACTCACATACTGGTTCCCATCTGCCTGCCAAACTAGTTTAAACCCTCACCAACAGCTCCTCCAAACCTCCCCATAAGTACATTGGTCCCTTTCCAGTTCAGATGTACCCCAGAAGAGATCGTAGTGATCCACAAATCTGAGCCCCTACCCCCTGCACCAACCCTTCAGCCATGGATTCATCTGTTACAACTTCCTATTCCTATCCTCCTTATAGTAGTATCTTTTAAAAGACTATTAGAAAGGTACATGAAATGGAAAAAAATGGATAATTATGCAGTAGAGAAATTCTAGGCAGTTGTGAGAGTTTGTTATTAAGTTGGCACAACACTGTGGGCCAAAGGGCCACT
Organism: Narcine bancroftii; assembly: GCF_036971445.1. Taxonomy (NCBI): domain Eukaryota; kingdom Metazoa; phylum Chordata; class Chondrichthyes; order Torpediniformes; family Narcinidae; genus Narcine; species Narcine bancroftii. The sequence continues at coordinate 249,339,403 of NC_091471.1, forward strand.
ACTATGCTGTAGGTTTCTATATTCTGAGTACTTTTATCTATTCCTTTGATATGTCTGTTCAAATTTTATTTCTTTTTGGAACTATTTTAAATGTGAAAACTACCTCAAAAAGTTGGCAAAGATGGAAACCTCAAACATGGATTTTGTTTTACTTTCCCTTTTCTATTATACAGCACCTATGTTGTTCGGTGGATGCCAGATAAGTGTATTTTCTGGTTGCTTGAAACTTACTCTTAAAGTGCTAACTAATACACCTGTATTAAGAATAGACAATTTAAAAGACAAAAATACTGTATTGTAGGTACACTGAACAAACTTTGGGTGCCGAGATGGAGTACCCAAAGGACAAAAAGGAACTCAGAAGTTTCCTTGGGTTGGTCCAATATGAGTTCCTTCGTACCACATATATCAGACTACAAGGAAAAAAATCGGAGAGTTGCTGAAGGAAAACGTGGAATTTCAGTGGTCACCATCACATCAGAGAAATTTTGACCAGCTCAAATAAATATATAAACCTTGAAACATTTTAATTGATTTTCTGTCACATTCTTGAAAACATTTAACTGTCGCTGCATCTGCAGGTTCCTCTCCTCCACAGAGCTGGCCAAAAGACGAACAATAACATTGTAGGTAAAGACCACCCCCCCTCCACAAGTTTACAGATAGAGCCCCTGTTCTGGACAACTCTTACTAAGCAGGGTTAAGGAGATATTTTAAGAGTCACCCCAACAGCGAGTGGCATCAACCAGCTCTTCAACCTGGAGGAGTCACATGATGGAGTAGTGGCCGGTAGGGGAACTCCAGCCCTCTTCAGAAAAGTTAAAAAAAGATAGATAAAAAACAAAGGCACAAGCATAAAAACCATAACAAAGTGAAAGTAAAAGTGTGGAGAAAATGGCAGCGAAGAAAGAAAAACCAAAAACAACGGGAAGAAAAGAAGAAGGAAAGATGTCGGAAGAAGGTGAAGGCCTTACCTGTATGAGGAGGCCTGCCGTGGAGAGAGAAACCCGCTCCCTGAGGTCAGCCGAAGCCCTGAACTCGGGACTACAAAAATGGCTCACGGAGCCAAACAAGAGTGCGCAACCGCGCATGTGCGAGGATTCACGCATGAGCGATGCGCAAGATAAAAATAACACTGACGGGAGGGGGGACCAGCTGAGGAGTAGATCTCCACAGCTGAAACAGGCAACTACAACACAACAGCAAGAGGAAAACATAGAAAATAATTAGAACAAGAAGGAAGAGAATAAAAATAAGAAATCAAAGAAACAACAAATGCCCAACCCACAGGAAGAAGACCAACACCAAGACACTTCTATTAAAAATAAGAAGACCGAAAATACCCAACAAAATAAAACAAACAACCCAACAAGAAAACCAGAAGAGACAGAGGTAAAGGACACAGATCCTGGAGTGGACTCAGAAGAAGAGGAGGAAGAACACAGAGAAATGGAAGATGAAGGGAAGGGCAAGTACATGGATATATTTTTTTAAAAGAATATATTGAAACAGTAAAAGAATGGCAGTCACAAGAATTCAGTGAAATAAAAAGAAGAATAAAAAGTACAGAAGAAAAAGTGAATAGATTAGAGATGATCATGACAGATATAGGAAAAAGAGTAGGCAAGGTGGAAGAACGAGAAACAGCCATAGAAATGGAAGTAGATGACTTAAAAAAGAAATTAGAAGAATCTGTTAAAAAGTTAAAGAAACACAGGAGCTGTTAGCTCAGAAGATAGATATAATGGAAAATTATAATAGAAGAAACAATATAAAGATAGTGGGCCTTAAGGAAGATAAAGAAGGCAAAAATATGAAAGAATTTATAAAAGAATGGATCTCCAGGGTCCTAGGAAGACCAGAATTACAGGAAGAAATGGAAATAGAAAGGGCACACAGAACATTAGCCCCTAAACCACAACCACAACAAAAACCAAGATCCATTCTAGTAAAATTCCTAAGATTTACAACAAGAGAAAATATATTGGAGAAGGCAATGAAAAAAATAAGAAAAGACAAAAAACCACTGGAATACAAGGGTCCAAAAAAATTTTTGTATCCAGATATAAGTTTTGAACTCCTGAAGAAGAGGAAGGACTTTAATGCAGCAAAAACGACCCTATGGAAAAAAGGTTATAAATTTATGTTAAAATACCCAGCGGTATTTAAAATAGTTATCCCGGGGCAGCAAAGCAAACTATTCTCGGATCCGGAAAAAGCATGAAAATTTGCAGAACAACTACAAAACAGACAGAGAGATGAAGAGATGTAACAAGAACAAAAATGACAACAAACTATATGTATGTGTGTATGTAGGTACATATATATGTGTATATGTGTGCATGTATATATATGTGTATATATTTAAAAAATAGAGTATAGATAAGAACTAAGAAGGGAAAGAAAGGGAAGAAAGGAAGTAAGGAGGGAATTAAGAGAGTGACCTTTGTTATATATGAAGATTAAAATCTTTTCTGGGGGGGCTGGGTGGGGAAGAATTACAGTCACTGCGAAATCAGTTGACACTTGCGAGCGGATTCGCAAATCCAAATGGAAAGGGGAGATGTAGTTGCCCGACAAGGGACAAAGGGCAACTCAGAAAGGGGAGGGACTATTGGGCTTAAAGGAATTTTAGATATGAGAATAGTGGAAATATTTTATGATTTAGAAATGTTGTCTTATAATGTGTTCAAAAAAAGAAAGCAGAAATGGATCAGAAGGGAAGGTGGTGATGAGGAAACGGAAAGGAAAGATAAACAAATTATGAAATGGCTATGTTGAACTATATGACTTTAAATATTAATGGAATACATAACCAAATCAAAAGGAAGAAACTGTTAAATTTACTGAAAAAGAAAAAATTGATATAGCATTCGTACAAGAAACACATCTAACTGAAGTGGAACACAAGAAATTAAAGAGAGATTGGATAGGACATGTAACAGCAGCATCATATAATTCAAAAGCCAGAGGAGTAGCTATATTAATCAATAAAAATATACCAATCAAAATAGAAGAGGAAATAATAGATCCAGCAGGGAGATATGTAATGATAAAATGTCAGATATATTCAGAATTTTGGAATTTACTCAATATATGTTCACCTAATGAAGAAGATCAAAAATGTATTCAAGATATCTTTTTGAAGATAGCAGATACGAAAGGGAACATACAATAGGAGAGGATTTTAACCTTAATTTGGACTCAAACATGGATAAAACTGGAAAAAAAACTAACAGAAAGAACAAAGTAACCAAATTTATAATTAAATCGATGCAAGAAATGCAACTTTTGGATATACGGAGGAAACAACAGCCTAAGGAAAAGGAATATTCATTCTATTTGGGTAGACATAAAACATACTCAAAGATAGACCTATTCCTGTTATCAGCCCACATTCATGGGAGAGTTAAGAAAACGCAATATAAAGTTAGACTATTATCGGACCACTCACCCCTGTTATTGGCAATAGAGCTAGAGGACATCCCACCAAGAATGTATAGATGGAGATTAAACTCCATGCTACTTAAAAGACAGGATTTTAGAGAATTCAATGAACAACAAATTAAAATGTACTTTGAAATAAATACGGAATCTGTGAAAGATAAGTTTATACTATGGGACGCACTGAAAGCATTCATCAGAGGGCAAATAATAAGTTATGTAACTAAGATGAAGAAGGACTACAATCGGGAAACAGAACAGTTGGAAAGGGAAATAACAAATATAGAAAATGAATTAGCAATAAAGGAAGATACAACTAAAAGAAGAGAATTGGCCGTTAAAAAGATAAAATATGAAACACTACATACATATAAGGTGGAGAAGAACATAATGAAGACAAAACAGAAATATGAGCTAGGAGAAAAAATGCACAAAATTTTAGCGTGGCAGCTTAAGACAGAACAAACTAAAAGAATGGTATTGGCATTAAGGAAAAAAGACAAAAAAAATACATATAATCCAACGGAGATCAATGAAAACTTCAGGGAATTCTACGAGCAATTATATCAAACTGAAAACGAAGGGAAAGAAGACAAAATAGATGAATTTCTAACTAAAATTGAACTACCGAAATTAGAAACAGAGGAGCAAAATAAATTAATAAAACCATTTGAAATAGTAGAATTACAGGAGATATTAAAAAAACTACCGAACAATAAAACACCAGGAGAGGATGGACTCCCAATAGAATTCTATAAAACATTTAAAGACTTATTAATTCCTCCTCTCCTGGAAGTAATCAACCAGATTGATAAAACACAAAACATACCAGATTCATGCAAAACAGCAATAATTACAGTAATACCAAAGACAGGGAAAGATCCACTTGCACCAGCGTCATATAGACCAATATCTTTACTTAACACAGATTATAAGATAATAGCTAAACTATTAGCAAACAGATTAGCCGACTATGTACCAAAAATAGTAAATATAGACCAAACTGGATTTATTAAAAAAAGACGAACAACAGACAATATCTGTAAATTTATTAACTTAATTCATGCAGTAGAAGGAAATAAAACTCCAACAGTAGCGGTTGCTTTAGACGCAGAGAAGGCCTTTGACAGAGTAGAATGGAATTATTTATTCAAAGTACTACAAAAATTCAGCCTACCAGAGAAATATATTAATTGGATTAAAGCATTATATAAGGGGCCATTGGCGAAAGTGAAGTAAATGGATATATATCAAAACAATTTAACTTAAGCAGATCAACAAGGCAGGGATGTCCACAATCTCCCTCACTGTTCGCGTTAGCTATAGAACCACTAGCAGAACTGATAAGAACAGAAAATAAAATAAGAGGGATAAAAATAAAAGAGAAGGAATATAAAATCAGTCTATTTGCACATGACTTTATAATATACTTAACAGAACCAGAAATATCAATAAAAGAATTACATAGGAAATTGAAGGAATATGGAGAAGTGTCGGGGTACAAGATCAACGCAAATAAAAATGTAGCAATGCCAATGAATAATGCGGATTTCACAAAGTTTAAGAAAGAATCGCCATTTAGATGGCAAACACAAGCAATGTGATACCTAGGTATACAACTAAATAAAAACCTCGGCCATCTATATAAACTCAATTACCATCCATTAATGAAAAAATTACAAGACGACTTAGAGCATTGGAAAGAGTTACCACTAACACTGATAGGAATAATAAACTGTATTAAAATGAATATTTTCCCAAGGATACAATACCTATTTCAGTCATTACAAATACACCTAACAGAGAAATTCTTCAAGGAGTTAAAGAAAATAATAAGGAAATTCTTATGGAAAGGGGGGAAACCGAGGATAACACTAGATAAATTAACAGAATGGTTCAAACAAGGAGGCTTACAACTACCAAACTTTAAGAATTTTATAGAGCCGCACAATTAAGATACCTATCAGATTTTTATCAAACAAGGGAAAAACCAGATTGGACCAGATTAGAACTAGATAAAATAGGGGAGAAGATACCTGAACATATACTATATAAATGGGATGAAAAATTGGTGCAACGTAGGAATTCACCGGTATAGCATCATCTGATCAACATTTGGAAGAAGATTCATGTAGAAAGGAATAAAACAAATTACCAACTACCAAAACTAATATTGATGCAAAATCAGTTAATCCCTTTCATAATAGATAACCTTTCCTTTAGAGAATGGGAGAGAAAAGGGATCAAAAGAATAGAAAATTGTTTTTCGGGAAATAAATTATTATCTTTTGAACAAATGAAGGATAAATATAATATAACTCACGATACAATGTTTGCATACTACCAACTGAAAACCTACTTGAAGGACAAATTGGGAAACAGTCTGAGGTTACTAGAAGGAAGCAATTTTGAATATGTGATTACAGACACAATGATAATTAAAAAATTTGTAACAAACATGTACATCAAACTGCAAGAAAAGGAGAATGAGGAAAGAAACGGTAAACCTAAACAAAAATGGGAACAAGATCTAAACATAAAGATAAAGAATGAAACATGGGAGAAGCTATGCTCCGGAACTATGAGAAATACAATAAACACGAGGTTACGCATGATACAATATAACTGGATACACAGGCTATACATCACACCTCAAAAGTTAAATAAATTGGACCCAACAGTATCAGACAGATGTTTTCGCTGTAAAAAGGAAACGGGAACAACAATTCATGCAATTTGGACATGTGAGAAAGTGAAAAAATTTTGGGAAGATCTAAACCAGATATTAAATAAAATCAGGAAAAGCAATTGTGATAGTACAGATCTATCACCAATGTACATAGTGTATATAGTTACTGTATCTAGACTGTGCTTACAGCGATTGGCTGAGAGCTAAGCCACACCTATTGTTTGGGCCTTAAAGGGTTGTGTCCCTAGCCAGGTCGGATCATTCCGGACTGGTCGGCCACCTGTGAAGAGCTCCGGTCTTTTGCTAATAAAAGCCTTGGTTTGGATCAACAAGTCTTTGGTTCTTTCGACGAGCTCTACAATTTTATTAGCAAAAGGAATTTTTTTTGAAAGGGATGGAGCGTTTAACTCGGCCAGAAAAACTTGATATCGACCCACAGTCAGCTACAGCCTTCAAAGCCTTTAACTTCTGGCTGCTGAACTTTGAAAACTTCCTGAGATTCATTCAGGTGGAGGAGGATAACCAGCGTCTAACAGCATTGCTGTCTATGGTGTCCTTGAGAGTCTACGAGAACATCCAGGATGAGACCACTTACACCGCAGCCATAAAGGTACTGAAAGGACTGTATGATCAACCGGTGAACAGAGTTCATGCCCGGCTCATGCTTGCGTCGAGGAAGCAACAGCCCGGCGAGTCCAGCAGGGCATATTTACAAGTATTAAAGGCATTGGGCAAGGACTGTAACTGTGTGGACAAAACTGCTGCCGAGATCACTAGCGACCTCGTCCGGGATGCCTATGTGGCCGGGATCCGATCGAACGAAGTGAGGCTGCGTTTGCTCGAACAAGGGGTAGAAAAACTAGAGGACGTGGCCCGGATTGCAATCACAATGGAGGATGCAGCCTTAAAGTCCACCGAGCTCTCTAGGGACTGGACCCCTCGTTCTGATGTGAGTAAAGTGCCCTTCTACCCTACCCCTGACGGCCTGTCGGCTGCTGCTACCCTGCCCCGTGCGAACCCGAAATGTTATTTCTGCGGGAGGAACAAGCACAGCAGATCCCAGTGCCCAGCAAGAAAAGCCAGGTGCCAGAAGTGCCTTAAAAACGGCCACTTTGCTGCAGTCTGTAGGTCTAAAATGGCCGCCAGCAAACACAGTGCCTCGTGTGAAGCCCAACCGCCACTATCCCATTCAAACTCTTCTTCCCCAGAGCTCTCGTCCAATGAGAGCGAGGGCTCCCCTGCACGGCAACGCCTGACGTCACGGAGACGCCGAACCCGGAAGGGGCAACCCACCGTCGCAACCATGGTGATGGCCTGCCTCTCGCCCGCCGCTGCTGCCACCGCCACGGACACCCCCGGGGCCGACGCTACCGCCGCTGCTGCCGCCGCCACGGACACCCCCGGGGCCGACGCTACCGCCGCTGCTGCCGCCGCCACGGACACCCCCGGGGCCGACGCTACCGCTGCTGCCGCCGCCGCCACAGACACCCCCGGGGCCGACGCTACCGCCGCTGCTGCCGCCGCCACGGACACCTCCGGGGCCGACGCTACAGCCGCTGCTGCCGCCGCCACGGACACCCCCGGGGCCGACGCTACCGCCGCTGCTGCTGCCGCCACAGACACCCCCGGGGCCGACGCTACCGCCGCCGCAGCCACCCCCGCGGCCAACCAGGTGCTCACCCTAGCGTCCATCGCTGACGACCGCCAGGGCCCGACCACCGATCACGAGCAACTACAAACCCCACTACTTACCATTCACCCGCCACAACAGCACTTCCGGGAGGTTCTCCAACCTGCTCCTCGAGCGTTGACTACGTCATCCCGTTGCGTGACGTCATCCCGTTGCGTGACGTCATCGCGCAAAACTCGCCTGTCAACTGCTTCAATAACATTAAACCAGCAATGCTCTCATCCCCTCACCAGAGCAATGGAACTGATTAAAGTGCATGGACACTACACCAATTGCTTATTTGACTCTGGGTCAACTGACAGTTTTATCCAGCCAGATCTGGCCCTCCGTTGGGGACTTGACATTATCCCCACTACCCAGAGGATCTCATTAGCGACGAGGTCGCACTCGACTGGGATAAAGGGGTATTGCATCGCCACGCTGGAAGTACAGGGCGTGACGGTCACCCACTTTAAATTATTCGTCCTTCCCCAATTGTGCGCCCCAGTGTTGCTGGGATTAGACTTCCAGTGTCAGTTCCAAACGGTGTCCCTACACTTTGGGGGACCCCACGCCCCCCTCTCGGTCTGCCATCGCCATCGCCCCACTCCCGAAGCACCCGAGCAACCCGCCCCCGTGCCCCGGGGCCAATCCTGCGGCCTTTCCACACTCCGGATTGCCCCGCCAGCACTCTTCGCAAACCTCACCCCTGGCTGGAAGCCTGTGGCCACCAAAAGTCGGCAATATAGTTACGAAAACAGGCAATTCATTAGGAGTGAGGTGCGTAGATTGCTGGATGAGGGCATCATCGAACCCAGTTCAAGCCCCTGGAGAGCCCAGGTGGTGGTTGTCAAGAATGGGGAAAAACTACGGATGGTGGTCGACTACAGCCAGACCATTAACCGCTTCACACTCCTGGATGCGTACCCCCTGCCACGCATCACGGATGTGGTGAACCAGATCGCCCAGTACCGCATTTTCTCCACTATTGACCTACGTTCGGCCTACCACCAGCTCCCGATCCGCTGCGAGGACCGACCATTCACGGCCTTTGAAGCGAATGGGCGGCTATATCAATTTCTCAGGGTACCATTCGGGGTCACAAATGGTGTCGCGGTCTTCCAGCGGGAAATGGACAGGATGGTGGACCAGAACGGGCTAACCGCTACCTTCCCGTATCTGGACAATATCACCATCTGCGGCCACGACATGCAGGACCATGACGCCAACCTAGACAAATTTCTTCAAACTGCCCGTCAGCTAAACCTGACTTACAATTTGGACAAGTGTGTTTTCCGGACCACACGACTCGCTATTCTAGGTTGTGTGGTGGAAAACGGGATAGTCATGCCAGATCCTGACCGCATGCGTCCCTTAATGGACTTACCCCCCCCACATACCCAGAAAGCTCTCAAACGCTGCCTGGGCCTTTTCTCTTATTACGCACAATGGGTTCCAAACTACGCCGACAAGGCACGTCCTCTTATCAAGACCACCTCTTTTCCCCTCTCGACCGAAGCCACAGCGGCTTTCGATCGAATCAAATCTGACATCGCTGCTGCGACGCTGCACGCGATCGATGAGTCTGTCCCGTTTCAAGTCGAGAGCGATGCATCCGACTTCGCCCTGGCAGCCACCTTGAACCAGGCCGGTCGGCCTGTAGCCTTCTTCTCCAGAACCCTCCAGGGTCCGGAGAGTAGACACTCCTCGATCGAGAAGGAGGCCCAGGCCATAGTTGAAGCGGTACGTCGTTGGAGACATTACCTCGCTGGGAGGCGCTTTACACTGTTGACTGATCAACGCGCGGTCTCCTTCATGTTCAGCAACACCCAGCGTGGTAAGATAAAAAACGACAAAATCGCCAGATGGAGAATCGAACTCTCCACCTTTAACTATGACATCCTGTACCGGCCTGGTAAGCTCAACGACCCGCCTGACGCGCTCTCCAGGGGGACGTGCGCCAGCATACAGATGGACAGACTACGGAAACTCCATGAGGCACTCTGTCATCCAGGGGTCACTAGGTTTGCTCACTTTGTCAAGGCGCGCAACTTACCCTACACAATTGAGGAGATCCGCTCCATGACCCGAGCCTGTTCGGTGTGCGCCGAATGCAAGCCCCACTTCTTCCGTCCGGATAACTCCCACGTCATCAAAGCCACCCGCCCCTTCGAGCGTCTTAGCGTAGACTTTAAGGGACCCCTACCGTCGACCAACCGTAATACCTACATCCTTACGGCCATCGACGAATACTCCCGCTTCCCATTCGCTGTGGCCTGCCCAGACACCACTGCCACCTCAGTGATACAGGCCCTTCACAGTATTTTCACCATCTTCGGGTACCCCAATTCCATCCACAGTGATAGGGGGTCCTCATTCATGAGTTCAGAGCTGCAACAGTACCTTCTGGAGTGTGGCATTGCTTCAAGCAGGACCACGAGCTATAACCCACGCGGTAATGGCCAGGTCGAGAGGGAGAATGCCACCATATGGAGAGCGGTTACACTGGCTCTCCGGTCTAAAGGTCTCCCCACCTCTCACTGGCAGGAGGTTCTCACTAGTGCCTTACACTCCATCCGCTCCCTCCTATGTACTGCAACAAATGCCACCCCCCACGAAAGGATGTTCCTTTTCCCGAGGAAATCCGAATCGGGAACCACTGTACCGGCATGGCTCACCGTCCCTGGCCCCGTCCTTTTGCGACGCCACGTCCGGCACTCAAAGAATGACCCCTTGGTCGACCGAGTGACTCTACTCCACGCGAACCCACATTACGCATACGTGGAGTTCCCAGACGGGCGGGAGGACACTGTTTCGGTGCGGGACCTAGCTCAGGACGCGGTAGACCCAGCAAACCCCCCAACTCCTTATGCTCCAGGCCCCGTGCCGCAACAGAAGGACCAACAGCACCCCAATGACTCGGGCCACCCTGCCGACAAAACGACTGGGGAATTGAGCGACGGAGCAGTCGCACCCGATGAGCCCGCTGGTGACACCACTCCAGCGACCCCAATCCCGGCACCACGGCGGTCACGCCGGATGGTCAGACCCCCTGACCGCTACAGTCCTTGACCTACCCCTTCCTTTTCATTCTCTCCCTCGTTTTTGTTTTTTTTTTTCCCCGGGTCAATTCTCCAAGAAGGGGTGAATGTGATAGTACAGATCTATCACCAATGTACATAGTGTATATAGTTACTGTATCTAGACTGTGCTTACAGCGATTGGCTGAGAGCTAAGCCACACCTATTGTTTGGGCCTTAAAGGGTTGTGTCCCTAGCCAGGTCGGATCATTCCGGACTGGTCGGCCACCTGTGAAGAGCTCCGGTCTTTTGCTAATAAAAGCCTTGGTTTGGATCAACAAGTCTTTGGTTCTTTCGACGAGCTCTACAGCAATATACCAAAAAACCCAGAGATCTTCCTCCTAAGTAATATAAGAAACAAAGAATTTGGACTCGATTTGGATGGAGCACAAAAAAGATTTGTTATGATAGCCCTAGCTGTAGCAAAAAAATGTATTATGTCAACCTGGAAATTAGAAGACAACTTGAGAATACAACAATGGTACATAGAAATGAATAAATGTATTCCATTAGAAAAAATAACATATAATTTAAGAAATAACATTACAATATTCGAACAAATATGGGAGCCATACTTGAAATACAATAGAGAAATTCTACCATGGACTTCCACCACCTAAAATGACAGAAGGAGAAGATAACGAAAAGAACTGACTCAGTAAAATTTCATGTTTATTTTTTATTAAGTGACAACATTGTTTAACGGGTTTAATGTATCTTATAGATTGAACTTTAAATAAATGGGGAAGGGAGTGAGGGAGGGAGGGATGGGAGGGAGTGAAAAAGGGGGAGAAAATGACACTGTATATATTTAAGAAGAAAAATGTCTGAATGTATCTTGGTCAATATGGTTTATAGTGTGAAAAATAAAAAGTTAAAAAAAAAACAGCTCTTCATCCTGTTGCCATTGCTGTTTCACAGAATTTATTCAAACAGCTGCTGCAAGCAAAGCCCGTCCAAGGCACTCCACTGGCTGAATGTTTGCTCCCATATTCACCAAAGGGTTGTGTGTTACTTCAGAGAACATTTAGTTCTGCAATTTTAAACATACATATTTTTTACCTATAATTTTATACTTTTTAATTTTCATTTTCAAAATTTATGTTCCTCAATATTTTGCTGGTTGCTTTAATTCCAGACACCATGGGTTTTACTATATCTAGATCAGTGAGAAGAGTTCTTCTGTAAGCAAGCTAACAGGTTCTTTCTAACATTCATACAACTGTCCAAGAGCAATGAAAAGAAAAATCAATTAACTCCAAGCAAGTACAGCAGGAGAGCATTGTTGTAGCGTGCCTTTAGGAGCCTAATGGCTTCAGGGAGCTGTTACGAGCCCAGAAGACCCCAAAACACAGCAGCAATAGATATTCACCAAGACAAATGGTTACGTAAACAAAAATTGCTTTTAATTATCTTTAAACATGAAAACAGAATCACACTTTAACTTATCACTATTGACTTAACTAACCCATCTTAACCCCCTTCTCATTCTAAGCACACGTGTATGCAAGTTCAGAAAAGTTCTTTGATTCACAGCCCAATCTCACTTCTCATTCCTCCAAATTCACTGGTTGCAGGCAGTTCTTATACTGTGCATAGAAGTTAACATTTATAAAGTTCACTAGGCTTTGGTGCTTTAAAGGTAAATGGTTACCACTCAGGAAGGTTCTTGTTGGTTTTCAGAGAGAGATTTGTGGTACGCTGGACACCCAGCCACTTCAGTGTCTTGCCGAAGAAACTTTCCCCCTCAAGGTTCTCCAGATGATAACCTTTCTTTCAGATCACCACAGAGTTACTTCTTGTTTCTTTTATTCCAAGTAGAACATTAGACACCCAGTCCCCTCCCTTTGCATGAACCACAAGGGCTTTGACCAGGCTGAACTAAGCACTCACAACCAAATGGGGGTTTCCACAACTTGCTAGCTTGTCCTGTTCCAGTCCCAGCTGCTGTTGCTGACTGTAACACTGTAGAAGTGCTCTGTGTGTGTGTGTGTCTCTCTCTCTCTCTCTCTCTCTCTCTCAGAAAGAAAGCCTCTTTCTGCTTGCAAAACCACGTGACCTTCTTAGAACAGCAAGTTCTACTGCAAACAGAATGTGGCTCTGACAAGCTCTTTCATCTGTTGCCTTTTTGTAAACAGCAAACCATTAGTGAAGTCTCATGGGCACTCTTTAAAACTTTTGCAAAGGCTCTGAGGCCCCAACATATCTAGCATTAACAGAGCTCCAGTATTTTAAATAAGGTCTGTTTTAAAGTGTTTGCATGTGACCTACACTAACAAACCCTGCTCCAATTTATCTCCCAAAAATCATATCTATATTCTGTCACAGAGCAAACTGTCTTTGAGCTGCTTGGTGCAGTCTTTTACACTCTTAAGCCATCTCCCCAATGGAAGGAGAAAAAAGAGAGTGTATCCGCGTCGTGATGGATATTGGCTGCCTTTCCATGGAAGATGTAGATGCCATGCATGGAGGGAAGGAAAGTTTGTAATATGTTCTGAGATGCACTCTAATAACTCCAATCTGGAGCATGGCAGCTCCCATCCCATACTATGATGTACCCAGCAAGTCAACTGTTAATGGTGCTCCTGTAGAAGTTATTGAGAGAAAAGGGGATCACGTCGAGCTTTTTTGCCCATGGATTCAATGTGCTCATCCCAGCTGTTTATTTCTAAGAACAAAGTTAGTGACATTTTCAACTTCAGCACCATTAATATGGTCAGGGATGCAGACTCTGACCCTCTCCTGAAGTCACCGATCATCTCTTTCATTTTATTATTGTTGAGAGAGAGGTTGTTACTTTTGGCACCATGCCTCCAGACTTTCCATCTCTTTCCTGTATTCTGTCTAATTGATATTTGTTACCCGTCCTACCATTGTGGTGTGGTTGGTAAATTTGAAGATGTATTTATCTATACAGTCATGAGGGTAGCCAGAGTTATTGTTAATACAAAATGGTAATTTCAATCGTACATTTGAATGGGAAGGTCCGTTTTTGGGGAAGGCTTCCTGAAATGGAAAGGAATGTAGTGGTTAGTGCAACGCCATTACAGCGCCTGTGATCGAGAATGGGGTTTGAATCCCATGCTGTAAGGAATTTGTACATTCTCCCCATATCTGTTGGGTCTTCCCAGGGGGTTCTGGTTTCCTCCTATCATTCAAAACATATCCAGGGTTGTAGGTTAATTTGGTGGCACGTGCTCGTGAGCTGAAATGGCCTGTAACCATGCAGCATGTCTAAAAAAATGTTCTTGAATTGTATTAAATTACCTGAAATCTGAATGACCTGTAACTAGCTGATAACTATTTGAATTTGAAGTTAGCAAAGGTGTAGTTAGGTATAATTCATTGTTTTCTCTCTCTGTGAAGTTTAGACATACATCACAGTAAAAGGCCCTTCAAGCCCTCAAGCTCGTGCCGCCCAAATGCACCCAATTAACCTACATACAACTCCCCCCATTGTTCGATTTGAAAGGTGGGAGGAAACCAGACCAACCAGAGGACCCACACATAGACACAGGGAGAATATACAAGCTTGTTACAGACAGTGTGCAGATTTAAACCCCTGTCACTAGCGTTATAACGGTATTGCATTAACCATGAAAGGGATTTTAAAAAACAAGCACAAATGTGCCAGAGCTACTCAGCAGGTCATGCAGCGCTCCCCATGGAGCAAAGAACCTCAATCAACACACCCCTGTCAACTTATGAGCAAAAAGCAGAAAGGCACCAGAACAAAATGGTGGTGGTGGGGGGGAGGGGGGCGGTCAGGAACACAGGGTCACAGGTAGATATTGGCAGGAGGGCAGAAGAGAAGAAAAGCTGGGAAATGATAGGGAGAGCAAATAGAGAGGGAAGGAGGTGATGAGCTGGAGAACAAGAGACTTTCTCCAGCCCTCCCATCCACACCCACCTATTGTCTGTGGGCCTGTGCTCCTCCCCTTGCAATCCCCTTCCAGTCAATCCATTCAGGTTCTCACCTGCCCCCTGCTCACATCTAGATTTGTTTCCTAATCTATTTTAACTTTTTAAGAAAACTGCATTTGATAACCTGACCAGTTCCTGAGACTTGGAGAGACAAGTCTGAATCTCCAGACCCTTTCTGTTTAATTAAAGATTAGCTGAGGTTGCTTTCAACAAGGACTGGATGATACATATGGCAATGGTACCAGGCTACTCTGTTGAGAGTGAAAATAGGTTTGGTTATGAGTGAGTTGGTACATCATGGAAATACATGGTAAGTATATTTTTATAAAAGAACAGGTCTCAGCCATGCTTTGTTACTTTTTTATAAGACATCCCTTTCAGCCCACAGGTCCGTGTTGCCTAATTACATCCAAATGACCGACAACACACCCCCCTCCCCGCATATATTTTGAAGGGTGGAAGGAAGCCGGAGACTGTAATTAGCAATATTTGTATTAACACTTTGAGTCTATGGTGAGAAATTTCATTTTTTATTAAAAGTTGCTGTTCAGCAGACATATTATGCTCCTGCAATGAAACATAACAGATACTCAATGGCATTTGAGAGCAGAATCCAGGGAACCAAACACTAGCTAAGATGATTCCATGACTTAATTCCAACATCTGTCTCTCAAACATGAAGAGATAAGGTATGGTTGTCCGGTAGGCTGCCACAAGTTTCATGCTGTGCTTCTATATACAGTCCAGAGTTCAGGAAAAGGATCTTTGGCGACAATTTGCCTCCATAGACCAAGCCAGTTTGTGATAATATGTTAGGGAACAGGGGGGCAGCGGAATTAATAGTGGGGCACAAATCTTAGCAGAGCGAGCTAATCTCACTCTTGGTGCATCCCCACTTACAGCAGGCATTAGAGAGAGCCACCACCACATCCCTCCCTTTCCTCTCTGTGCTCCTCAAAGCCTCCAGCACATTATTGGAAATGCTCCTCCGGCTTCGGAACTCATCCCCAAATCCCACCAGGAATCTCCAGGTTGCAGGCTCGTAGTTGGTTACTTCATCAGCGGGATCCCAACTGTCTCTGTTGGCATCGTCCATGGTGTGCGGCAGGTGGGAGAAGTGGTCAGTAACAGCTGCAGAAGAGACCGTAACACATTCAACATCACATCCAAATAACCAAAAGCAACAGTAAAACACAAAAGTCTGCAGACACCAGGATTGAAGTAATAACACAACGCTGGAGAAACTTAGCAGATCAAACAGTGAACTTGATATAGCAAAGATAAAGATACAAAACTGATGTTTCGGGCTTGAGCTCTTCATCAAGGTATGAGCAAAATGTAGGTAGATACCCAAATAAAAAAACCTTTTTTTTGCACTACCAATAAGTGGTTATTCTGGCTTTCCAACAGGAAAAAAAATCTCAGTGTTGTATGTGAATCCTTGATGAAGGGCTCAAGCCCAAAATGTAGGTTATATATCTTTATATTTGCCATATAAAGTACACTGTTTGAGCAGTGCTTCTCCAGCATTGTGTTTTTTTTTAACCAGAAACAATAAATTAATGACAGGAGGATTTCATAGCTTATTCACCACGCTGGAGACAGTCTGCCCCTTGGGTTTGTGAAACAGAAGCATTACCCAGAAATAAGAAGCAGCTACTGAGGATCAGAAACTCACTGTTCAGAAACCAAATGAGGAACTAAGACTAGTCTGCCACCTATTCAATTCTTGCTTGTTCTATGTGTGTCAGATTATTTGTTATATTATATATTATATATAGATATGTTTTATAGGAGATCAATTGTGGTGTTTTTTAGAGTAGGTCATATATAAACACTTCAAAACAGATCTCATTTAAAATGCCGGAGCTCTGCTCAAGCCAGACAGTCCAGGCTCCGGGTGCCTTTGCACAAACTTTGAAGAATGCCTGTAAGGACTTCATGAGGAGGTGTTAATTGGACTTGCTGTGGAGTAATGGATTATGGTTTTGGAAAGCGACAGATGAACGAACTCGGAGGATTAGGTCCGGAGCCGCAGTCTGTCCGAGTGCGGTTGGCTGTTCTAAGAGGGTCATATGGTTTTCTCTGAAAGAGAATTCAGTTCTACAGTTCAGCAGCAGCAGGTGGGACTGGAACAGGACAAACTGGCAAGCTTGTGGAAAAACCCCATTTTGAAGGTGGGTTGTGAGTTCTTAGTTCAGCCTCGTCAAAGCCCTTATCCATACAAGAGGAGAAGACTGGCTGCATAATGTTTTGCTTAAAATAAGGGAAACAAAAAGGAACTGTGGTGACCTGAAATAAAAAGGTTATCATCTGTAAAATCTTGATGGGGCAGGTTTCTTCAGCAAGACACTGAAGTGGCTGACCGGAAAGGATAAGTTGTGGGGGTCCAATGAGCAACAAATCTTTCTCTGAAAACCAACAAGAATCTTCCTGAGTGGTAACCATTTACCTTTCAAGTACCAAAGCCTGGTGAACTTTATAAATGTTAACTTCTGTGCACAGTATAAGAATTGCCTGCAACCAGTGAACTTGGAGGAATGAGAAGTGAGATTGGACTGTGAATCAAAGAACCTTTCTGAACTTACATACCCATTACATGCACATGCACTTAGAATTAGAAGGGGGGTTAAATTAAGTTAATAGAAATAAGTTAAAGTTTGATCCTGTTTTCATGTTTAAAGATAATTAAAAGCAACTTTTGTTTAAGTAACCATTTGTCTTGGTGAATTTCTATTGCTGCTGGGTTTTGGGGACCTCGGCTCATAACATACGTCTTAGCTACTTCATTGGACATAACCATGAGCTTCCTACTGCTACATAGACTGTCAAACCATATTTTAGGTCCATTCTGGTGCGATGGACAAGGAGATGAGCAGCAAGTTCTGCTGCTACCTCACTGCCTCAAAATTGATGGGCTGAATGGCCCCCTTCTGGGTCATAAGAAAAACTGAGAAATTGTCTTCAAAACATACCAGGGATTGAAGGGCAATTGGGTGTAATTGGGCAGCCCGTGCTCGTGGGGCGTAAGGGCTTGTTACCATGCTGCATGTCTAAATTTTTAAAAAATATGACATTTAGAGCAATGGGGTTAGCAGTAGGAGACGACTTTAGGAAATGTGAACAATCATAATGCAAGATGAGATAACATTGATTCACACTTTGCTCAACTGTTTTTGCATTTAGTTTATTTATTATTAGAATACTGAACACCCTGATGCCGTTGTCACTAGCTGCGAAGACTGGCATTGCTGCTCTGACTTTACTTCACTGCATCCTGTGCTAGAAAGTGGTATAGCTTTTAACCTGCTACATCAACTTGCTAGTTCCAGAAAACCAACACAGGAAACCCGCAGAAATGATTATCACTGCTGTCTGCGAAGCTTGTACAAAAACGCACAATCAGCAGGTTGTCTGTTTGGTCCGGTGGGGAGGGGGATGCAGGCTGTCTGGTTAAGTGAGTACAGTCCAAGGCAGTCACTGGACAATGAAGATTTTTCTTCCTGAACACTTGGGTGTATTTTATGGATTTCAGGTGGCTGATCATGAAAATCACCTTAAAAATTTCCTGTCACGTACCTTTTTTTAAAAAAAGATATAACCTGTTTTTGTGATTTCCTATCATATTTTAAGTCTATTAGTACATTTCCCACAAAGCAAGCTGTCTTGGTTGGTCAATGCAGGTTTGGGCATGTACTCAGTGCAGGTACATATGCTGGGGAAACTCAGCAGGTCAAACAATGCCTTTATATAGCAAAGGTGAAGATACATCACCAATGTTTCGGTCTGTTAACCATGGTGTCAATAAAATCCTTTGTTTTAATGCTGTGCATTACATTAATATAGATTGAACTCATGTTGATGCACATGTTCTTCAGGCAATAACAGAGAGTGTACTTAACAATAGCATTTATTGTCTTCAATAAAGAGCTAGGGTTAGGATTACACATGCTGAAATTAATTTAATGTTTCTCCAACTTCCTATGTGATACAGAAAACCTGAAATTATCTTAGTGTTCAGCTTGAAGTCATCTATCATAATCCTTCATTTCTTTTCAGGAAGCAAACCTATTGAAAAACATTGTTGTCCAGTGTAAGTAACTTGGGAATCCACCCTGGCTCTCACTGCTGGTGGAAGTAAGGGAGCTCCTTTCACATTGCCGGGCTTCCTGTCTCTCACACTGCAATATATATTCTCACCCTCCCCCAAGATCACTGGGGAAGACAGTGCTTCATCCCTCAAAAAGGGCAAATGCTCCTCTGGAATCCAGTAACAATGGCAATTCATCCCTTTCATGTTGTACCTGCGTCCAATTGCGTGGCATTTAATCCCAAGGTGACATTTAGCACATTATACGTATTCTTACCTGGGATGCTGATCTCTGCCCGCTTCCATCTGGAGCCTCCGCAAGTGAAGATGACTGCCCGAATGAACTCTCTCCCGCAGAGTTTGACACCGAGACTAGGATTCCGAGCTACAGCCTCCAGCTGTGTGTTCGGGATGAGCAGCCAGACAGCCAGGGTGAACCAGAGCTTCTGCATGTCCTGATGTCTGAGGAGAGAGCAAGAGAGTGAGCGAATCAAGAATGAGAGCAGGAGGAGCGCGTCTTATTAGTTGCGGAGAGACTCTGTCTGTGCTCTCCTTGCTCAAAGCCGGATCTATTTAAACCCTTGTTTATATCTGATAAAGAGGCATAATTATAGAGCAGTCACAACATATGACAGGAGACTGATGGCTTAATGAGTAGAGTCAGGAGTAATGTAAAGGTCTTGGGGAATGAAGAGAAGACTGACACACTATGTGCCTCATACTAAGCGTGCGTTTCATTTGTAAACGATCAAACAAGAAATTAAATAATCATTTCATGCACAAACCAGAATGCCTTAAAATTGATATGTTGTTCTAATTTGCCAAACTCCACAGATCTCACATTTCACCACAAGCTTTTGTATAAAACTTACTTTGACTCTTCTTCCCCACCCCCCACCCCAACTTTTCTGTTTATGCCTCCAAATCCCCACTTTGTCTCAGGGAACATCATTGCATGGATAATTGAGTCAGCTTCAATTCTCTTCTCATATAGAGTCCAGCAACAGTCACTGGGCTTATTGTTAACATTTTTGAAGGCCAACCTCAACAAAACTCATCAAACCTCTGTCTCACACACTATCTCTGAAATAACCTCCTCACACGACATCCAATCTCATTGTGTTTCAACCCCCTCACTGCTTGGTTCTACCTCCTACCCAAGATCCACAAACCCAATTGTCCCGGCAAATCCATTGTTTCCACGAGCTCCTGCCCCACCAAATTGGTATCCATTATGTCCCCACCAGTCCAATCCCTCCCCACCTATATCCGGGACACATGCTCTCCATCACTTTAACAACTTCCAGTTCCTGAATTTGAGGGATATCCAATCACTGTAAACCTCTATTAACATCACCATACCGAAGGCCTCAAAGCCCTTTGTTTCTATTTCAGCAATAGACCCAATCAGTACCACTCCACCATCACCCTCCTCAGGCTGGCAGAACTTGTCTTCACTTTCAATAACCTCCTTTGACTCATCCCATTTCTCCGTCAAAGGGGTAGCTATGAGTACCTGCGTAGGCCCCAGCTATGCCTGTCTTTTTGTTGGCTATGTGGAGCAATCTATACTAGAAGCCAATACAGGCAAGGTGTTTCAATTCTTCCTCTACTACATCGATGACTACTTTGGTGATGCCTCATGCACCCATGATGAGCTGCCAAATTCACCCCGACCTCTAATTCACTTGGTCCATCTCTGGCAACACTGTCCCTTTTCTCAATCTCTCTGTCTCCATTTCTGGAGACAAATTCTCGACAGCCACGAAGGAGCTTCACGGTGCCATTTGCAAAGCCCAGAACCACCCTGATGATGGCCATGATTGTAGCTGGAGACTTCAACCGGGTGTACACCAACATCCCTGGTGCATACAAGGCTCCACCTTGCTCCCACCTTGGTCACTCGGATCTCATATCTGTCCCGCTAACCCTGGCGTACAGACCAATGGAAAAATGAACTCAGCCAGTTCACAGGGAGATCAGGACATGGCTGGGGAGAGGGGAAGGGGACAGCAGAGCTGCAGGTCTGCTTTGAGACCACTGACTGGAGCTGTTTAATGGTCATGTAAACATCTCTCAGTGCCTTCAGGATAGGAGACAAGATGGCACTGAGATCAGCCAGAGATAATGGGAGGCAAAGCATGGGCATGCTCAGAAAATCCATAGACAACTGTGCTACATTAGAATCATGAGGCATATGTGGCAAGGGATTGTGACAGATTATGTTGTATTTTATATTGTAAATAGGTGTTTTAAAGGAGATAAATTGGGGCAGTTTTTTTTAGTGTAGGTCACATATAAACACTTCAAAACAGATCTCATTTAAAATATTGGCGCTCTGCTCAAGCCAGACAGTCCAGCTCAGAGTGCCTTTGCAAAACCTATAGAGACTTCACAAATGGAAAAGCAACAGATGAAAGAACTTGGAGGATTAGGTTTGGAGCTGCAGGCTGTCAGTGCAGTTTGCTGTTCTAAGAGGGTCATGTGGTTTTGCAAGCAGAGAGACTCAAACATGCTTTTCTCAGAGAGAGACAGGGGGAATTCAGTTCTATAGTTCAGCAGCAGCTGGGTCTGGAACAGGACAAGCTGGCAAGCTTGTGGAAAAACCCCATTTTGAAGATGGGTTGTGAATTCTGAGTTCAGCCTGGTCAAAGCCCTTGTGGTCCATACAAGAGGAGAGGACTGGCTGGTTAATGTTTCACTTGAAATAAGGGAACCAAAAAGGAACTGTGGTGACCTGAAAGAAAGAGATCATTATCTGGAAAACCCTGATGGGGCAAGTTTCTTCAGCAAGACACTGATGTGGCTGATGAAAACGTATCAGTTTGTGTCCAGCAAACAACAAATCTCTCTCTGAAAACTGACAAGAATCTTCCTGAGCAGTAACCATTTACCTTTCAAGCACCAAAGCCTGGTGAAGATTCATAAATGTCACATTCTGTGCACAGTATAAGAATTGCCTGCAACCTGTGAACTTGGAAGAATGAGAATTGAGAGTGGACTGTGAATCAAGGAACTTTTCTGAACATACATATACATTATATGCACGTGCACCTAGTCCTGTTTTCATGTTTAAGGATAATTAAAAGCAACTTTTGTTTAAGTAACCATTAGTCTTGGTGAGTTTCTGTTGCTGCTGGGTTTTGGGATCCTCTGGGTTTGTAACAGGTTAAAGATCATAACAGATCACAGGTCAACCTTGAGAGTTAAAGACAATGGAGCCTTCCTTCTGGACAGACTGAACATTTTCGATGCATGGTTTGATTTGATGAGAAGAGCAGGCTGTCCCTGAAGAAAGCTCTGTGGCCAAAGTAAGGACAACTCTATCTAAGGTCAGCGCACACAAGGCAGCGGGGATCAGACAACTTACCTGGTTGGGAGAATGGCCAGAAAGGGGCAGATAGAGTTTAATGCAGACAAGTGTGAGAGGATGCATTTTGCAAGGAGAAATCAAGGTAGGAAATGTACAGTAAATTATAAGGTTCGGAGGAGCAGAGGCATCTAGGAATGCAGATACATTGTTCCCTGAAGGTGGCATCTCGTGGACAGAATTGTAAAAAAAGCTTTTGGTATCTTAGCCTTTATAAATCAAAGTATTAAGTCTAGGAGTTGGGATATTATGTTTAAGGCACTGGTGAGGCCTAATTTGGAATATTGTGTTCGATTTTGGGAGGATATCAATAAGATTGAAAGTGTGCAGAGAAGATTTATTAGAATTAGGGGATATGGGGAGAAGGCAGGTAGGTGGAGTTAGGTCATAAATTATATCAGCCATGATCGTATTGAATGGTGGAGCAGGCTCGATGGGCCATTTTTGGCCTACTCCTGTTCCTACTTCCTATGTTCCTAGAATGTTGGGTCTTCTGGGATGAGTTACAGGAAAAGATTGGACAGGTTAGGACTTTATTCCTTGGAGGAAAAAAGAATGAGGGGAGATTTGATCAATGTTTACAAGATTATGAGAGGAATAGTCAGAGTGGATGCTAATAGGCTTTTTCCACAGATTGGGGGAGGTAAATACAAGAGGTCATAGTTTTAATCTGAAGAGGTAGAGGCTTAGGGGGAACTTTGCGGGGAGTTTTTCACTCAGAGGTTGGTGGGTGTGTGGAATGATCTGCCATCTGATGTGGTGAATGCAGTCTAAATTGTGCGTTTTAAGAGTATTTTGGATAGGTGTATGGATGTGAGAGGACTGAAGGGTTATGGTATGGGAGCAGGTCAGTGGGACGAAGGAGATGATGGTCAGCACAGACAAGAGGGTCTGAACAGCTGTAGCGATCTACTGTTCTGTGGGTACTGAAGAACTCCACAGACCAACTGACATAGGTCCTTATATACCTCTTCAACATGTCATTGAAGTAGTCCGTCGTCCCCGTGATTTTCAAGACAGTCACCATCATCTCAATACCAAAGAGAGTGACAGTAACGTGCTTCATTGACTACCACCCTATGGCACTGGCCTCCACCATTATGAAATGCTTTGAGAGTCTGGTGATGGAACGGATCAAAGCACACTTCCTAGAGACACTGGACTTTTGTCCCTCCACTCCATCCTGACCCACCATGTATATATCATTTGTCTGTATGTGTGTCATGTCTGGTTGAGTGTTTTCACTGAGGACAGAGAATGCTGCTTCACTGGGTTGTACTTGTACAATCAGATGATAATAAACAAACATCTGTAAATGCACCAACTCCCATAGCTACCTTAACTATGTCTCTTCACACCCCATCCCCGGCAAAGATTCCATTCTTTTCTCTCAATTCAGTGTATGTATTGTTACGAGCCCAAATGACCCCAAAACTCAGCAGCAATAGACATTCACCAAGACAAGTAGTTACTTAAACAAAAGATGTTTTTAATTAACTTTAAACATGAAAACAGAATCAAACTTTAACTTATCTCTCTACTTAACTAACTCAAATTAACCCCCTTCTAATTCTAAGCGCATGTGTATAATGTGTGTAAATTTAAGAAAAGTTATTTGGTTCACAGTTCAATCTCACTTCTCCTTCTTCAAAGTTCTCTGGTTGCAGGCAATTCTTATACTGTGCACAGAATTTAACATGTATAAAGTTCACCAGCCTTTGGTGCTCGAAAGGTAAATGTTTACTGCTCAGGAAGGTTCTTGTTGGTTTGCAGAGAGAGATGTGTTCCATGATTTCCACAACTGAGTACCACCATTAGTCACCTCAAGGTCTCGCTGATGAAACTTGCCCTATTAGGGTTTTCCAGATGGTAACCTCTTTCTTTCAGGCTACCACAGAGTTCATTTTTGTTCCGATTATTCTAAGAGAAACATCAGACAGATTGCACTTCCAGCCATCCGCCGCTCTGGAGCTTTCTGTTTCCCATCTGCTTTTCCTGGCTTGTTTCAGCCATGACTGTTCAGCTCTCTTTGGGAGAGCTTGTTGAGCTTGTCTTCTCTCTCCCTGTCTCCAACTGAGACTGCGATAAAGCCCATGTGACTCTTTCACTTGCAAAAACCTTTTTGTGAGCACTCTGTAGGTACTTGCAAACAGCCAGTTTGTCTCCTCTTCCAAATAATGGTCTATTCATTTCATGACGTCATTTCAATTAGCACCTACTTGCGAAATGTGCATAGCATTCTCCATAGTTTCTGGAATGTTCTTGAATATGAATTCTTCAGTCTTTCAAATAAGATCTGTTTTAAAATGTGTGTATGTATGTAACCTATTCTAATTTTACCAAATTCTCTCAAATATATATACTCCATTACAGTATGTCTAAATAAATGCTCCCATCTCCATCGCATCTTCCCCCAGGATGAGGACTTCCATTCCAGATCATAAGAGAAGTCCTCCTTCTTCACACAATATGGCTTCTCCTCTATCAACTCGGCCCTCACCCACATTTCCTCCATTACCTGCACATCTGCCCTGGCCCCCACCCACTCCTTCACCTACCACCCCACCAGCCTGCGCATCCAACACAAAATCTTCCGCTATTTCTGCCACCCACTACGTGATCCCACCATCAGATATATCACTGCTCCATTTGTGCCCACACTTCCTCCCTCGCCACCATTCTTGTGCCAAAACACTTCACTTGTGGATCTGCAGGGGTCATCTACTGCGTCTGATCCTCTATATTGGAGAGACTGGACGCAGACTTGGAGATTGCTTCATTGAGCACCTTGGCTCTGTTCACCACAATAGTGTGGATCTACCCATTTCAATACTCTGTCCCATTCCCTTGCTGACATGGCTGTCCATGGTCTCATGCACTGACAGACAGACCACCTGCAAATTGGATGAACATCACCTCATCTTACGTCTGGGCCCCCTCCAACCAGATGGCATTAACACTGACATCTCCAGTTTCTGTTTATTCACCCCCCCCAAATCTTTCCATGTCTCCTTTCCTCTACCCCTCTTCTGTCACTCTCTTTTCCCTCTCTCCTGGGTCCCATCCATATCCTATTAGGACCTTTTATCTGTTGGTCTGTACTCCTCCCTGTCTATTCTTCCCTCCACAGCCTTTCAATTCAGACACCTGTCTGCTTTTAACTCATAGAGAAGAGCTCAGGCCCGAAACATTGGTTATTTATTTTGACCTCCGATGGACGCTGCAAAACCAGCATTTCTTTATTCCAATCACAGTGTCTGCAGACTTTCATGTTTCACTACACTCAAGTGACCACACGCTGGCACTCGTATCGAAAAATTGTGACAGAGCAAAGACATAAGCTCATGCACTAACAAAGAATGTGCAAAGTCCACGCATACAGCATCTGAGTCCAGCCTCGAACTCAGATCTCTGGCGCCATGAAGCAGTGGCTCTATGTGATATGAGAAACTGGTCCAGATGGTTCAAGAAGCAACGAGTCTGACCACAAGCTGATTCTGACAAAAGATCTTTATTTGCCTGCGGGAGAAAGTCTCAATGGAGATTGCATACACCAGGGTGACCAAACTTGCTTAACACAAGAGCCCACATTCGATAAACATCAGATATTTGGGAGCTGCATGAAGTGAAAATATATTACACACACATTTTTACTCTTTTGTTACAAATATTTTATTTAAATATTAAGAAATATGTAGATTTATTCATGTAGCTTTTAAACTGCTAATTTATTAGTTTCAATAATCAAAAAGTAGACATACCGTATATACGTGTGTAATAGTCGAAGATTGTGGATCAATTTTTAGGGTAAAATTTAGGGGGTCAACTATTCCACACATTCTACTTATGAACGCAGTAAGTACCTGTGTCGTTCGGGGTGTCAGGAGCTCAGATGTGCGGGTGGGTGGGACCGGAGGGCAAGATCATGTTTGGGATGTTGGGAGCTCAGATGGGAGAGTGGCTGGGGCGTCGGGAGCTTGGATAGGCGGGTGGCCTTGGCGTCGGGAGCTTGGATAGGCAGGTGGCCGGGGCCTATGCAAGAGCACCAGCTCATACGATTCCTATCTCAGCCAACATATTTCTGCGAGTTGCACATTACATTTCAAAGAGACACATGCGGCTTGCGTACCACAGTTTGGCCACTCATTGCATACGTGTGAGTGTACACACACACACACACACACACACACACACACACACACACACACACACACACACACACACACACACACACACACACACACACACACACGAAATGTGCAATACATTCGCATCAAAGACAACACCCGTACCAGCATTCACAACACACTGCAATCTATAGAATATAACAGAAAAATGCAACACCAGTACCCTCCTCGATCTTCTGCAGGTATGACACCACAATAACAGAGAAAGAAAGAAATTACAATGATCAACTCTCACAATTCGTTAATGGCACACACCTTGTCATTGACTTTCCTGCATTGTCTCTGGTTTGTATCCTGGAGCCGAGCTTGGGTTCAACATCAGGGGTTAAGATACACAGAAGTTCCATGTGGTGGGCTTTATACTACTAGCCAGCCAGTAAGGTATGTCAGAAATAGGGCAGGTGGTTAAAGGGGCTAATGGCAAGGTTTGTATTTGCTGTGGGTGGTCTTGATCTTGATTGACATGTGGTGGCTTTTGACCAGGTTTGCACTGAAGGGGGGGGGGGTCACATGCAGTGGCAGATTAACTACCACCTGGATCCCCAAGCTGAGCTTTAGTAAGGATCCCCCTGACCTTGCTCGCTTTCCCCACCCTTTGTTGAATAAAGTGACATTAAGTTACATTAAATAACATATTAGGGGTCGGGTCTCCAAAGTGGTCAATAGCGACGCACAGATTGGTAGAATAGTTAAGAAGGCCTATGGGATCCTGGGCTTCATTAATGGGGGATTGAATTCAGGATTAGAGAGGGCATGTTGCAACCCTACAAATTTCTAGTGAGACCACACTTGGAGTATAGTATTCAGTTCTGGTCACTTCACTATAGGAAGGCTGTGGAAGACAATGGAGAGGGTGCAGAGGAGATTTACCAGAATGTTGCCTGGATTGGAAAACAAGTTTAATTAGGCAAGGTTAGCAGAGCTGGGACTTTTCTCTTTGGAGCATAGAGGGATGATAGGAGATTTAATAGAGGTCTACAAGATTATGAGAGGCTTAGATAGGGTGGACAGCCAGCATCTTTTTTCCCCAGGGCAGGATTGGCAAACAAGAGACATGCACAAAGTTAGGCGCATTAAGTTGAAGAAAGACATCAGGGGTGTTGATGCTGTGTTTTTAAAAATTTTTTTTAAATTATACACACAGTTGTGGGTGCCTGAATGCCTTTGCATGGATGGTGGTGGAGGATGAAACATTGGGGGCATGTAAGAGACTCTCAGACACATGGATGAAAGGAAAATAAAGGTTACTGGGTAGGGTGGGTTTAGTACCTTTTTTTGAAAAAAGGGATATACAGGTTAGCACAACATTGAGGTCTGAAGGGCCTGTACTGTGCTGTAATGTTCTATATATAACACAATGTATAGAAGCAAAACTTAATTACCACACTGGAGAAAAAGGATGATAGACAAATATTTATAATAATGAGAGAGTAAGATGGAAGTAAGAAAGAACAGCTATTGAAAGAATGTATTTTTGGACAATTATGTTTGCATTTGAATCTTGGTATGGATTTTTTTAGCTGAGTCCCCTCATTAATGAATTGCTACATTTATTATGACCAAGACAGACTCAGCAATTGATCTAAGACTGGACAGTGAATGAAGAACAATTTGTGATGAAAGCTTTTTCCTACGGTTGAATTCCAGTTAATTTGTATGTGTCAAACTGATAACCAGGAACTCCAACTGCACTTTCATCATCTGCCCACTCTAATATGTGCAAATTACATCACTCATTCCACAAGCATATTTTCTTGTATAACAAGGCCATTTGGTATTACTGGTTCAAGTTGGTCTTGACGTCCCACTCTATTGTATCTCTGTAACTTTCTATCCTCTTCTTCCTCATGTACTTCCCTAGTTTCTGCTCATGGGGCTGAGTATTCCTGGTAGCAATGAATTCCACATTCCCACCATGCCAGAATTTTAGTACTCAGATGTTTTAACAAGAGGCAAATAGCAGATTGGATCAGTGAGAAGACCGGATCTTCCTGAAGTCCTGAGCTGGTTTACGATACATGTGCTCCCCTATATGAGATGGTCCGACTTAACGATGATTCGAATCTATACTTTCAATTTCAAATTCTTATCTGTTCCCGCGCTTGCGATAATGTGGTACGGTTCTCTCTTGTGACGTCTGGCAACAGCAGCATTCTATGAGAGTATCGTACAGCATACTTCATATAGTCTTCATGCCCAGTGTGCTTTTAGCGGTGTACGTTAATGATTTTTTCAGTGTGGAATAAAGGTATTCAAAATTTAATTATAAAAACTGGTGGGTGCGGTATACTTTTTTTGACTTAACATTTTTTGACTTGGTTGCAACAATGCCAGAACACAACCTCATTGTCAGTTGTGGAGCACCTTTATGTGTATTATTATTCCCCCAAATCAGTGTAATTAATACATAGTGAGTATTGCCTTCGGACTACCTACAGGCAAAAGAACCAGATAACGTGTCTGGTTTATGTAATGAGGTTCTGTGGGTATAGACCATCTCCAGCACCTTGCCTGAATTTGCAGCAACTGTGCCCATTGTAAAAAAGATCATGAAGTCATAGAAGGAAATCTTTTACTCTCTGCTGTTTGGTTGAGAGTTTTGGCAGTGGAGTCTAGGTGCATAAATACATTTCAGGGAACATGTGAGGGGGAAAAAGGATGCGAAGAGCTGCATGGACAGAGAGACCTACCTCTGCAGTATGTTCGCTATGGGAGTTACATTGGAGGGAAAACAAGAGGCATTAAATGAAGGAGATCAAGGAAGAAGCTGACTTAGAACCATAGAACATAATATTACATCACAGAAAACAGGCCTTTTGGCCCTTCTAGTCTGTGCTGAACTATTTTTCTGCCTAGTCCCACTGACCTGCACCCAGTCCTAACCTATTTAATCTTTCCCTGCAACTCAGCTCCTGAAGTCCAGACAACACCCTACTAAATCTTCTCTGCACTCTTTCAATCTTATTGATATCTTTCCTGTAGTTAGGTGACCAAAACAGCACACAACCTCACCAATGTCTTATACAATTTTACAATAACATTCCATCTCCAATAGTCAATATTTTGATTTATCAAGGTCAATATGCCAAATTTGACTTGGGAAGGAGTTTGCTCTTTCTCCAAAGCTCAGGTACAAAAGGAAATACTTAGCCTTCAGCTGTAACATTCAGCAAGAAACTGTAACAGTTGGTGAGCAAGAAATGGACAGTGGTCAAGTGACAGACAGTAAATGGGGAACACACAGTGAGGGTCGGTGAGATATAAACCAGAGGACATGGGTTAAGGGTGAAAGGGGAAAAGTTTAGGGGGAACATGAGGGGGGATCTTCCCACAGAGAATGGCGGGAGTGTGGAATGAGCTGCCAGCTGAAGTGGTGAATGTGGGCTCAATTTTAACATTTAAGAAAAAATTGGATAGGCACATGGAAGAGAGAGGTTTCGGGACTATGGTCTGGGTGCAGGTCAGCAAGACTAGGCAGAATAATAGTTTGGCACAGAGTAGAAGGGCTGAAGGGCTTGTTTTCTGTGCTGCAATGTTCTATGGTTTCAGGAATGGCTGACAGGCAGCGAGCTACCAGCAGACAACAAATGACTGATGGGTGGTAAGTGGGGACAGGAAGCTACCAGAAGGCAAAGAAATGACTGTGATAAACAGTAAGTGAGAGGCTGTGAATGACTAGCGTTTCTTCTTTCATTCTTCCCGCAAAGTCAAAGCTCCCAAATAGGCCTTTGGAGAGCTCAAGCCAAGAAATGTCACACACTCTGCCCTTTGTTGCACCATTTCACCATACCGCATTGTGAACAGCTGATGGGAATGTAGGGTCTTGCCATGGACCACATCTCCTTTTGTCACCTGGTTAATCAACCTGATGCCTCCCAGGAATCCCACCGTCAATGTCTGCAAGTTACACCTATGAAAGCTCCACAAAGTAAAACATGAAAGTCTGCAGACACTGTAGTTGAAGTAAAAACACAACACTGGAGAAACTCAGTAGGTCAGATTGCGTACTTTATATAGCTAAAGATCCATAACCAATGTGTTGGACTTGAGCTCTTCATCAATGTGTGGATAAACGTGGGCAGGTGCCCAAACAAAATGCTGGGGCAAAGGGGTAGAGGAGGACCACGGTCCCAAAGGCAGGGGGTAATAGGTGGATAAGGGAGGGAAGACACCCCAGCAAGGGGGGGGGGGAGGGGAGAAGGCTCCATGAATAGAGTGGGAAGGGGGTGGAGAGCTGGAGGAAAGAAGACAGAGGGAAAGGGAAGGGAGGGGAAATGGAGAGTAGGCTAGCAGAAACCGGAGAAGTTGATGTTAATGCCATCCTTTTGGAGAATGCCTATTATGTATCTTTATCTTTGATATATAAAGTTCGCTGTTTGACTTGCTGAGCTTCTCCAGTATTGTGTTTTTTTTTTGGAGCTCTACAAAGAGTGGTCCAAGTGTTCTGGCACCTGGGTTACTCCTATGTGACATCAGGTGTTTATCTGAATGGGTGACTATCAGGCAACAAACAGTCAGTGAGTTCTGACATACAGTGAGCAACAGGCAATGAATGGACTGATGAGCGACGATTAAACTGTGTGTAATCTCCAGTCATTTATCCATTTGAACTCCCTCATAACATGCATCATATGCGAGATTGACTATTGCCCGCTGCCACTAATTTGTAATTTTGTTCCCTGTCATGTTAAGTTTAGAAACTGATTAATCTCACTCACATACACAGATTTTCTCCTCTCTCTGGAGACCTGATGCAGAATGGATTCTGTGGTGGTGTTAGTTGCTGGAGCTCTGCACTGAGAGGGAAGGCTGACAGAACTTGGTCAGTTAACAAAGTAACATCATAGCCTAGAATATGACAATGTTCAGATTCAAGATGAGAACAGAAATCGATTCAAGTAGAAGCGTGGGGCAGAGTTGGGTGGGGGGGGAAGTGACTAATTGTGAACTTTTGTTTACTTGCACAAAATCACAGGCCTTACTATAATAATCTATTCCACTTGATGGAGCAGTTAGACGTCATAAAAGTTCATTGGATATCCAATCTTTATAGACACATCTTCACACTGGGAGCAGTGGATGATCTATGAAGGCCAGTACCTCTCAGAAAATAGATCGTGGTTTAGTAAAAACAATGCTGGAAAACTTAACTGGTCAAACAGTGTCCTTTATATAGCAAAGATAAAGATACATAACCAACGTTTCAGGCTTGAGCCCTTTATCAAGGTATGAAAAAAATAACAGGGTATTTATCTTAAAGGACACTGACCAGCTGAGTTTCTCCAGCGTTGTGTTTTTATTTCAACCACAGTGTCTGCAGACTTTCGTGTTTTACTCCTGAGGTGTTAGTTCTCCCTGAAATGTTGACTCTCCCAGGGGTACAGTTCCTTCTTTCAAAGAGTTTGACCCTCTCTACGGTTCACTTCCATTCCTAACCTTCCTGAATTTGCAGCAGTACTTCAGAAGGTGTGAAGAAGCCTAACACAACCAGAAACTCTCTGTACTGATTGCAGCGAGTAACAACCTTTGATCCTTATCAATTGTTCACAGTGGCTGCTCGGTGACATTTATCTCATGACTGAGAAAAATGTCATTCTGTTCCTCAAAAAGAAACAGAAGTCAATGACCGATCCATTGCATAAGATAAAAACAAGATTAAAGCCAACAAGCAGAGTGACATTTAACAAATGCCCTTTCAGGATAACGTGAAAACAAATCTTTAATTAAAAGTGGCTGCAGGTTCCTGGCACTTTACTGCAGACAGGCCCAACTCATCAGCAAATTCAAAATTGTAATGCAAACTCCAAACATGTCAACTTCTCAATTAATCTTGATTCGCCCAAGTAAAGCTATCAACTTTCAAACAGGTTGCGACTTTATTCCCCAGAGCGTAGAAGAATGAGGGGAGATTTGATAGAAGTATACAAAATCATGAGGGGTAGAGATAGAGTAAATGCAGGCAGGCTTTTTCCACTGAGGGAAGGTGAGATACAAACCAGAGGACATGGGTTAGGGGTGAAAGGGGAAAAGTTTAGGGGGAACTACTTCACACAGAGAGTAGAGGGAGTGCAGAACTAGCTGCCAACAAAGTGGTGAATGCGGGCTCAATTTTGTTTAAGAAGAATTTGGGCTGGTAGCCATTCCAAAGGAGGACATGGTCATAGGTTACTATATATATTTTTTAATGATTTAAATGGTCATAGATATATATATCTATCCATCTGTTTATCTACCATCTGTTTATCTATTTATTTATTGATAGATAGATATATGGTAACCTATAACCACGTCTTCCTTTGAAATGGCTTCCGCGGGTCAGTGGGACTAGGCACAAAAAAAATGGTTCCGCACAGACTAGAAAGGTCAAAGGGGCCTGTTTCAGTGCTGTAGTGTTCTATAGTTTTAACTCTTTCATTCAGAACATTTGTTATTTTGTTCATGTTCCTCTATATCTATTGAGAAGTTTCATGCTTTTCTGTGTCCACTTTGCCAGGCAAATGTCCGGCTTCACTGTTCGGCACATGACGACAGGAGTAAAAGCACACAGAAATGGTGGAGGAAGTCAGCCGGTCTTGCAGTATCCATAGGAGGTAATGCTATATTACCGATGTTTCAGGCCTGAACCCTTCTTCAAGGTATGAGCAAAATGTAGAAAGGCGTCAGAACAGAAAGGATGGGGGGTGGGGTGGTAAAAGTAGGTAAGCAGAAACTGGAGAAGTCGATGTTAATACCATCCAGTTGGAGAGTGCCCAGGCGGAAAATCAGATGTTGTTTCTCCAATTTACAGGTGGTCTTGGTCAGAGAGTACATGAGGCAATGGACAAACATGAATATGGGAGTGGGACACAGAAGTGAAATTGTTTGCCACTGGGAAGTCCCCATCACTGATGAGGACAGAGTGAAGTGATCTCCCAATCAAGATATAAACAGAGTATCTTTTATAAAAGACTAAACTGCAATGTCTGATGGTGTAATAAGACTAATTTCATGTGATAATATGTTATACAAAACAGTTTTTTGGAGCTTCTCTGTACATTTAAATGCTGTATTTGAAACCCAGGTGAAGTTAGCTGACTCAGAGCCATTTATGAGTTCAATAAGTAAGGATGTGCACAGCTGTCTACAGAGTGCACGATTTGGTAGGTTTAGTGAGTAGGTCCCATCAATAAGACTCACACCTTCTGGCAGGAAGTGTCTTCAGCCGCAACGGCTTGAGCTGCAAGTTAGGGAGCTGGAGTGGAAGCCGAAGTCAGTGTGGCGCGTTCACAAGGCTGAGGACTTCATGGACACCATATTTGGGGAGGTGGTGGTGCTGCAGCTACATGATGGGGCAGTCAAAGAGGGAATGGGCAGTCACCAGGCAAACTGATGGAAGCATCCAGACAGTGCAGGAGTCCTCTGAGGTAATCTCATTCACTAACAGTTCTTCCAGTTGGAGGCAGTGGGAGCTGGGGCCAGCACAAGACTGGAGGAATAAACATGAGAAATTACTCAGCAACCATGGCTGTGTGGCCAACCACAATTCAAATGCTATCTACTAATTTGCCGATAACACCACAGAATCACAGACGGCAATGAGGAAACGTACAGGAGGGAGGTAGATCAGCTCATTGAGTGGTGTCACAATGACAACCTTGCAACATCAGCAAAACCAAGGAGCTGATTGTGGAGTTCAGGAGGAAATCAGGAGAACACGAACCAGTTCTCATCGAGGGTCAAGGACTTAAAAAAGGTGTCAACATCTCCGAGGAACTGTCCTTGAGCCTCCATGTCAATGCAATCACAAAGACGGCTTACCAGCAGCTATACTTGGTGATGAGTTTGAGGAGATTTGGTCTGTCACCAAAGACCCTTGAAAACATCTACAGGTGTACTAGGGAAAGCATTCTGCTTGGTTGCATCACTCTCTGGTCAGAGGTGCCAAATTTTTCATGTATTTCACAACAGAAGCAGGCCGTTCAGCCCATTGAGTCTGTGTCAGCTCATGGAGCTATACTGCACTACCCTTCAGCCCAACTTGTCTATGCAGACCTGGTTGTCTATATGAGCCAGTCCCATTTGCTTGTGATTGAGGAGCATGGTTCGCACAACGCTGTTACATGCCAGTGACCAGAGTTGGAAGCCGACACGGCCTTTAAGGAGTTTGTGTGGATTTCCTCCAGGTGCTCTGGTTTCTTCCCACCTTACAAAACATATGGGGTTGTAGGCTAATTGGGTGTAATTTGGCTGCATGGATTTGTGGGGTGGAAGGACCTGTTACTGTGCTGTACAGTTAAAAGAATGAAAACAGTCTTTCCTATCCACATACTGATTTAAACTTTAAAAATAAACATCATGACCAGTGCCTGCTGCCTTCTCTAGCAGCTCATTCCATTCCTTGGGTGCCAGCTAGTGGCACCGCCTTCAATTCCAATCCCCCCCTTATCCCTTTCTGCCTCACATGCTTATCAATTCCAGCCCAATACACAAGGCCTCTGCTGCATCCAGTGCTCTTGCCCATTTCCAGAAATTGCCCGCAGTGGTCAGAGACTGGGTCTGGCCAGTCTCGTGGTGCTGCTGAGATGGGTGATCCACTGTCACTTCTAGCTGAAGATGTCTTAGCTTCCCCATTCTCCCACTTGGGGATGCACCTTCTTTGGGCATTGGAATGCTCCAGGAGCTTGGTCTACTCATTGGCTATTGAATTGTCCATCACTTTCCATGATTTCAGATCTTTGATCTGCTCTATTGATTGTGAGATCATTTGCTTCTACTTTTATAATCATACAACAATTACAGTATGGAAACAGGCCATATCAGCCCTTCTAGTCCACACCGATTTAAGTGAAACTCCAGTAGTTCCACCTAACTGCTCCCTGCCCGTAACCCTCCAACTCATTACCTATTGAGTAAAACATGAAAGTCTGCAGACACCATGATTGAAGTGAAAACAATGGTGGAGAAACTCAGCTGGTCAAACAGTGAACTTTATAGGGCAAAGATAAAGTTACAAAACCAATGTTTCAGGCTTGAGCCCTTCATCAAAGCATGAACAAAATGTAGGCAGGCACCCGAACAAATTGGTGTTGGGGGGGAGAGGAAGGGCAGGAGGAGCAGACCCAAAGGCAGGTGGATAGGGGAGCTTGTGCTTGTGTGGAGATCATCACAGAATTCCAGGCTGCAGGCCATGGGCAGCTCCATAGGTGGATAAGGGAGGGAGGGCTCTGTGAATGGAGAGGGAAGGGGTGGAGAGCTGGAGCAGAGGAGACAGAGGGATGGGGAAGAGGGAGAATGGGGAGTGGTCTAGCAGAAACCAGAGATGTTGAAATTAATGCCACCCAGACTGCTCCTCCAATTTTCAAGTGGGCTTGGTTGGGTCGTGCATAAGCCATTTCAATTCTGTGCACCACTCCTCTGTTGATTATTCTGTCCATGTCCTCGTAGGACAAGCAACACCTCATATAATGAGGCAGAACAAATGGTGGAGCAGTTAGCGCAATGTAGCACTGGTGATCGGGACCAGATCAGGGTTAGAACCCAGAGCTGTCTGTAAGGAGTATGTACATTCTCCCCGTGTCTGCGTGGGTTTTCTCTGGGGGCTCAGGTTTCCTCCCACCATTCAAAATGTACCAGGGGTGGTAGGTTAATTGGGGTGTAAATTGGGCGGCAGAGGCTCATGGGACAAAATGTCCTGTTACTGTTTTGTTTGTCTATATATATGTAATCAGATGGTATTAACATCGACTTCCCTGGTTTATGATAATTAACCCCCTCCCCCAAGTTTACAGATAAAGCCTCTGACTGGGATGACTATGGTTATAAAACCAAAAGTGCTGGGCAGATGAATCTGCTATCAATGGCCAGGGTTTACCCATCCAGTACGGAGAGTTGGAGATCATAACGGATGGAGATACATGATCGTCCATGTCAAACAATGAAGATCTTTGGGGAGGGGTGTTTGGTCAGGGGTTTAGAGACCTAGGGCAGAGCCCACAGACCCAGCAATGTCCATGCTGATTAATATGCCATCTTACTTTAATCCTACCTGCCTGCACTAGACCTGCAACTCTCCAATCCCCTCTCATCCATGAATGATTTTTAAAGGAAGCTAATGTACCTGTCTCCATCAAACTCTGAGGGAACAAATGTCCTCTCATGTTGTAGCATGGAGGATCATGTGACCACTCCAGAGGGAGCCTGGTCAGAAGCCGCCACATGTTTCAAGGTCAAGACCACCCGCGCTCAGCATTCACCTTACCACTGGTCTTTTCAAAAGAACACACATCACCACTGGCCCTGTTAATCACCTGGCTGGCCCCACTAACTAGCAGAGGAGTATAAAGCCCAATGCAAGGAGCTGCCGGTCATCTTCCCTGAGCCCTATTCCAGGTCATGAGCTAGAGCTGCTGCTGGAGAATCGATAATAGGGTGTGTGCAAATAATGGATGCATGGCTCTGTGGTGCTCACTGATTAATCATCATCCATCCGTACATCTTTTATCCTTATTTAATGTTGGTGACATACCTACACTATGTCAAGGAGTGGTAGGTACTGTGGTTGTGTCTATATCTAGCAGTTTATAGTTGAAAACAGTAAAAACACTGAAATACTGGAAGACCTCAGATGGTCTACTCAGCATCTATAAGAGACAAAGGTATATTGCCGAAGTTTTGGGCCTGAGCCCTTCTTCAAGGAAAATAAACCCTGCATCGCTTGCAGCCTATTATGTTCCGCTTGGTTTATAGCTGAGGCATGCTTAGTCATGTGTGTGTGTGTGTGTGTATGTGTGTGTGTATGTGTGTGTGTGTATGTGTGTGTGTATGTGTGTGTGTGTGTATGTGTGTGTGTATGTGTGTGTGTGTGTGTATGTGTGTGTGTATGTGTGTGTGTGTGTGTGTGTGTGTGTGTGTGTGTATGTGTGTGTGTGTGTATGTATGTGTGTGTATGTGTGTGTGTGTATGTATGTGTGTATATGTGTGTGTGTATATGTGTGTGTGTGTGTGTGTGTTGACAGGTTGAAAGAGAATCAAGGCTGGACACATTATGAACAGACAGTGATCTTTATTTGCGCAGAGGGGAATTCACTAAAAGGGCACACACTGACAGACTAATCTACATAGCACACAGGCTTGGTTTACCAAGAAAAGAGAGTTTAACTTGTTCAGCACCCACCACCCATAGGCATGGTATATTGAGAAAAGAGGGTTTAAATACCTTCAGCACCCACAACCCACAAGCACGGTATACCGTATATCTGAACAAGTACATACTCATGAACCCAATCTCCAGTGTCGCCACTGCTCAGGAACCAGAACAGGCCCATTGCAGTCGGCTCTCCAGAGCTGCCCGTGGCTCACACCCTGGAGTTCAGCAGTGGTCACAACTAATGAATACATACACAACAATAACATACAAATCAGGTGTGAAATAAATCATTGCTAAACATTCTCAAGGTCCGAATGGGAACGCAAGGGTTAACACACAGTACCCATCAACTCTCTATATCTCTAGCAGGCATAGCACACTTACAAACAGTAAATTAATTACCGTTAACAAGTATATCAAATGAACCTGGTCTCCAGCATTGTCTACAGTTCGGAATCCTTGACAGACCCATTGCCTTTGGAGCTGCCCATGGCCTGCAGCCTGGAATTCTGTGATGATCTCCACACATGCACAAGCTCAGCTTTTTCAATTCAGGACCTGTCCACATGACCTGAGAGAACCAATCGTGCATCACTCTCACAGGTGGGCAGATCTAACCCTTGATTGGTAGGTGAGGTGACCTAGGCTCCAGCCAGAGAAGTTACATGACCTTCTGCAATCCACATTCCCACCAGATTCCAGTCAGAGAGGCCACATGACTGTCCACAATCCACACAACAATATGTGTGACTTCCTGTGGCAAATTTCAAGAATTAAGATTCAATTTATTGTCATGTAATAAAGGAAGTACATATTAAGTAAAATTTGATTTTGCCTGCTGTAAGGCAAAATTTCTGCCTTTGGCAGAAATTGCCTGGTGCCTCTTACAGTCAGAGAAGGAGAAGCGAAAGAGAGTCCCCCAGAGTCACTGAGTGTCTGTGGATTCACCGCCAGCACCCTCCGTAGCCATTCAGCATCCAGTCTAAACCATCAGCAACCCCAGCTCCAGATTCAAACCTCCGTCACTATCAGGAACCCCTCAGTGTCCTCGGCACCCTCTCGTTCCGATATCCTGTGCCCCTTGAGCCAGTCTTGAGCCCATCTCCAGCAGTCCGTGGCCTAGTGTGAATCCCTTGACCACAGTTGCCAGCAGCCCGCACAGGTTCCTTGCCTTGAGTCACCAACCGTCTGCTGTCTGTGCGATCTTCAGCCGCTGAGCCCCTCACTAATCTGCTGCTGTAGTCACCATCCTGTGGGTCATCTCTGGGGGAGGGGGGTGTTCTCCCCATTTTCTGGCACCTTGTGCCAGTCCTCTACTTTCCTGAACCCCTTGTAGCTGCTGCCAATCATAGGTGCCACCATCTTGGATGCAGACCCTGCGGCTGCGGATTGTTTAAATAAAACCACCGTTGGCTCCAGTTTCAGCCCGTGTAAAGCCTGGATGGGGATGATGGCTGTGACTCCGCTCCCTGCTCCCAACGGATTCACACCAGTGGAGAGCTGCCATTACAGCGGCTCCAGCATTTTACACTTGCAGATCAATAAAGACTGTTACTACAAATGATTTGTGATCAGACTCATTGTTTCTCGGACCTGTCGAACCTGTCCCTCCAAATCACATGCCTCTTCTCAGTCCCACCTTAGCTCCTCCTACTCCAGGAAGCAGACTGTACCCAGTTTGGTGTCAGTGCTTTGGGATCAGCTTCATTGGACTTCTTCATCAAGGTATCTGAACAAAAAGGTGGGGGGAGGAATGGAGAGAGGTGCACGGCCCCACAGGCAGGATGTAGCACTTGAAGAAGGGAGGGAGGGCACAGCAGCAAGCAGTGGGAAGAGGGGTCGCTCGTTTAATGGAGAGGGAAGGAGTGGGGAGCTGAGGGAAAGAAGACAGGGTGATGGGAAGGGAGGGAGAATGGAGAGTAGGTTAGCAGGAACTAGAAAAGTTGATGATAATGCCATCTGGTTGGAAAGTACCCAGTCTGAAAATCAATGTTGTTCCACCAATCATGGCAGCACGGCCAGCGTAGCAGTTAGCGGAACGCTGTTACTGCGCCAGCGATCGGGACTGGGGTTCGAATCCTGCACTGTCTGTATGGAGTTTGTATGTTATCTCCATGTCCATGTGGGTTTTCTCCAGGGGCTCCGGTTTCCTCCCATCATTCAAAACATACTGG
Organism: Narcine bancroftii; assembly: GCF_036971445.1. Taxonomy (NCBI): domain Eukaryota; kingdom Metazoa; phylum Chordata; class Chondrichthyes; order Torpediniformes; family Narcinidae; genus Narcine; species Narcine bancroftii. Next base: position 249,379,155 of record NC_091471.1, read on the forward strand.
GGTGGGGGAGAGGTGTAGGTTAATTGGCGGCACAGACGCATGGGCTGAAATAGCCTGTTACCGTAATGTCTAAATTTAAATTTAAATTAAAAAAAAACATTTAATTTACTGATGTCTTGGAGGGATGGAATGAGGCCATGAACAGATGTGAATATGGGAAGTGGGACACAGAATTGAAATGGTTGACCACTGGGAGATCCCTGTCACTGATGCGGACAGAGCAGAGGTGCTCAGCGAAGTGATCTCCCTGATATAGAGAAGGCCACAAAGGGAGCACCTGAAGCAGTAGATAACCCCCATGGATGCACAAGGGAAGTGTTGCTTTACTTGAAAGACGTTGGTTATGAATCTTTATCTTTGCTATATAAAGGACCTTGTTTGATCTGCTGAGTTTTAACTTCAATCACAGTGCCTGCAGACTTCATTGGGCTCCACATTGACCATAAAGTGCTGAATTCTAAAAGCATGCTGAGGGTTTTGGGGGTCAGTGTTTTATCTATGGTGTGTTGAGATGACGCCTATGTGGGAGTGATCTGTTTTGGGGCTTGTACATGGGGTCAGTGTTTCAGGTTGGTTGTTTCAGAACATTGTTTTAGTCCTGTGATGGGAGATGATGGTTCATTGTATTACATGTTTTGGTTTTTTTCCTTCTCAATTATTGGGAAGGCGTCTTTCGTACACTATCTTTAGTTCTCAGTATTAATTTGGCCCCATCTCCTTGAGGGCCCAATGATCTTCACAATCTTCATGACATAGCTTTTGCTTCCATGATCGCCAGAAGGAAATGGAAAGATGCTGTCCCTCCCACTCTCGAAATGGCTGTCTGATATGACGGCTTGTTTGTCTTTAGAAAAATATGAGATGTTCCACTTCTGTAACAAATGTAAACTTTATTTATTTATTGGGTTCTTTTCTTAATTATTTCCCAAATTTGTAAGCTTAACTAATTTTTTGACTTTTGACATTGTTTACTTTTCTTTTCATTATCAGATAGAGTCCTATGTATTTTGCCTACCCCTTCCCTCTGGAGGGAGGGGGTCAATTTTGTAGAAAGGGCCAATTTTATAGAAGGGTCGATTTTGTAGAAGGGCCGATTTTTAGAAAGGTCGATTTTGTAGAAGGGGCTGATTTTGTAGAAGGGACCGATTTTGTGGAAGCGGTCGATTTTGTAGAAGGGTCAATTTTGTAGAACAGCAAGTTTATTTTTTATCTTTTTGCATGAATGTTTTTAAATGTAACATAGGCTTTGTCACTTGCATTATATAAGTTTGATTATTGTTCTATTCATGTTTATTTACCTATTTAAGATTTGCTAAGTTAATAAAAATATTGAAAAAGGAGTGGGAGATGATGTGTTTGATGGTTTGTGTAGAGTGGTCAGGTGCTAGGGTTTGGCTGTTAAACAAGGCCAGGGTTTGCTTCCTTCGTACTCTTTTCAGAATCATGCAGGACTGATGTACTGGAGATACACTTTAAGATCAGTGGTTTGGGCTGATGCTTTTTCAGATGGCGTTTTGGGTTAGGTATTTGTGTTGTGCGTTTCAGGTAGATGTTTAAGGGGCCAGATTTTGAGGTCAGTGTTTCTTGGATGCTGCTTTGGCAATGATGTTTTGTGGTGGGTGTTGTGTCACGATACATCTGTTTGAAGGTTGGGGGTTTTAAGATCTGTGATTTGAGGCTGACGTTTCATGTTCAAAATGTTACATTTTAGATTTAGACATATAGCACAGTTAACAGGCCCTTTCAGCCCATAAGCCCATGCTGCCCAAATAGCCCAATGAACCTACAACCCATTGTAGAGCTCATCAAAAGAACCAAAGACTTGTTGATCCAAACCAAGGCTTTTATTAGCAAAAGACAGGAGCTCTTCACAGGTGGCCGACCAGTCCGGAATGATCCGACCTGGCTAGGGACACAACCCTTTAAGGCCCAGACAGTAGGCATGGCTAAGCTCTCAGCCAATCGCTGTAAGCACAGTCATTACATACTCTAGATACTGTAACTATATACATTGGTGATAGGTCTGTACTATCATACCCATGGATGTTGTTGAAGGGTGGAAGGAAACCAGAGCACCTGGAGGGAACTCACGTAGACTTGGGGAGGACGTACCAACTCCTTATAGACAGCATTGGATTCAGACACAGTTCACTGGCAGTGTAATTGCGTTGGGCTAATTGCTATGCTGACCATGAGCCCTGTGTGTCACCGTTACATTTTTGGGATACGTGTTTTGCATCCTGCTTTTCATAATGGGTGTTCTGGGCCCTGTGTGGGATTGGTATTTTTAAGCCATTATGTCTGTGTGGTGGAACATGGTATTGTGGGCACATTCCCCACTCTGCTGGGCAGGCTGACCCACCTGCGGAACCAGAAGCCCCCTAATAAAGACCGAGAGCCCTAGTCTCCTCCCTCATACTTGCCCTTGGACTTGAGCCAGCAACTGGCTGAGGCATGCTTGGAATTTAGATCAATAAAGCCTTTGGCCCTTACTTTGTGTCTGTGAGTGGCTATTGATTGCACTATAAAGCAATTCCATTGGAGAAGCTGAGATCAACCCAAAAGACCCAGAGGCCTCCGTGACATTCGACATGTGGCTACACTGCTTGAAAGCCTTCATGAGGTGCCATAAAATCACAGCTGACAGCGATGAATATTGACCTACTATTTGCAGCGGTAGGTTATTTCCTGAACATTGCGGACGAATACTCACACTTCCCATTTGCCATTCCCTGCCCAGACATGACCACAGCCACGATCATTAAAGCACTCCACACAATATTTACTCTGTTCGGGTATCCCACGTACGTGCATAGGGACTGGGGTTTAACGTTCCTGAGTGAGGAGCTGTGACTTCTTCTGCAGGGGCATAGCGATGAGTAGAACCACCAGTTATAACCCCTGAGGGAATGGCCAGGTAGAGTGGGAAAATGGCACTTTTTGGGGGGCAGTCCTGTTGGCCCTAAAGGCGAGAGGGATGAATATGTCCCAGTGGCAAGAGGTACTCCCGGAAGCGCTGCATGCCACCATGGCTACAATTTCAATGCCCTATGAAAGATTGTTCTCCTTCCCTTGGAGGTCGGCGTCAGGAATCACACTGATGGCCCCTGGGCCGGCGCTCCTCCGGAAGCACGTCCCACAAGGCGAACCCACTGGTGGAGGAAGTGCACCTCCTGCATGCGAACCCCAAAATGCACTGGTAAGGTACCCAGACAGATAGGAAGACACAGTGTCCATTCTGGGTCTGGCGAAGGGAGGAATCTCAGCGCAGGAGGTACATCCGATACCCTTGGGCAGCAACTAGCTGGCCCCACCCAGGTTGAGGACTTTGAGATCCCACCCCCAGCACGACACCCTGAATGTTTCCCCCCACTGGCCACCTCCTCAGTAACTGACTAACCTGCCCCCACTGCCACAGACCTGAGAGACACTGACACAGTTCAGCCCCCCCCCGCCCCCCCACCCCCCCCACCAACAGCCAGCCCAGTAGCCGAGCCATTGGGCTGCCGCATCAAGCAATACAGCCAACAGGACTGCAGAGGTCCCAACGACGTGTAAAATCACCGGAGAGATTAAACCTGTGAACGTTGCTGTGCAACTCATGGACTATAAAGACAGTACCCTGCATCATTTCACCGGACTCTATCTAAAAAGGAGGGGTGAATCTGGTGGAACATGATAAGGTGGCAGGCCTGCTGAACTGGTAGCCCTTTCCCTTAAGACCCCTAATAAAGACCGCGAGCCCTAGTCTCCTCCCTTATACCTTCCCTTGGATGAGCCAGCAGCTGGCTGAGGCAGGCTTGGATCTTTAGATCAATAAAGCCTTTGGCTCTTAGTTCATGCCTGCGAGCGATCATTGATCGCACTATATTTTGGCTCAGTGAGAGGCTGGTATTTTGGGCAGTTTTAGTGACCGAGAATGTGGAACATTACCGCCATACAGTGGCTGATTCAGGTACAGACTTGTTCATTCTGTGATAATGCAGTGTAGAAAACAGATCGCACGCAGCCAGTAGGTCATTTGGCTCTTAGAAAGCTCTGTAATTCAGATCAATCATGGCGGATTCCCCATCTCAGCACCATATTCCTGCCCTGCTCAAATTTCTTTATGCTTTCTGTGCCTTGAAATGAATTTATTCCTAGCATGGGGCAGTCAGTAGAGCTACTGCCTCAAAGTGCCTAAAAGACTCAGATTCCATCCTGACATCAAGGCGCAGTTAGTTTGAACTATCTACCCATAATCCCAGGGGTTTCATTTCATATCCCAAGGACATTTCGGATGGCCCCTGTAAATTGCCCCAAGTGGATGGGTGAGTGACACAATCTTGAGGAGTTGATGAGAATGTGGGGAGAATGATGTGTGTGGATGGTACTGAAATTTTGTCCAGAACATAGAATGCAGAGTTGGGCCGAAAAATGGCAGATAGAATTCAAGCGTGAGGTGATGCATTTTGGAAGGTCATACCAGAAGACTGAGTACAGGGTTAATGGTCATATACTTAACAGTGTGAAGGAACAGAGGGACTTTGTGGTCCAAATACATGCATCTCTAAGGTTACCATGCAGGTTGATAGGATAGTTAAGAAGGCCTATGGGATACTGGGCTTCATTAATGGGGGACTGATTTCAAGAGTTGAGAGGTCATGTTGCAACTCTACAAATCTCTGGTGAGACCAAACTTATAGTTTTATGTTCAGTTCTGGTCACCTTATTGTAGGAAAGATATGGAAGGTATGGAGAGGGTGCAGAGGAGATTTACAAGGATGTTGCCTGGATTGGAAAATAAGTCTGTGAGGCAAGGTTAGCAGAGCTGTGATTTTTCTCTTTGGAGCGAAGAAGGACGAGAGGATAAGGTGGACAGCTAATGCCTTTTTCCCAGGGCAAGAATAGAAAACACCAGGGGATATCTGTACAAAGTGAAGAGGGGGGCAGTTTAGGGGAGATGTCAGGTGTATGTTGTGGGTGTCGGGAATGCCTTGCCAGGGATGGTGGTGGAGGCTGAAACATTAGGGATATTTAAGAGAGGCAGGTACATGGATGAAAGAAAAAAATAAGAGGGTTACGGGATAGAGAGGGTTTAGTTTTTTTTTGGTAGGAATATACAGGTTGACATAACATCAAGGACTGAAGGGCTTGTACTGTATTGTATGCTCTACACTCTAATAAAATTGGATTAGTGTGATGGCCGCTGCAGATTCAGTGGGCCAAAGAGCCTGTTTTTGTGCTGTATGACTCTGTGACTCAGAAGCTGTCTTTGTGGAGTTTGCATGTTCTCCTTAGGCTTGATCCGGTTTCCTTACGCATCCCAAAGATGTATAGGCCAGTATGATAATTGTCCTTTTGTGTGCATACAAGTGGTAGGAACTTGCGGGACATTGATGGGGATGTGACAGAGAATAGATTACAGGGCTATAATGGCCTCTCTTATGGGGAACATGATCTGCAAAATAAAGGTTCAGACTTAAAGGATGGCTGATGGACACAAGAACAAGGTCTCCAGAACATAGGATTTGAGCTGGGAATTGGGTTAAAGAAGCAATAAAAGAGAATAAAGTTAGATCTGTCTCTGTTAAAATGGAACAAGTATTGTAAAATTTAATGTATTGAAGTAGTGAAATTCATTTAAGAATCAATATTGATCAACCACATTGTAGAAATGTCTTGCAAATGTTCTAAAGTTTCCTTAAATCCTAATAGTGCAGATGATACCTTGATTTAAGAAAGCCCCGTGTCCCCCTGTTGAACGGGCCCCGCATCGCCACAGCTGAGGTGAGTAGAACCCCGTCCAAGGTGAGCCCACACATGTGGGGACCAGACAGCATACATGGTCGGGACCTGAAGGACTGCGCAATCTAATTGATGGAGATATTTACAGACATCATCAACACCTCACTGCACCAAACCAACATTCCCGCAGGTTTCAAGACAGTACCATCATCCCGGTACCAAACAGAGTAACAATAACAGGCCTCAATGACTACTGTCCTGTGGCTCTGACCTCCACCATTAGGAAATAGTCTGAGCGTCTGGTGATGGAACACACCTCCCAGAGATGGTGGATCCATTTCTATTCACCTATAGAAGAAATCATTCCACAGATGATGCTACAGCATTGTCTTTTCACTCTGTCTTGACTGACCTGGAGAGCACTGCCGCATACGACAGGCTGCTGTTCATCAACTTTGGCTCGGTGTTTAATACAATCATTCCCCAGAGGCTGGTGGTGAATGGGAGTCAACACCCCTCATTGTAACTGAATCCTGGACTTCCTAATGGAAAGACCATAATCTGTCTGGGTCAGGAGCAGAATATTGAGCGCTGTCATGCCCGCTCCCATTCACTCTATTGACCCACGACTGCATCGCCAGATCCAGCTCCAACAGGGTCATCAAATTTGCAGAAGACACAACAGTTGTTATAAAGTTTTTTCGAGGAGGTTACCAATGAAGGAAAGGCTGTTGATGTTGTCTACATGGCCTTTGACAAGGTCCTACATGGGAAGTTAGTTAGAAGGATCAGACACTAGGTATCCATGGAGAGATTGTAAAATGGATTTGAAATTGGCTGAATGGGAGAAAATAGAGAGTGGTAGTGGATGATTGTTTCTTAGACTGGAGGCCTGTGACGAGTGGTGTACCTCAGGGATCAGTGCTGGGATAATTGTTGTTTGTTGTCTTCGTCAATTAAAATGTGGGAAATTGGATCAGCAAGTTTGCAGATGACACTAAGATTGGAGGCGTTGAGGACAGTGAGGAAGGCTTTCAAAACTTGCAGAAGTATCTGGACCAAATGGAAAAATGGGCCAGAAAATAGCAGATGGAATTTAATGCAGACAAGTGTGAGGTGTTGCATTTTGGAAGGACAAACCAAGGTAGGACATACACAGTAAATAGTAGGGTACTGAGAAGTGCAGAGGAACTATGAATACAGATAGATAATTCTCTGAAAGTGGCAACACAGGTGGACAGGGTTGTAAAGAGATCCTTTGGCATATTGGTCTTCATTAATCAAAGTACTGAGTATAAGAGTTGGGATGTTATGATGAGGTTGTATAAGACATTGGTGAGGCCACGTTTGGAGTGTTGTGTGCAGTTCTGGTTGCCAAACTAGAGGAAAGATATCAATAAGATTGAGAGAATGCAGAGAAGATTTACTATGATGTTGCTGGGTCTTCAGGAGTTGAGTTACAGGGAAAGATTAAACGGGTTAGGATTTTATTCCTTAGTGGGTAGAAGAATGAGGGGAGATTTGATAGAGGTTTACAAGATTATGAGGGGTATAGACAGAGTAAATGTGAGTGGACTCTCCAATTAAATTGGGAGAGATAAATATGAGAGAATATGGCTTTAGGGTGAAAGGTAAAAGGTTTAGGAGGAACATTAGGGGGAACTTCTTCACTCAGAGAGTGGTGGGAGAGTGGAACAAGCTGCCATCTGACAAGGTAAATGTGGGTTCACTCTTATGTTTTACAAATAAATTGGATGGATACCTGGATGGTAGAGGTCTGGAAGGTAATGGAATGGTTGCAGGTCAGTGGGACTAGCAGAATGATGTTTTGGCACAGACTAGAAGGGCCAAATGGCCTGCTTTCCTTGTAGTTTTCTATGATTCTAGTTGGCTTCATGAGCAACAATGATGAGTCACACTACAGTGGACAGGTGGAAAACCTTGTGAAACTGTGCGAGTAACAACCTAAGTTTCAATGTGGACAAGATGAAGATGATCATGGACTTCAGGAGGACCAGGAATGACCACCCTCCACTACACATCAACAAGTCTGTATAGGAGAGAGTGGAGAGCACCAAGTTCCTTGGAGTCCACTTAACTAGTGATCTCTTCACTTGTCAGGAAGGCACAATAATGACTGCATTTCCTGAGAAGATTGAAATGGGCAGGGCTACCAGCTACCTATTACAGAAGCTCTATCAAGAGCTCCCTGGCCAACTGTATCACAGTGTGGTACGGTTGCTGCAGAGAGCCAGAGCAGATTACTGGATCTCCCTCCCCCTACCGATGTGATCTACTGGGACCATTATCTGAAGATGCCGTTCAAAATCATTGAGGACCCCTTCCACCCCGCACCCAGCATCTTTCAGCTGCTCCCTTTGGGGAAGAGATACAGGAGTATCAGAGCCAGCCCCACCAGGCTGAGGAACAGCTTCTTCCCATGGGCAATGAGAATGCTGAACGACCAAAGGAACTGCTCACACTGATCATCCTAGACTCTCATTGTACAAAGCAATATTTATTCATTTATTTGTATACACGAATACTTGCCCTGCATATGTATTGTTCATCTGTATGTGTGTTATGTCTGATTGTATGTCTGTGTTTTGCATTGAGGACCAGAGAACGCTGTTTCGTCGGGTTGTACTTGTGCTATCAAAAAGTACTGAAGTATCTTGGGAGTTCGAAGCAAACATCTGCAGCTGCCGAGGGGATGGAAATC